>NC_141910.1:29747500-30052500 GCF_057802395.1 Ceratotherium simum simum | reverse complement strand
AATCATGTACATAATTCCTGAACTGCCACACACTTAATCATGATAAATGCCCAAAGATAAAATGTATCAAATAAATGAAACTTTGTTTTCTTTCAAGTGAGTTCTTGTTTTGTTCAAAAGGCCAAATTTTCATTTAATAATAATGATATGAATTTACACTGATGTTAAAAATCAACCTCATATTTTTTAGCTGTTAATGGAGGCTGGAATGTAGCCTAGAATGATTGACAACTATTATTACACAAATAGCACATTTTGGCGGAACAATGGCAGCAATTTGTGTGTTTTGTAATTAGGACATTATTGTTGTCTTTATATCTGTAAGTGATAAGTAGTAATATATTAGAAAATAGTTGACATTATGAATTGGGAGAAAACAGAAACATTCCCATTTATGATTCATTTGAAATTTGCTTTAAAATTGTATTATAGAGTAAAATATTCCATTCATTTGATTTTATTTGTACTATATTCAAAAAGATTAGAAACCAGAGTTTTAAATAGGCATGATATATGAAACCTCAAGACTGATCATCTTTCGCCTCATCAGCATTTTCTTTTGGGAAAACTGTGTAATGGGTTTTAGTCAATATTAAAGGAAGCAAGACATCAATAATTACATGAAAAAATTAACTACACACTTTTATTGAGTTGAAGCTTTTGTTCAGCCCAGCTTTTTCATCTGTGAGGCATGCTATTCAAATCTTAAATGTACTTATTGATTGATTTTTTTTCATTTATCGGGAAGTCCATATTATTATAGTATTATATGAACATATAGTACAAATCATGTCTATAGAATAGTACCATCAAATTCAAATTCTTATTTTCTCAACACTTAATTTTGTTATTTCTTTTCTTTCTATATTTAATCCATTTACTAGTTCTGCTAACATTTTTTGTTTTTTTTCCTGTTGCTTTGTAATGTTATGATCAATTTCTTTGTCAATGTAATGTTTGATATCCCACCTGGGTATGAAAACTGTGTAGATGAGGAATGAATTATCTTCTTTCATCTCCTTTACGCCTTATTAAAATGCTATCTGCACGGTGGATGGCCACTTGACTGTGATATTACTTAAAGCCTACATATTCACAGTTAGTATCACTAGTGAAAACTCTAGGAGCTCTTTTAAGATGTTTTGTTTTCTCATAATGAATATTCAAGTGGAAGTAGGAAAAGAGAGAACCATATGCATTTGCCTGTTTTTGAGATCTCCCCAAACTAAGTCAGAATAGAGACCTAAAAATCAGTAGCTAAACTGCATCTCTCTCTTCTTTTCGTTAAATTTTCAGTAGCAGATTTTGATCTTAACAGAACGTTGCAGGCATTTGCCTACGGGCTGGTGTTTCTCTTCTGTTAGCCTTATTAGCTCCTTTGGGAATGCTGCTGTTGTCAGAGGTGGAGTGTTACATTCCCGTAGTGCTTCCATCATGAAGGGCAGTGCCAGCCACAGGCCAATTCAGTCAGCCTCCTGGACCTCAGCAGACCTGATTCTTAGACTTCTTTGTTTTACATAATCAACTGAGAGATGATATTTTAGTTATATCTTCTTTGACATTCAGCCGTCTTTCATGACTTTGGTTTATAGATTTAATCTCTTGAGTAGGTGTCAGGAATAGGTTTAGCTGCATGTCACAGAAAACCCAAGTAATATTGCCTGAAACAAAATATGTAAAAGAAGTCCTGAGATATGCAATTCAGTGCTTGCATGGCAATTCCCTGGTCACAAGGATCCAAGACTCTATCTTCCAGGTCTCCCCATAGTTGCAAGATGGCCTCCACAGCTCCAGCTATAACATACACAGCCCAGGCAGCAAGAAGGAAGAAGGGGCAAAGGCAAAGGGCATGCTTCCTGGCTGGGTCAACTGCCTATAAAGCATTTTCTTAGGAGCCTCATATCATAACTTGTGCTGCGTTAGTCGCAAGGAAGGATGATAAATAAACTGTTAGCTGGGCACATTGCCATGTCAATTAAATTTGGGGCTTCTATTACTAAGGAAAAGAGGCTAAATGTGTACTAGATGGGCATCCAGAAACCTCTGTCACACTTTGATATTTAACCCACTTTATTTTTAAGATTTGTCATTTTTTGCCAAGTGAGCCATGGATTTATGTTTTATATTTCTATTTCTATGGTCAACATAAAGACATTTTGTCAAGACTTAATTTTCTTCTTCTTATGTGATTATTTCAAAAGTTTTTTTAAAGGTTTGACAAATTACATTAAATATTTATTAAGCTCCTATTGTAATCAGGATATTGTGCTACAGAGGGTTTCTCAACCAGGCGCTATTGGCATTTTGGGCCGATCATTCTTCATTGTGGGGGGCTGTGCTGTACACTGTAGGATGTTTAGCAGGACCCCTGGCCTCTATCAACTAGATGCCAGTAGCAACTCCCAGTTGTGACAACCAAAATTGTTTCCACACATTGCCACGTCTCCTTTGGGGGGCAAAACTGCCCCCACTGAAAACCACTGTGCTGGAAGATAACCCCACATTTATTTGAATTGGCTGTTTGGTTTCCTGTAAAAGTATATCACTGCAGATTAAGTGTTAAACTTTAAGTGTCACTCACCATTGGTGTTATGAACAAAGTAGTATTTGTTAAGTTTCTTACTGTGTGTCAGGCACCATGATGAGACCTTTATGTATATTACCTGATTTAATCCTCATGGCAGGACTGCGTTAGTAGAAGGTGCTAATGATATTAGATGGTATTATTAACCCCATGTTACAGATGAGGAAAATGAGGCTTAGAGGTTATTTTAGCTTGGATTTCCCTGAGAGCAGAGCCTGAGACTGAGGCTTGGGTGTGGGCGGTTTATTTGGGAGGTGATCCCAGGATGCAGAGTGATGGAGAATGGAGGGTCAAACAGGGAAGGAAGAAGAGCAAATGAAGGGGTTGATGTTGAGCTGGGATCTGGTTACCACAGGGCCACCCAGGCAGTATACCTCTGAGAACCCTGTGAAGAGCCATGAAGAATGCATCTCAGAATTATTTCCCTCTCCGCACTCCCTAGGATGGGAAGAAGCTGGGAAACTTCTCCACTAACTCTCCCATTGGTTACCCCTGGGGGCATTAACCCCCCTTCCCTTCACTGATAAAAGTGGTGACCAATATTCACAAAGACCCAGCCACTTTTCCCTTGTCGAGTGTTAGTTTTCCATCACCATGTAACAAATTACTATAAACTCAGTGGCTTAAAACAATACCCATTTCTTAGCTTACAGTTTTGTAGGTGAGATGTCTGACATGGCATTGCTGGGTTCTCTGCTCAAGGTATCACAAGGCTGAAAACAAGATGTTGACTGAGCTGAGTACTCATCTGGAGGCGCTGGGGAAAAGTCCACCTCCAAGCCCTTTCGAGTTGTTCCCAGAATCCAGTTCCCTGTGGTTGTAGGACTGGGCTCCCTGCTTTTTTGCTGGCTGTTTTATGGAGGTCACTCTCAGCGACTAGGGGCCACATGGCATCCTCCATCTTTAAGCCACCAACCATGTATTGAATCCTTTTTGTGCTTCAAATCTCTGACTTCCTCTCCCGCTGCCACTTAAAGAAAACAATTCAATGGTTTTCTAGTATATTCACTAAATGTACTAACAGATTGTGCAACCATCACAACTATCTAATTCCAGAATATTTTCCCTCACCCCAAAAAGAAACCCCGTACCCATTAGTGGTCACTCCCCCTCCCCCTGTACCCTCAGCTCCTGGCAACCACTAACGTACCTTCTGTCTCTGCCTATTTTGAACATTTCATATAAATGATATCATACAATATGTGCCTATTGGTGTCTGGCTTCTTTCAGTTAACATGTTTTCATGGTTCATTCATGTTGTAGCATATATCAGTACTTCATTCCTTTTTCTGGTTGAATAATATTCCATTGTATGGATATACCACATTTTGTATATCCATTCATCAGTTGATTAACATTTGGATTGTTTCCACTTTTGGCTATTATGAATAATTATGCTGTGAGCATTCATGTACGTGGTTTTTGTGAACATACGCTTTTAGTTCTCTTGGATATATTCCTAGGATTGGAATTGCTGGGTCATTTGGTAACTATGTTTAACATTTTGAGGAGCAGCCAGACTGTTTTCCAAAGTGACTGCACCATTTTACAAAGCAGTGTATGAGAGTTCTGATTTCTCCACATCCTCACCAACACTTGTTATTGTCGCTTTTATTATAGACATTCTAGTGGGTGTGAGTGGCATCTCATTGTGGTTTTGATTTTCATTTCCCTGGTGGCTAATGATGCCGAACATTTTTTCATGTGTTTATTAACCACTTGTGTATAGTCTTTGCAGAAATGTCTGTCCAACTTTGCCCATTTTTAAAAAATTGACTTGTCTTTTTATTGTTGAGTTGTAACAGTTCTTTATATATTCTGGATCTAGATCCCTATCAGAATGTGCAAATATTTTCTCCCTTTCTATGGGCTCTTTACATTTTCTTGATGTCGTCCTTTGAAGCACAAAATTTTTTAATTTGATGATGTCCCTGTTTATTGCTCATGCTTTTGGTGTCGTAATAAGAAACCTTGCTTAATCCAAAGTCATGAAGATTTATACCTATTTTTTTTCTTCTGAGAGTTTTATGTTTTAAGCTCTTATATTTAGATCTTTGATCCATTTTGAGTTAATTTTTACATATAGTATAAAGTTAGGGGTTCAACTTCATTCTTTTGCAGTTAGACATCCAGTTGTCCCGGCACCATTTGTTAAAGAGACTATTCTTTCTCCATTGAGTAATCTTGGTACTCTTGTAGAAAACAAGTTGACCATAAATACATAGGTGTATTTCTGAACTCTCAATTTTATTCCATTGACTTATATATCTATCTGTATGCAGTACTAGACAGTCTTGATTACTGTAGAGTTATAGTAAGTTTTGAAGTTAGAAATTGTGAGTCCTCCAACTTAAGTCTTCTTTTTCAGGATTTTTGGGGCTATTTGTGGTCCCTTGCAATTCCATATGAATTTGAGGATCAGCTTGTCCATTTCTGCAAAACAGGAAGTTGGAATTTTAATAGGAATTTCATTGAAACTGTAGATCAATTTGGGGAATATTGACATCTTAACAATATTAAGTCTTCCAATCCATGAACATGGGATGTCCTTCCATTTATTTAGGTCTTCTTTAATTTCTTTCAACAATGTTTTGTAGTTTCTAGTGCATAGTTTTGCACTTCTTTTGTTAAATTTATTCCTAAGTATTTTATTCCTTTTGATTCTATTGTGAATGGAATTGTTAATTTTATTTTCAGATTTTTCACTGCTAGTGTATAGAAATACAATTGATTTTTGTATTTGATTTTGCATCCTGCAACCTTGCTGAACGCATTTATTAGTTCTAATAGTTTTTAGTGGATTCCTTAGGATTGTCTATATACAAGATCATATCATCTGCAAACAGAGATAGTTTCACTTCTTCCTTTCCAATCTGGATGCCTTTTATTTCTTTTTCTTGTCTAATTGCCCTAACTAGGATCTCCAGTATGGTGTTGAATAGAAGTGTTAGGAGTGGACATTCTTGTCTTGTTCATAATCTTAAAGGGAAAGCTTTCAGTCTTTCACCACTAAGTGTGATGTTAGCTGCGGGTTTCTTGTAGATGCCCTTTGTTAGGTTGAGGAAGTTCCCGTGTATCCCTAGTGTGTTGAGTGGTTTTTAATCATGAAAGGGTGTTAGAATTTGTGAGATGTTTTTTCTGCATCTGCTGAATTGGTCAGATAGTTTGTTTTTCCTTCTTTTTTTTAACATGATTACATTGATTGATTTTTTTAATATGTTGAACCTGGAGTAATCTTCTAATACTCCTTTTTCCTTCAAAAAAGGGTAAATGAGTTATTTTCTGAATCCTTGTAAGTCTGAAATTTCTCTCATGCAAGTTATGGATTATATTTTGCCTGGAAATAGGATTCTTGGAATGCAGTCCCTTTTTCTTTAAAGTCTTTGTATATCTTTTAGGTTCCAGTATGTGAAAGATCTGGTGGCAGTCTGATTATTTTTCCTTTGTAAGTATCCTATTCTCACACTCTTTTTTTTTTTTTTTTAAAGATTTTATTTATTCATTTTCTTCCCCCCAAAGCCCCAGCAGATAGTTGTATGTCATAGGTTCACATCCTTCTAGTTGCTGTACGTGGGACTCGGCCTCGCGCTGGACGGAGAAGTGGTGCCTTGGGGCGCGCCCAGGATCCGAACCCGGGCCGCCAGCATCAGAGCGCGCGCACTTGACCGCTAAGCCACGGAGCCGGCCCTATTCTCACACTCTTGAAGTCTATAAGCTTGACCTTTATTCCTGAAGTTCAAAAACTTCACCATAATATGTCAGTAGTGTGCCTTTTTTTTTCTCATTATAACTGCTTGGCATTTGGTGAGCTCCTTTGATCTGAAAACTCAATTCTTTCTTCAGCTCAGTGAAGTTGTCCTATTTGATCATTGCTTGTATTCTTTTCTCTCTTTCTGGAAATCCTGGTGTTTGCATATTAGGCCTCCTAGATCTGTCCTCCATGCCTCTTACATTTTCACCAATGATTTACATTTCTTGGTAATTTTTGTTTTATGATGTGATAGTTCCTTCCTCTTCCAGTTTACTAGTTTGGTTTTCAATATTAGCCATTTTACTTTCTCTGTTGGAAATTTAACCCCAGATTTCATGTTTCTTTTAGCCCCTCCCCTGGAAATTTTTGTAGTTATTCTCTCTGTGTATCTCCTTAAACATTCTTATTACATTTTTATTGTTTGTTCCATTAACTCGGCATTGGTAGAAGCTGCCTATTCTGTCATTCTGGTTTCCCTAGTTTGAGCTGCTAAGTCCCTTAGATGTCTATGAAGTTGCTTTGCTTTCTTAGTCAGAGAGTGTGTTCTCCCAGGCAGCTGTGTAGGTGTGGTGAGTGAAGTCTGTTGGGCCATGGTGGATGTTGCCAATAACCTGTGGGAGCTGAGCTCAAAAATTGTGAGACAGCATCTGGGCCTAGAGAGGCCATTTTAGTCAAAGGCAAGATGAAGAACCAGAGGAAACCAGTCAGCATTGAAGGGATAAGGCCCAGAAAGAATAGGCCATCTGGGAGGGAGAGAGGGCTCAGTTCTTGATAGGGAGGCCTGCTGTTTTGTTATTGTCCTTGGTTTCTAATAAAACCTTTGTATGTCCTCTTGTGATACACGTTATATATCTCTTCTCTCCACCAACTCCTACCATACACCCACCCTCCATCCCTTTCTTGACATGGCTTGAGTTGATCTCTCTTCTCACATCTGGCAGCAGTCACACCGTTGTTGCTGTGGGATGCTTCCATCTCCACACAGGGCTCAGGAGATGGTGGGAACCCATCTCCTCCACATTCTTTCTGTAGACTTAGATTTACCTTACCAAGTTTCTCCTTTTTAGTAATCTCTTCCAAATAATTTCATTCCTTTCCTAAATCTCTTTTTCTGAAATTCTCCTTCACTCCCTGAAGTTTAACTTTCTTCTTAGAGCCTTTAATCTGCACAGATTTACCAAAGTGTCTTACATAATTGGGTCAGAGATATTTGTCTGCAGCTAATTTTGCACTTTTCATACAGGTTTTGCTTTAGGGTTAAATATATATCAATAATTATGAGTAATGTACTTACCAGACAGAAAGCACTTTTTAGAATAAATATATTTTCTAGATATTTATGGCTATATTCTCTTTTACTAATTCATGTATTTACTGTTCTAATTTACTTCAGTTGTCTAGTTCAAAAATCACAAACTGGCAGCTGTTTGTTGAATTCTACCTGGGGCTGATGCGTTCTGCTGGGATGGAATAAAGTTGCTATTCTGTTGTTTTAATGTAAGCTTACCTTTTGATGGGGCATGCACGCCCTGCCTCGCCACCCCTCTCTTATATCTGACACTTCCCAATTTTTGTTAACTCTTCTATCCTTGAAGGCATTGGATTTTAAGTTTGGGACCTTGGGTTCAAGATGTCATTGTCATTTATTTGCTTGCAAATAGTTTCTTAAATATTTATAATGGGTGATATTGTGGATTAGAGGTACATGTCATGAATTGCAATTTAGATTTGTTATTTACTGTCATTGCTGGCTGTGTGTAGAGAACAACTGTGAATTGTCTTCCTATCCAATTAAAAAGCATTTTTTTCAAGCCGTATGATGTTTCTAAAATGTTTCTATCCAAAACATGTTATTATATATTTTCATTTAATTAGATTGCCTGTCACTTTCTACAGGTATAATTAGTAAGTAGTAACTCTATTGTGTTTGATTCAAAACTAATGTACTAAAAGGCACTTTGAAAATAAGATAATCTGTCCTCTATGCTTTGACAGACCTCAGACTTATAGTTTTCACAAATGACATCCTTTATTTATACCAGGTGCTTATTAGCATTATATAAATTCTCTGTGATATTGGTGTCTCTTCTTTGTTTCCCTGAAACAGGTGTACCAACCTGTTTCACTTTAGTTCAATCAAATCCTCTGTGTAATCTTTTCCATAACTGAAGAGTAAATGAAATTCACTTACTTGCTCCAAAATATAATTTAGAAATGCAAACTAAATGTTCCCCTGTAGGGGGTGCAATCTGTTTTAAACTCTTAATATGTGTAATAAAAGCTATAAGCCATAGAGGGAACACTCATAGGCTCTCTCTGTATCAATGCAGGTTCTTTTAGTGATTTGAAAATCTTGTAAATTTGATGATAGCCAATGTTTTCTCAAGTTAAAAAATTTGAATGATGTTAGAATAAATGCAATAAATTTATTTTTTGTTATGGTTTTGGGCATTGTATTAATCAGGGTTCCCTAGAGAAGCAGAAACAATAGTATGTATCTATAGTATACTAATATATATACATATACACACTATATATATATATATATATATATATATATACACACACACACACAATATATATCTGTAGATACTATATATATATGGAGAGAGAGAGAGATTTGTTATTGTGGGAGCTGGCAAGTATGAAATCTGTAGGGCAGACTGGCAGGCTGGAAATTGAGGTAAGAGTTGATGTTGCAGTCTTGAGTCAGAAGGCTGAAAACCGAGGCAGAATTTCTAAGTGCAGTCTAGAAAAGGAATTCATTCTTCTTTTGGAAACCTCCATCTTTGCTCTTAAGGCCTTCAACTGATTTGACGAGGCCCACTCACATTATGGAGGGTAATCTGCTTCACTTAAAGTTAATTGATTGTAAATGTTAATCACATCTAAAAAATACCTTTACAGCAACATCTAGACTAGTGTTTAACTGAACAACTGAGCACCATAGTCTAGCCAAGTTGACACATAAAATTAATCATCACTGGCATCTTGCATACATTTTTGTCAATGTAGGCATGAACCAAAATTAAAGGTAATGGTAGCTAGATTTTTTGTTAGCGTTGATTCAATATTTAGTACAACTGTTCAATAATAAAGATACCAATTTATACCTTAATACTCTAAAGTCAAGTGGGTGAGACATGAAACATATAAACTATAAACCATACTTCTTATCAGTTTGCTCTTTCCATAATATTTTTGGGGTCAATCTCCTATAATAGGATCGTTCCAGTTTGTTCTTTGAAACTTAGCTCTCAAGTTCTTTGTGTGCATTCAATGTTGGGCAATCTTGAACACATAATAAGAATAGTGGCCAAAATGTGGATTAGAGAGAGAAGGCTAATCAACTTGCTATCCTGTGGAATTTCTGAAATCCTAAAATTGTTACAACACAGAATTTTCCAGGACCTCACACAGATCCACAAAATGCATCTTCTGGGTTATGTTCCTCATGTGGTTTGTGTGTGCCTCCAGCTCAAGGAGATGTCAAGCTTGCTTTTCCTTTGACCTCACATGATGCAGTTGGAGGTCTTCTAGCTGCACTCACCCTGAATTTTTTTTGGGGGTGGTCTCTAAGTTTTTATTTGTCTTCTGTAGTTCAATTTACATTAAAAAAATCTTCGTCTTTCCCCATATAGTCCTAAAGTGGTTCTCCCCCTCTCTCTCTTCTCTCTCTCTTTCAGTTCTGATCTTGATGTTAATATATACTATCCTTAACCTTGGATTTCTTATTTTCAACTTACATGGCAGTCTTCATCTGTATTTTTTACCTAATAAGGAATATAGAGAGCTTACTTTTTAAACCCTAAAATGGTGAATGGAGTGTGTGTGTAGGTGTGCGTGTGTGTGTGTGTCTTTTTAATTGTTGGAGCTTGATCTCTACATGACTTTCCGTTAACTTGGCATCATGTGACCCCCAGGGTTGGACAGGAAATTAGTTTTTGTTCAGAATAGCAGGATACAACAGAAATTATTTTCTTAGCTCCACAACCTCTTTTCTGCTGAAGCACAAATTGAAATAGTGGCTTAGTGATTGACTTAACTCATTAGATAGCCTACTGATAAGAATTTATGTTTAGACTTCGGAAGGAAAGGGAGATTTTTTTTTCAGGGCTTGGTATAGGTCCCAGTCACAGAGAAAAGTAAGAAGAAAAACTGTTCCTTGCATATAGTACTGAGCAACAGTCTATGTCATAAATCAAATTTTATAGGATTAGTCATTTGTCAGATTGTGTCCTCACACCATGTCACCTGATTGTGTGTGTATGGGGGGGCATATATGTTCACGGAGGCAATCCTTAATATAAACTTTAATAGCTTTTACTTTGATTTTTTTCCTCATTAAAGAAAAGTATTGAGGAAATAACAAAAACAAGTTTTTGCTTTTATTTTTTTTGGCAAACTCAGCTTTTCAAGCTGTTTATTTTTCCAGATGTATTTCATCAGTTCTTAAGAATGAAGCTAGGAATGTTTGCTGGCTTCTAGGTTAGTACCACCCAGAAATTTTTTAAAAATCTGTTTTCTTAAAATATGATATCTAGGGGGAGGTAGGGAATCTTTTCATTTTTGTGAACTAGTAGATTTAAAAAATATATTTAATGCATTTTTAATGCTGCTTTGTAATACAGCGTTTATTTAATTCCACATTGGCTTTATTTTCTCTGGAAAATTTGAATATACTGTTCATGTCATCTTAGAATTGTTTCTTATCATTCAGAGAACTTCCTACAGAGGTTAGCCTCCAAAGATATTGATACTTACTAAATGATTGTGACTATTGATCAGTCTACGACAAGTACACTTCTTGTAGAGAATTTCTTATGTAGTTAAAATAACTATATTAAAGACATTGTTCTGACGCATTTCTTTGAACCAGACTGGAGTAAGATGAGCTGAGAAAATGACCTGGAACGGTTCCTTCCTTCATCTGGCAAAGATTTATTAAGCCTCCCAGTTGTGACAGGCAATGACGCCGTCCTGTCTCTTCAGAAACTGAGACTTTAGTGGGAGACAAAAATGGAAGCAATTACAATTCCGTATAGTGACTGTTACAAAAGGGGTTCCTTTTCCTGATTGTGTCCTACCATTTCTGGCTGTCTTCAGATGGCCTGCTACTTTGAGCTTTGAAGTCAGGGACGCAGAGAAACTTACTTTGAAATCAAGAAGTAAAATTTAAGCTGCCAATAGAGAACCATGGTACTATTCTCCTTTTCTCTTAAATCCTGGGGAAAACTAATGTATGCCTTGTAGCAGAATTCCTCAAGCTGAAGGAATTCTCTTGAAGAAAAATAAGATCCCTGTGAATTTCCAGTGTTGACTGAAATTGTTATTATAATATTACTTAAATTACTTAAATATTACTTAATATTACTTAAATTAATATTATAATATTAAATATTACCTTAAATTACTTAAATTAAATATTAAACTATTTTACTTATATTGCTTATGTTACTTAATATGCACAAACATAAAACTACATGTAATATTTTATGCTTATAACTCTTGTACTAAATAAAACTGAAACGAATTGACAAATTAAATGTAAATAGGACTACAAAACCATTGCAATTCAAATAAACATTACAATTCAACTTCAATCAACACGGATTTAATAGGGTGAATGACACTGCTTTGCTGAAATAGCTGTTGATTTGGGGAATTATAGTAGAAAGATGTCACCACAAGTCTAGTTCTGTGGCTCATCTGTTTCTGTATTTGGATTTTGATAATACTTATTGAACAAATGCCTGTTTACATAAGTATGTTATTCAAAACAATATTAATACTTTTAAGTCTCTAATTGGAAGTTAGGCTAATCAAGCCTCATCTTTAATAAAACTCTGACAGTGAGTAGTCTTGGAAGAACGCATTAGAGATGTATCACTTGGCAACTCTGTAAAGCTTCATCACTTGAAGATAAAGTTAGCTTAACTGACGTCTTCGTTAAATAGGTATCTGATGCAATTATTGCTAGGATCAGGAATAGAAAAATTCTTTTTTGCATACTTATGACCGTGCTTACTTCCGCTGGATTGATATGAGTTGGCACAGTCAAAAGTGATACTGGATTCTCCCACCACTCTGCTTATTTGGACCACAGGGCCTTCCAGTCATACAGCTTTCAAATGACATTTGAAATTGACATCGACTCATTATACATACAAACTACTGCATAAAAATCTTGTGGCAGTACGCAGTTGCATGGATCATCCAAAAGATGCAGACTATCTTTGAATTCCTTTTTAAAAGATTATCATAAAAATTAAAACAAAAATATTTTTTAAAACAGCACCAAGAATTTGAAGACCTTTAACAATATATCCATAGATCTTAGTTTGAGAAATACTGCAATAGAATACTCAACAGTTTCCTAATGGTGAAAAAAAGACTTTGGGCTCCCAATCCAAATTTCTGTCTATTTAAATATATTTGTGAATAGTTTCTCAATTCTAGATCCACTATTAAAGTATAGCATTACAGTGATATGTAAATCTGGTATCAGGACCTGACATGAATTTTGTATTATAAAGAATTTAGATATGTCCTGGGTCTTCAGAGATGAACCTAGCTGCTGTTAGCCCTGGCTCTGCAGGCTATGAGCGTCTTGATCTCCTCAGCTGGGTTGAAGGACTCACCATGAAGCCCAGCTTTGGTGTCTTCTATGTCCATTCCTGGCTATAGGCAGTGTTGCTGGTTCTATGTTTGAGTATATATTTTTTATTTTATTTTACTTTGAGAATTAGGATGTTCAAATTTTCATGTATTACTGGTTACATTTAATTTCTAAATATTAGAAGAAGTGATTTATTTACCAAAGAATAAATTTAACTCTAGTCTCACCAATTTTCTCCCCTACCCTTTCTGTGTTTCAAATATCTAAATAGCATCTAACATTTCTCTATGTATTGCATTACAGTGCCTTCTTTCTTCTACAATTTTAAGACTCATTATTTCCATCTCTAATTGACCAGAAGGGTAGGACATAATCAGTGCTTGAAAATTCAAACAGGGCAAACCTGTATCCTTCATGATGCCAAGAACTCTGCTTTATTCCTTTTTTTTTTTTTTCTAATTTATTTTTAGCTAATTTATATCTGGCAGGATTTCAATCAGGGGTATAACATGTTTGTATTTGATAAGGGGCTGATTGTAAGCTCCACCAACTGCCTGCCATAGTGCTTGGCACATAGTAGGCATTCATTGTAGGTGAATGAAAGAAAGAATGAATGAATGAATTTGGTGTAGTAGTAGTGGTGATGGTGTGGCCATGTTAGTTTTTTAGCAGAAGCACATTTTGGATTTTTTTTTATTTGAGGCTGGAGATTGCCTTACTGATCTTCATATTGCCTGAGCTTTTATTTATTTTTGGAGATGCAGGAATCTTTTGGAAAATTTGTTAATTCCTCTGGCTAATGCACTTAGGATGAGCATGATCTTTGGATGACTAAGTGGATGGATTGCCTTTCACATTACAGGCAACAGCCGTCATAGATCATACATCAAATTGCACATAGAATTTCTACTTTGTTTTGCTTTTTACTTTGAGTTTGAGTTCACCTGTCATCTTGGAACCTCAGATGTAATCAGCTTTCCCTGAACTGCTGACTAAGAATGCATTTCCCTGTGCTCTGCTGGAGCTGGAATAATAACCCAGTTAGGATCATATCAGTAGTGGTCTGTCTTGTAGGCCTCTAGTATCTGCTTCCCTGCTCCCAGCATCAAAATAGGAGTGAAAACACTAAAAGAATACAAAGAAAATGGCTTTATTTCTGACATTGCACACTTCTTATTACATGTGACCCAGACAATAAGAGTGTGGAACCAAGGAGCCCATGTGCATTCCTCATCAGTCAATTCACCCACTGGGTCAGCAAATTTTCTTTTATGAAGTGGTTGTGTAATTTGTAGCTGTGCAGTAGCCAGATGCATTTTAGAAATCAAGTTTATTGCATTTTGACTAAAAGAGTAAATATATTCCCGTACAAAAATATTCAAAAAGTTATGTAAAGAAGAAAACTTAAATCTCCTGTAATCCTACCACTTGGAAATAACCACATTTTAATAGAAGCTACCTTTCACTTTGTTTTAATGTCTTGACTATTTTCACCACAAGAACTTAGAAATACTTATTTATTAACCAAGTAATACATATTTACTTCTAGAAAAATTAGAAGATATAGATTAAATAAAAAGAAGAATACCTGTTATAATACCATCTAGACATAGCTGATATTAAGATTTTGGTATATATTCTTCCAGACTTTTAATTGCATGATAAATTATGTAAATTTATGACGAGATATATAATTTTTTGTAAAACTGAAAGCACACCATACATAGTTAGGTATAATCTTTTTTGTGAATATTTTTCCATGTGAGTAACTAGATATCCCCATGATAATTACTAACGACTGTGTGACATTCCATTGTATTGATGTATAAAATAAATTTTTTTAACAAAGCTTATGATGATGAAAATTAGGTTATTTTAAAAAATTCTTTTATAACTGTTTATTGTGAGGTTTGTACCATACATAAGTTTTACATTTTTATGAATCCAATCTGTCAGTCTTGTTATGGTTTCTGCCTTTGGGATCATGCTTAGGAATTCCCTTCCAATACAAATATTTTAAAATTATTCAGCTATGTTTTCTTCTAGTACTTTGGTGGTTTCTATTTTAACACTGAAAACTTTAAACAATGTAGAATTTATCTTACATATTCTGAGAAAGGAATCTAACTTTGTTTTTTTCTAAAATCCTTTGTTAAATAATTCATCCCCCCACTAATTTGAAATGTCAGTTTTGTCATAAACAATAATCCATATAAATAATTGGATCCGTTCCTAGACTTTTACATTTGTTTCACTGATCTATTCTTGTGCAAGATTCATACTGTTTTAATTGCTGAGTGTTTATAATATTCTTCAATTGATGTCTGGTTGAGCAAAACCTCTTCTTAAAGTTTTTTGGCTAGTCTAACAGCTGGTCATTTTCCATTGAGAATAATTTGTCAAGTTGCAAAACTTTTTTGCAGCTTAAATTTTTTATTGGAATTATACTAAATGTAAAGATTAGTTTGGGGAGATTGACATATTTATAGTGTCTTTCCATCAAATAATATAAACTATAGTGATTATAGTTAACAATACTGTATTGTATACTTGAAAGTTGCTAAGAGTAGATCTTAAATATTCTCACCACACACAAAAAATGTAACTATGTGAAGTGGTGGATGTGTTAACCTTATTGTGGTAATCATTTCACAAGATATACATATATCAAATCATTGCTATGTACACCTTAAACTTACACAATGTTATATGTCAGTTATTTCTCAACAAATCTGAAAAAAAACATAATATGCAATATATCTCTTCGTCTTATTTTTTTTACCGCTTACTGACATTTTTTAGTTTTATTCATATAGCTATTGTGCATTCTTGTTAATTTAATTTCAAAATATTTTATCCTTTGTTGCTATTGTGAATTGGGGCTTTTTCTCATATTTTCTGATTACTGCTAGTACAAATATATGTGAATTTGATTATATTTGTTTTATATCCTAATTTTTAATCTTTTTTTTTTTGTTCTAGTAGATTTTTATTTTACTTTCCTGGGTTTTCCATAGAGACAATCATTCCTTTCCATTATTTATATCTCATTTCCCTTTCTTGACCCATTGTATAGGTTCAAACCTAGTCTAGAAAAGTGTGGGAAGTTGTGATGATAACAGGGCTTCTTTGCCTTATCCCTGACCTTCAAAGAGAAAGACTCTAGGTCATCACTGTCCAGTAGAACTTCCTGCAATTATGGGAGTATTCTCCCCTTGTCCAATACATGTGGCCACTGAACACTTAAAATGTGGCTAATGAGATTGAAAAACTGAATTTTAATTTTATTTGATTTTAATTAAATTCAAACAGCCATCGGGTTAGAGGCTGCTATATTGGACAGCACAACTCTAGGTTTTCATTGTTAATTATGCTGAGTATTTACTTCAGATGGATCTTTAACATGTTAAAGCAAGCTTAGAGTAAAGATTATGGGGTAAAAGTGAAATGTAGATAATTGTCAAACACATGCCTTTAGCAGGATGTGAAAGCAAATATAGAATAGAACGATGAGTGAGATGAGGGCTGAAGGAAAGCTTATTTTCATGTGTTTGTTTTATTATTAAGACTAAATATGGTCCCAAATCCAACTCTTTATTTATCCTCCCATACATGTACCTTCTTCTATATTCCTTATTTCTGTTAATATTGCCACCATTGTCCTAGCCCAAAACTTTATCACTTTTTTTAGTTTTCTCTCTTCCTTGTCTCCTAATACCCAAACACTCCTTCACTCACCTCCATTTCCACAAGGCTACATTTTACCCGTTCTTCAAGGTCCTTCACAAGTGTACCTTCTGTATGAGAGAACCCTTTCTTGATCTCATCAATTAAAAGTAGTCTTGTCTTGGGGCCGGCCCGGTGGCGCAATTGGTTAAGTGCGTGCGCTCTGCTGCGGCGGCCCCGGGTTCGCCAGCCCGGATCCCCCGTGCGCACCGATGCACTGCTTGGCAAACCATGCTGTGGCGGCGTCCCATGTAAAGTGGAGGGAGATGGGCACGGATGTTAGCCCAGGGCCGGTCTTCCTCAGCAAAAACAGAGGAGGACTGGCAGATGTTAGCTCAGGGCTGATCTTCCTCACAAAAAAAAAAAAAAAAGTAGTCTTGTCTTTGTTGAAACTAGTATTTAATTTATGATTTCCTTTTGTAGCCCTTATCCTGCACATTGTCTTATAGCTATTTATCAACATATCTATCAGATACGTATCTATATCTATTGTATAGATAGGTTTTACAATAGGTTTGTAAATATTACAACAGATATACATATCTATTGTAACCTCTTTGAGGAAATAGTCCTTGACTGATTTGCCTTTCTATCCTACAAGGTCCCTCTGCTGGTGTGCTGCACATATATACATGTGCTCAGTAAATATTTAGTAAATATATCACAATCCAACTGCTATTAATAGTTCAAATTTTGTGTCTTTTCTTCAACTGATAATTTTGGAAAGCAAGGATCACATGTATTTATTTTTGTATTTTCTGCATACTAGCACAATGCTAAGCATTGAACAATTGGTAATTGTTTAAAAAATTTTATTCATAAAAATAGTGTTAAGATATATCAGTTAGGATTGCCATTTTGCTGTATATAATAGAAATCCAATTAAAGTAGCTTAACCAAATAGGAGTTATTTTTCTCGAATGACAAAAAGTCTGGAGGTAGACAATCTAGGGCTGGTACAGAGGTGTCATGATGTCATCAATATCCCAGGTTTTTTCTGTCCTTAACATATAGCTTTTGTCCTTGTGATCATATGAAGATCTTCTACCTCCAAGTATCATATTCATGTTTCTGTCCCTTTCTATCAGGAAAACAGTAGCATTTCTGGAGGTCTCTACAAATAGACTTCTGGTCTTATCTCTTTAGTCAGAACTAGGGTCACATGGGCATTTCCGCCTGCCAGGGAATTTGGGAAGATGAGTTTTTTTTTTTTTTTTTAAGTTCCCTGTGCCCAGGGGATTATGCTGCTTATGATTTTCTTCCTGTCAACCATTCTTTTCTTTTTTTTTTTTGAGGAAGTTTGGTCCTGAGCTAACATCTTTTGCCGATCTTCCTTTTTTTCTTTTTTCTCCCCAAAGCCCCAGTACATAGTTGTATATCCTAGTTGTAGGTCCTTCTAGTTCTTCTACGTGGGATGCTGCCTTGTGGCTTGATGAGCAGTGAGTAGGTCCGTGCCTAGGATCAGAACCAGCGAACCCTGGGCCACTGAAGCAGAACATGCGAACCTAACCGCTACGCCACTGGGCCGCCCTGAAGATGAGTATTTTTAACTGGATGCATTGCCATTGAAGCAAAATTTTAATTCTATTCATAAGGAAGAAAAGGAGAATGAATCTTGGATGGGCAACCTGGAGTATGTATCCTGAATATGGAATTTACACTTAAAGCCATTAGAATCTACAAGGGAATGATAAGATACAAGTGATAAGTTCAACAATCCAAGACAATTATGTAATAAGTTCCATATGCACAGACAATAAATGCATCAAAGATTAGAGGTAGAAGAGCTCTCTGGAAGATGGAGTAGATTAGGAAATCTTCAATATAAGATGTGGGACTTGAGCAGAGACTTAAAAGATGGGTCAAATATTATACAGAAGCACTGGATGCCTGTTTGGCAAGTGAGGAAAAACATGCTTAAGATGTGTTTTTGAATCACTGGACCAGCTTAGCAAGAGTAACGCACTCATATTATGGGGCAATAGAAAATAAGTTGGGACAATATAATGGAAGGTTTTGAATGCTACCACGAGGAGTTTGGATTTGAGACTTGTTCAGATCTGCAGGTCTATTGGAGGTTTCTGAAAAGAGGAATAATATGAGGAAGAAGAATAGAAATGATGATATGTTGGAGAGAGTTTAAAGGAACAATTCACAGATTAGTTCATTAGAATTAATTAATATCTAATGCTGTACCCCCTACCCAGTAGTTAAGATAGTTCATAACACTTTTGACCAAAGCAGTTGGTCCTAAGGGGTCTCCAGTACCTAACACATATTTGATATTGTTATATTTGAAGCCCTGAGTTATAGAACAATGGAGCTCTAGAAATCGAATTTTCCATTAAACTTATTTTTTTATATTGCCAAGGAATTCTATGTTTCATCACCACATAGATTTTAAATATTATGTCATCATATTTTATCATATTAATACCCAAGTGTAATCTTTATTAATTAAAATAATTTCTCTAAGCTTCACTGAATAATTTATAAAATGATTGAAAACAGATTGGTGCTCTTTTGACTAAATGTACTTTTTTCGTGTTATTTTCTCAACCTAGAATTTTAATTTTGTTGAAAATACTTAAACTTCAAAGCACTTACGTTGACCTAATGTTTTATTTTCCTTTTTACGTCAATCTTAATACATTTTGCAAAGTTTCTTTTAAATAAGTAAGGGGTGTTAGAGCTTTCTCCAGATACACTTATGAATTTTTTTAAATGACAGATATTTATTTAACTGTAAATCTCATAAAATACTAAGATGTGTTATTTTCTATTTTAATAATGATATCAATTACTTTCAATGGTTTGACATAGTTTGAGTAAAGAGACAGTCTGATTCAACCGAAACACATAAAAATGCTTGAAATTATTTCCTATATAATTATAAGTGAACATCTGAAGCTTGAGTTACCTCATTTATTTAGTAATTGGAATATCAGAAATCTTCATCTCCATTAGTGCCTCATCTCTCCAGAATCTCCTCCTTAATTACCATAAGATGTTTTTCTTTCAGAGTCTCATTAATATGAATTCAACGCCATGTAGAAATAACCAACATATAATGCAATCACACCCAACTAGTTAATATTTTAGTATTCATTGTTGGGTACTTTTTGATTGTTATTCAGCTCCCGTCCCACTGATGTTGTATTTGGCCATGAGCTTGCTTTGGTCAATGGAATGTTAGTGGATGTGACATAAAGCCTTAAATATGCCTGCCTGGTTTGCTTTTAGTTTTGTATACTGGGCATTTGCCATGAGAAGAACTTTCCCAGGGCAGCTCCTGCCTCTTCAGCTTGGGTCCCAGAATGAACACAGGTGGAGTAAACCTGAGCCCAACCCACAGTGTGAAGCAGAGCCACCCAGCCGAGCCCTACCTAGACCAGCCAAGTTTCAGTGAACATACAGACCCATGAGCATGAGAATAAATGCTTGTTATGAGCCAATGGGTTTGGGATGCTTTGTTCTGTAGGATTATTGTGGCAATAGCTGACTAATACAGTCTAAAAAAACAGGTCTCTATGTTTTCATTAAGAAAAACCATAATTATACATGGCTAAACTATCAGCTCGTTGCTTTAGTAGATGAAAAGTAATAGCACATAACACTAATTAATTGAGAGTTTCTTTTGGCTAGTGGCCATTGCAAGTTTTATTGGGTAAAATGCCTGAAATGGAATTTGAGGAATAAGTTGTTGAAGCACTTTTTTAAAATAAACCTGCCTGGTACTTTAAATAATCACAAAATGGAATGACATAGGAGCCATGGGTAATATTTATTGAGGGCCTGGCCACACATGTGCTTAGCATTCATATCACATCTTCTTCTTGTGGCAAACCTGTCAGTCAGTCAACACATATTTATTGAACACTTACTATATGCTAGGTATTGCAAAGTGTGTATTATCCCATTTTTGTTGAATGAAGAAACTGAGGCTCCGAAAAGTTAAGTGACTAGTTCAAGTCTCACAGCTTGGAAAGGGCAGAGGTAGGATTTGACTTGAGGTTGGTCTGACTCCAAAGATCACACTATTATTGTCATTGTGTTCTTCATGTTTGGAAGGGTGGAAGTAGGAGAAAAGATAGAATTTACAAACTGATTTACCTAACATTTGTTGGTGCGCTATCCCTAATAATCAGTTGCCATATAGTCCAGATGTCACCTGGAATTGCCTCAGCATTCAGAAATCTACATATAATTAGCTTGGACCCCAGTGTTTTTATAGCCCTTGAAAGTTTGAAGCTCTCCCCACAATTTCTATTTCCCAGGACTTACACGCTTGTGGTCCTCCTCCTGTGTCTCTGGAGGCCATCTGGATTTGCCATGTCAGTCTGGGTGTAAAGCTCCACCCTGCCGGTTTCTACAGCGCACATCTTCACCAAGGATTTTTTTTTTTTTTTTTTTAAAGATTTTATTTATTCCGTTTTTTCCCCCCAAAGCCCCAGTAGATAGTTGTATGTCATAGGTTCACATCCTTCTAGTTGCTGTACGTGGGACTCGGCCTCGCGTTGGACGGAGAAGTGGTGCCTCGGGGCGCTCCCGGGATCCGAACCCGGGCCGCCAGCATCAGAGCGCGCGCACTTAACCGCTAAGCCACGGAGCCGGCCCTTCACCAAGGATTTTTGAGTTTTTGTCAGGATCCCATTGTAAAACACAAGGTCTTCACCATTCTTTCCCTCTCAGCCTTATCCATTAACTGCAATGCCCCGCCCCTCCCCAAATTCTTCTCCTGTTTCACAGAATAGCTTTCTTCTTCCTTTGAAGCCTTGATAGCCCAGGCACCATAACTTTGGGAGTCACATCTCAACCCCAACTGGAGGATCAATGTGTGCATTCCTGTCTCTATCTCATTAAAAGCAGAAATAATGAGATTGTCTTGGGAAGACAGCAAAAATTGGAATTAGTCCCATCAGTCTGATACCCCGCACTTAGCTCAATTTTAATTTTTTAAATTGAATTTCGTTGAACATCAACATCAACAATTTTGTTCAGCTAACCTTAAATGGTGAGAACTGAAAACATCTAATATAAGAAAGAGCTACTCTTTTCTTCTTAGATTAGAAATAACATACTTAACTTTACATAACTAAGAAAAATCCTATCTTTAGAATTTTACTTACTTCCTACTTCTTTCCAAAAATGTAATTTACAAAAATTGCAGAATAAATCTGGGTGTAAGCTTTTCTGTACTTTTATCCAGACCACTTTTCCTATTAGCTATTCAGAGTGAATTTCAGGAGTTTGAGAGCTTGGTTTGTTTATGAGCCCAGAATTTAGAAACTGGTATAAATTTAAATCGTCTGAAGTAGTTGCTTCTACAACACTGTGTTAGAAATGGTTGAAAAACTGCTTTCTGCTTCTGGATAAGCCCCGCCTACTGTCTTCTCTTGCATAATTTGCCACTAAAATTTTAATTCTTCTCAGAAATATTTTTAATGGGAGAAAGCTGAAAACCAGTTGACCGAAAGAACTTTAGTTCTCACTCAATTCTAATATAATTTTAATTGGTTCATCTTTAATTTAGGAAGCAATTTTATAGTAATTTGTCAGACATGAGTTCCTTTAAATAAAACCTTACCAAAGATACTGCCTTAATAGTTTTTGAGGAACTCATGTCTTCTTATATTCCATGATTATAGTGGTACTGTTTTTTAACAAACTTTATTTTCTTTATTAAACAAAGCATTGCCTTGGGGCATATTTCAAACTTGTAAGCAATAATAAAGAGAATGAGTGCAAGATGGGGCAGATCCTGAATGTGAGATGCATTGGGAAGTGGGATGTCTCAAGATTCCACATGGGACCATTCATGTTAAGATTCTGTTTCTGTTAGTCCGGTCTTAATACTAGGGTTGCATAAAGAGCATATTATCTTTGAGTGACCTTGACCAAATTCTTTAACCTTCCTAAACCTCTCATTCCTTATGTGTTATATGGGGATTATGTCTGCCTTACCTACCTCAAAAGGTTGTGATAAGGGTCAGATAAAAACAATATATATGAACGTACTTTGTATTGTGTAGTACCGACAGACGTTAGTGATTATGTTTGTGGGGCAAAAAAGCAGGCAGGATGGAGGAGGAGAGGAAAGATTGCTCTTAAATTCATTCCTGCAGTGTGGTTGAAAATGGATAGCCCTCAAATCCTAAACAGTTGAAAGATGGCCAGGGAAGGGACTACCAGCCTGGGGGCACGGCAATGACAACGCCCTTTAACTGGCCCTAGTGAATGCCAATTCTAATCATTTCAGGTAATTTTTGAATGTCTACAGTGTGCTGGGTGCCATGTTAGTTATGAGGGATACACACAATGACAAGATACAGTCCTTGCCCTCCAGCAGTTCCCAGTCCAGCTGTGGACAATACAGCTGTGCGTCTCAAGCAGGAGTGAGCCGGGAGAGGCACTGAGCAGAGTGTGATTGGAGCAGAAAAGAAGCTGGTTATTGTGACTGGGTCCTGCATCTTTTTTCCATCATTAAATAGGGTGATTTAAAAATAATCCACCATGTTTTTCACCGTTTAAATCACATAGACAAGAAAACTATTAAGGGTATTTTAAAAGGTTGGCTACAAACAAAATTCTGCAATAATGCTTTTTTTCTTTGAATGGATGAGTGACAAGACTAGCATCTTCTTTACAGTTTTGTCGTGTTTCGGGTTTCTTATATGCTCTTTTTAGGTTTCAGGGACGTTGTTATCACAATGAGGTTCTACTCTATTGCTTGTTTGTGTTCTTGTTTTGGGGCACTAACTCTTCTGGCATCAGTTTTGGCTTCATCTTTTGCATTCAAAGTTAAATTGCTAATGATCTTTATCTTTGAGAGTTTTTAAAGGAAAAAAGTGAATAAAACATTATTCATACTAATGAGAGGACCCGGTGACAAAGATTACCCCCAATTAATGGTAATCATTTTTGGCTCTGGAATGCCTTAAGGATTTCTTTCCTCCTTATTTCTTCCTTAGACAAATAATAAAGTAAGCGTTCACTTTCTGAGTATACAACAACAGGGAGGGGAGACATTCCAGAAGATGCCAAGTTGTCTAAGGAAGCTAACCTAGGATGAACAGATCACTGCAAAAAATCCAGGGGGTGGAGGACTCTCTGGTGTTGAATTAAATCCTCTACTGTATCTAGCTCATGTTTTATTCCAAGAGAGTTGCTACTTTGGTGCCTACTTTAACTTAAATATTTAGAGGAAATATGGAAGAGTTTGTGAGAAAATGAAGTCTTGTATAAACATGCTGGTTTTAATCGTTTGTATTTACCGCAGAAATGGCACCAGTGTGGCCTGAGCGCTCACTTTACCATAAATTCACATGATGTCCTGGATGCTTTGGGAGGTGGTAGCCAACCCCACACTCAAAATTCAAGGCAAAAAATATTTAAATACCCAAGTGAGTAAAAACTGATTCTCCTGGATGAGTCTGGACCCATCTTTTAAAGATGTTGAGCGTCTGGAATTTTTATGGGCATTTGTGAGGCCGCAGTTTCCTCTAACAGACAATCCGTTGTTATTACTGGCTGTAGGCAGTAATAAAGGGCAGAGTCAGGAAGGACAAAGAATTTACAGAACTTTCAATAATGTGTTGATGTCAGGAAAAGAGTTGAGCCATTTCTGATATGAAAGAAGCGTTAATTTTAAACAGCTGTGAATGTACTGTCTGTGATCCACTTCTGGAAAGTCACAGCAGGGTAATTCATCGGCCGTGGGTCACAAGATGAGTTTGAGTAATCAGTCCTTGAGTAAAACCAAAGAGAGGAGAAGTAAATACTGCAAGAGGTGACAGAGTTCAACCCCAGAGTGGAACACAGAGTCTTCCATGATTTGATGTTCTCGCCCCAGGTTTAAGGTTGGCAGCTGCTACTTCCCTCCTTTAAGCCCTCACCACGCCCTTCCCACTAGTGAATCAACACTTATCAGTAACTATGAAAGCACAGTATAAAAATTACTCCTCAATTAGAGTTTCAGAAATGACATTGAAAATTATACAGCATTCCTACCGCCCAGGCTAACTCTTACTAGCACACGCATTTTGATGCTTAAAGACATGTGATGTAATTTTTCTAAATCAGTTTAGAATTTTTATCAATACATTTGGCTGGAATAATGAAAAGCTGCCCAAGTCTATGAAATTGGGTAAGTGCTTGTTACTTTGGTGAAGGTACATATATTCTGAAGATCTGTCTGCAAGCCATTAGATACAAATGTTGAATGTGAGTTGAATTTGGAAGTTGACTTTAGGGTTCCAAATTGGACTGTAACATTAGGATATATTCAGGTTTAAATCCAGACTTAATACCTGTGTGTGTTTAGAGTATCTTTTTTCAAAGAATGAGTAACAAGTTTTTCTTTTTCCAAAGGCAGTGTAGCTAAGTATTAGAGGTTTAGGGACTGGAGTTCTTGTTCGACTCTTCTTTATAAGAGTGTGGAGCAAATCACTTACTTTTCCTATCTCTCACCTCTTTAACTGGACTTATAAAATATGCACACTAATTCTGGCTCGCTTGTTTCTGAAGGTGTCATGCATGTAACACTCTTTGTGATAAAGCCTTAAAATATCACAAATAAATGGTGGTAGTGTAAGACTTTATCAACCCAAGGTATTGTTACGTGTATGAATAGTGGTACCAACATTGCATAGAATAAGAACAGACTCGTGTAAATGAATACTATATCATTTTATCTTTATTCTTATTCATATTTAGTAAATATTTATATTTAGGCTTATTTTATAAAAATTCCACAAATATTTGGAACTATGAAATGAGATGCAAAGGTCCATAAATGTCTATTTTCGGATTCCACCTCTCAGGTCACAGCTTAAAAATTCCAGGGTTGAGGATCTAAGTGGCCTTGTAGGAATGGACCAGGCCAGTACTCAAAGCTACCACCATTTTGGCTTGATTTGGCGAAACTTCCAAATCATCTGCTCAGAAAGTTAAACCCTAGCTGCTCTTCAAGATAAGACATGATGACAGAGTGTCTATAAAAGTAGCATCTTATAGACGTGAGAAGTATGAACAGATTCATGCTGGTTGAACAATAGCCTCTTCCTCTTTGAAAGGAAAGGAAGATAGATTCAAGTAATGAATTTTAATCTCTCATTACTTTCTTTTGGGAAAGTGATCACATTTACTATAAATCAGAAAGGAGGAATTTACATACAAATATGGAAGCAGATCAGAAATGAGTAGACGTATGGTATCAGGCAGATCTTCAGCATGAAGCAAGGTCTAAACATAGTAATACAGCCTATAATTCTGTAGATGGGTAGATAGGAACCATAATAATAACAGCAACAGCTAACATTTATGGAGTTCTCATTATTTATTAGACACAGTAGTATATATTATCTATAGCTTATTCATGTGTGAAGCAGGTGCTGTCTTTATCTCATTTTGGAGATGACGAAATCAAAGTACACAAAGATTAAGAATCTTACTCAAAGTCATACATAGCTGTGCTAGCTTTCAGACCCAGGGAACCTGATTGCAGAAACCACACTCTGAACCGGTATGCCATACTGCCTCCCATGAATTTGAAGAGTAGATTCACAGAGCATCAATTGGTGTTAGTGGGGGAGGGGATAGTGTGGACTGGTGGAATATGGCCCTAACAGAGGCCAAGTTATGAATTATTTAGAAAATGGCCCAAATACCCCAAATACCAAGTTAATCCTAAAAAAAAAAAAGAGAAAGGTCCATTCAATAGTCATTGGGTATTGGGTATTGTGGGAGTCTCTCATTAAGTATTAGGGACCCACAACAAGGAAATTGAGACTTCACAATAAGAAACCCAGCCATGGGAAACTGGGGTACAAGGCAAGGAACCCACTCACAGTGGACTGGAGTAAAATCAGATGAAAAATAATTCATAGCAGAGGCAGGAAGATCTTGACAAGGGATTTCTTATGTTATGCCCCCTGCTGAGGGCTGGAGTTGGCCCCAGAGTCAGATGCATAGCTTAAGTCAAGTTAATTTAATGGATTCAGCTCAAAGGAAAAGAGAAGCAAGGGCAGTAGCCAGGTAGGCCATTACAAATTAACTCAACTGGTCAGGCAAAAGGCTAGTTTTACTTAACATTATTTCTCCACCATGGCAGCCCCTGCATCTATGGGAGATGGTGGGAGATCATGTAGCAATGACATTAAATATCCAAAGACTGTGGAACAGGAAGATGAATCTTTATACCATAATTACAAAATTTAATAGCATCCTTTCACATATATCTGATGGCCCAATCTAAGTGGTTATTATCTTATTATTTTTCTAAAAAAACATAGTATGTTACATACTGTAATACATTGATTGTAGAGTTCACTAAGCCATTTGGGAGGTGATTAGGAAGAATAATTAGATATGAAATTGTTATTTAATTATTCATATCACTTGTTTATTCTGTCTTATAATAACTTTTGGAGAATGTATATGATTTGGGGAGCTCTTGTTTTGTGTCCTTAAAAGGTAGAGTAAACATTCAAGATAGTAGTACTTAGAAGAGTCATTTCAATACTTTTCATTTGCTAGTCCTGTCCTCTATTTTGTGGAAGAAAAAAATTTTTTCATTTTTTTCTTTCATGTAGTGTTTATTCAATTGCCTCTATATTTTATCTTATAACAGCCTGAAAGACTATACAATTATCTATTCTTTCTAAAGCTCATGATTTCCTAGAGCTACTTGTTAAGTACTGTTAAAAATCTCCCAAAAATGTTTGTAAGAACCCAGTTTAGTTTCATTTGTTTTAGGAAGCTGTTTTCCAGATGGCTGACATAATATATGGTTGTTTCTATCTAAAAATATTTTTCTTGCTTAATCTGTGCATTTGTCATGTTTGGTCCAGTAAATAGCTTTGTTATTATGAAATGGGTCTGAGATGTATAAAAGAAAAAATGCTAAGATATAGAATGCATCCAGGAAATGCAATTACTTTCTATTATGTAAATTCTCTAAATTAATATAATTCATGTGGTCTTTGAGTCTTATCTCACATTAGGGAATCAGCCTGAGAAGGAGAATGAACATGATCTTGAGGTGGGACCTGTGGTAAAAGCAAGAATCACCACTGAACAAGCTGTTAAGTCAGCTCACGTCTCTGAGTTTGTTTTCTGATGTGTCAGTTGGGAATAATACCTATCTTGCAGGGTCCTTATGAAAAAACAAATGCATATAAAGTTTTGTAGGTTTTCAGCAAAAGCTAACTGTTATCACTCATTGGTACCTGAACTTTAAGACTATCCACTCCAGAGAGTTATATAATTTCAAATTATAAGAAACTGCTTTTGGGGGCTGGCCTGGTGGCATAGTGGTTAAGTTTGTGCACTCTACTTTGGTGGCCTGGGGTTTGCAGGTTGGGATCCCGGGCGTAGACCTACGCACTGCTTATCAAGCCATGCTGTGGCAGCATCCCATATACAAAATAGAGGAAGATGGGCACAGATGTTACCTCAGGGCCAATCTTCCTCATAAAAAAAAAAAGAAGAAGAAACTGCTTTGATGTAAGAGACTGTTTCCTGCCTCCCTGGGCACTCCACACAGCCTGCCACACCGTTAGCTGTTGCTATCTGCGGTTGATGATGATAACTTGGTGGCATCCAGCACTGTGCTACGTGATGTACATATATTATTTCGTTTAATCAGAGCAATCCTTTCAGGATTTTCTTTCCGACTTTCTACCACAACTTTGAACTATGTGTATTGTCTGTTGGAACATATATTCTTTTGGCTTTTGTCAGCCTTATTCTGTCCACTGCTTTGCACTAATTATGGTACTTTATGCAACCAAACTATATTAGTTAGAAGGCTTTGGGATGCAAATAACAGAGAACCAGAACTGATCTGGCTCAAAAAATAAAGGGAATTTTTTTCACACACACAATTGAATAATTCTTCACTGGGATTTATTTCTCTGTGGTTCTCGTCACTGTGTCTTCCTCCAGGGCTCCCCTCATTGATTAGAAATGGCTGTAGCAGTTCCTGGTATGACATCTTTATGCTACACCCTCCATAGGAATGGAGAGCTTCTATTCTCCCAGGCAAAACCCTTGGCTTCCTTTGACTGTTGCGTTTGACACAGTCACTGGGAGCAAGGGGTTGGAGTGCATTGACTAGCTTATCCCTGCCCTTCCCTGAACCAATCACTGGACAAGAGGAATGGTGTTAAACTGCTTAGTTCAAACCTAGACCTGAGGTTTGGTGACTGTTACCCAAATCATAGAGAGGCATAACGAAGCAGGAGGTGAAGTGGTACTGGGAAGACATCTTTGTCTTGTTCCCAATCTTACATGGAAAGCTTTCACCATTTTACCTTGAATTATGATATTTTACCATAGGTTTTCTTTCTTTCTTTTTTTTTTTCCCCAAAGATATTCTTTTTAAGTTTAAGGAAATTACCTTCACAGGCAGCTACGACTTATTTAAAATCATGAATGGTAGTTGACTTTTATCAAATGTTTTTTCTAAATCTGTTGAGATGATCATGTAGATTCTTTCTTTATTCTGTTGTGATAATGATACTGATCAATTTTTAAAAGCAACTTTAATGAGGTATAATAGCATACAGTAAACTGCACATATTTGTAGTATATAGTTTGATCATTTTTCACATATTTGTGTACCTGTGAAACCATCACTGAAATCAAAATAATGAACATATTTATCACTCTCCTTCAAAAGTTTGCTCATGCCCCTCTGTGTCCCTTCCCTCACACCCACTCCTCCACACAGGCCCCCAGGCAATCACTGATCTATTTTCTGTCACTATGGATTAGTTGCAGTACTGATTGAATTTTTGAATGTTAAACTAACCATCCATTTCTGAAATAAACCCAACCTAATCATAATATTGTAGCTCTCTTTCTTACATATTTCTGTATTCATTTAATCTAATATTCTGCTTAGGATTTTTGCATCTATGTTTATAAATGCAATTGGGCTATAATTTTTCTTTCTACTAATGCCCTAGTCCTATCGAGGTTATGTCCTACCAAGGTATCAAGGTTATGCTGGCCTCATAAAATGAGCTGGAGTGTGTTTTCTATCCTCTGAGAATTTGTATATTATGGATGTTATACTTCCTTAAGTATTTGATTTGAATCAACCAGTGAAACCAATTGGACCTAGAGTATTCTTTGTGGGAAAATTTTTAATTATTGATTCAATTTTAAAAATAGATACAGAATTGTTCCCATTTTGTTTCTTCTTGTCCTGTCAGTTTTTGTAAGATGCATGTTTTCTTGACTTTTTTATTGAATATAACAGACACACAGTAATGTGCATAATAAGCATAAAGCTTGATGATTTTTTTTACAAATGCACAATTTATTGATGTAAAGTTCTTCATAATATTCTCTTATTTTTTAATATCTATAGGCTCTGTAATGATATCTCCTCTTTTCTTTCTTTTTTTTTTTTTTTTGTGAGGAAGATCAGCCCTGAGCTAACATCCATGCTAATTCTCCTCTTTTTGCTGAGGAAGACCGGCTCTGAGCTAACATCTATTGCCAATCCTTCTCCTTTTCTTTCCCCTAAAGCCCCAGTAGATAGTTGTATGTCATAGTTGCACATCCTTCTAGTTGCTGTATGTGGGACGTGGCCTCAGCATGGCCGGAGAAGTGGCGCGTCGGTGCGTACCCGGGATCCGAACCCAGGTCGCCAGTAGTGGAGCGCGTGCACTTAACCGCTAAGCCACGGGGCCGGCCCTTTTATTTCTGATATTGGTCATTTAAGCATACTCTCTGTATTTCTTGATTATTCTCCATGGTGGTTGGGGTGGGGGGTGGTTATAAACGTATTTGTCTTTTTAAAGAACCAACTTTTATCTTTGCTGATCTTCTATTGTCTGTTTTCTATTTTGCTTGTTGCTGTTCTTACATTTTATTTCCGTCCTTTTATTTTTAGATTTAAGTTGTTCTTTATATGACTTTTTGTTATGGATGTTTAGCTCATTGCCTTTCAGCTTTCCTTCTTCTCTAATATATGTATTTGGGGACATAAATTTTTCCTCTTAAAATACTTTTAATGCATCATAAATTTCCATGAAGATTCATTTCAAAATATGTTTTAATTTCCATTGCAATTTATTCTTTGACCCATGAGTTATTAGGAAGTATATTTCTTAGTTTACAAGCATTATGGATTTTCTAAGCATATTTTGATTTCTAGTCTAACTCCTGTGTGGTCAAAAAAATTTACTTTGTATGAATTCGATTTGTTGTAATTTGCTTTCACCTATGGTTGATTTTTAAAATGATCCATGCAAATTTAAAAGCAATGTGTATTCTGCAGTTTGGGGGTACAGTGTGGTATATTGGGTCAAATATATATGTTGTGTTGTTTAAATCTTGTATATCCTTATAAATTATTTTGTCTGATGTACCTGAGAGAGGAATGTTAAAATCTATGCTTTTTTCATTTCTCTATTTTATTTTGTCAATATTTGTTTAATATATAATTTTGGGCTATGTTATTAGGTGCATAAAAATGTAGAATTATTATCTTTTACTAAAGAACTTAAACTTTTATCATTTTGAAGTATACCTGTTTCTAGTAATGATTTTTGCCTTCAAGTCTCCTTTGTCTGATACAAATATAGTTTATATGCTATTGTTGTCATGCATTTTCATTTTATAGATACTTAAAATCCCCTAATTTATTATTATACCTATTGCTATATTCAGTTAAAATTCATTTAGGTTCATCCACATTTGTCCTTTTCATTGTATTTTATTTTTTCCTGCGTCTTTGTGCTCCCATTTGGGAGCTGAATACACCCTTTACTATTTTCTTTAGAGTAAACTGTTGGTGAAAAATTCTCTACATTTCCCCTCTGAAAAATGTCTGTTTTTTACTTCATTACTGAGGGGTAATTTCACTGGTAGGGAATTCTAGGTTTACCATTATGTTCTGTTAGCATTTTGAAGATACCATTCCATTTTCTGTTTTTTCTTGATTGTTTTGAGAAGTCAGCTGTCTTCTGTCTTCTAACAATTTTTGTTCCTTTGAAGTTAATCTTTTTTTTCAGTTTTCTTTTAACTTTGATTTTCAACATTTTTACTATGACATGCCAGGGTGTGCTTTTCTTTATCTCGTTTTAGGTTTGGAGAGCTACTTGACTTGGTGGCTTTTGTTGATTTGGGGAAAGGCTCAGCTGTTATCTTCCCAAATGTTGCTTGTTTCTCATTCTCTCTTGCCTCCCTCCTGGGTACCCTCTCACTATCTAACTTTCTCCGTATACATGAATGCACCTCTGGCAACCTATTTGACCCCCTCCACTGCCACATTGTCTTGTTCACTTACTTGTTTCTAACTACCTTGCTGATTTCCCTAACAAGCCAAGCATGCTCTTGCCTCAGGGCTTTTGAAAATATTGCTTCCTTAAGCTATTTTCCAGGTATGTCCAAGATTCATTCCCTTGCATGATTTAGATCTCTGCTCAAATCTGGCCTTATCAGAGAGGCTTTCCCTGATCAAAATGATCACCCAGACCCGTCCTCCCCACAGTGTACCATAACCCCTTACCTGGTTTATGTTTCTTCCTAGCACTTATTACAATGTGACACACTATATATTTAATATTTATTTGCTTATTCTCTGTCTCCCTCCATTAGAGTAGAAACTCCATGAGAGAAGAGAGTTTTTTTTTGCTCACAACTATATCCTAATCCCTAGAATAATGCCTGGAGCAGAGTGGATGCTCAATAAATATTTATGGGATGAATGAATGAATGATTAATAGATAATGGATATAAGAAGATAGAGTTCTCTATAGAAAGTGAAGAAAGCAGACAAGGAGAAATACACTAAGCAAGGCTTTTAATTTATATTTATATTTTGTCTTTTGTATGTAAAGATAGTATCATTGATCATATTTCTATCCATCGTTACCTAAAATAGCAAAATGAAACATTAATATGTTTGAAAATATTGCTTTTATTAGTATAAATTAACTGGCATCTCATCATTTAGTTTTGACATGTGCTCCACAAATTTTTGAAGACATTTAATTTTAATTTTTTAAAAATTAAGCCTACTGGGGCCGGCCCCATGGCGTAGCGGTTAAGTGCGAGCGCTCCGCTGCTGGCAGCCCGGGTTTGGATCCCGGGTGTGCACCAATGCACCGCTTGTCAGGCCACGCTATGGCGGTGTCCCACATAAAGTGGAGGAAGATTGGCACGGATGTTAGCTCAGGGCCAGTCTTCCTCAGCAAAAAAAAAAAAAAAAAGAGGATTGGCATGGATGTTAGTTCAGGGCTGATCTTCCTCACACACACACACACACACACACACACACACACACACACAAAATTAAGCCTACTGTATTAGTCAGCTTAGACTGCCGTAACAAAATACCATTGACTGGGAGGCTTAAACAACAGAGATTTATTTTCTTACAGGTCTGGAGGTTAGAAATCTGAGATCTGGGTGCCAGCATGGTCAGGTTCTGGTGAGGGCCCTCTTTCTGGCTTGCAGATGGCTGCCTTCTTGCTGTGTCCTCTCATGGCAGAGAGAGAGCTCTGGTCTCTTTCCTCTTCTTATAAGGGCACTAATCCCATCATGAGGGCCCCACGCTCATGACCTCATCTAAACACAATTATCTCCCAAAGGCTCCCTCTCCAAATACTATCACATTGGAGTTAGGACTTCAACATATGAATTTTGGGGGGGTACACAATTCAGTGCTACCAAATATTCACCTACCAAATAAGATGCATTATGTCCCAGTGAATTAATGAATACGTACATTCAAGGCACAAGTGGTTTTCATAGTGTGAAATTACTGTGATTGCACATAAAAGTTTATTAAATTATTCTTGCAAATTATTGTGAGTGCTTATAAGTACAAAGGCTAAATTGGTCTGCACCTGGGTACCGCCTGCTCTATTTCTTTCATGGTTTGTAGGGATATCTATTTATTGTGTAGCTTTTTAGGGACTCACATGAATATATCTTTTTTGTGTGTGTGAGGAAGATTGGCCCTGAGCTAACATCTCTTGCCAATCTTCCTCTTTTTAATACATCTTTTTTTTTTTTTTTTGGTGAGGAAGATCAGCCCTGAGCTAACATCCATGCTAATCCTCCTCTTTTTTTTTTGCTGAGGAAGACTGGCTCTGAGCTAACATCTATTGCCAATCCTCCTCCTTTTTTTTTCTCCAAAGCCCCAGTAGATAGTTGTATGTCATAGTTGCACATCCTTCTAGTTGCTGTATGTGGGACTTGGCCTCAGCATGGCCGGAGAAGCGGTGCGTCGGTGCGCGCCCGGGATCCGAACCCGGGCAGCCAGTAGCAGAGCGCGTGCACTTAACCGCTAAGCCACGGGGCAGGCCCAATACATCATTTTTTTATGGGCAAAAAAACGTAATTCTGATCTTCTAAATGTCTTTTGTAAATTTCTTTCCCTAAATAAATCATAAATCCACCTATAATACCTAGACCTACACACAGTGTGCAGTCATTATAGCTACTCAGGAAGGATCTAAGGTGCAAGTCAAAGCTGCTTGGCTGGAGAGACTTGACTTCCCCAGTAGTAAAGTTTTTACCTCACTGGCACCCACAGTACTTTGCCAGATTGCCTGAGGTCAGCATGCTTTCCTGATGTTCATGGGCTGGGCTGCTTTTCCGGGAATGTCTCAAAGGGATCCTGAAAGAAGGATGCCATACTGTGACATTCACTGCTCATAAGGAGAGCAAGAATGGCCTCTGTCTTGTTCTTTTAGTCAGCTTAAACAAACTTTGCTAGCTTAAAAACAAGAATGGAACTGATAAAGTCATCAACTTAGAGCCTCCCTTCATTGCCCATGTATATTTTTAGACTAGAATGAAGCTAATGGTGTAAAGAAATGGTTCCTGGAAAGGTTAAGGAGGAAAGCATCCAGCACCCATTGCTACTCCCATTCCTCAGCCCTGAAATAGGGTTCTTAGCATCCGATATGAACTAGAGAAGTATTTGAGGCTGTGTCATATGACCCTGTTAGAAACGCTGTGCTCATAATGACTAAGAAACTCCAAGTGTTGTCTAAGCCACCATGGTTATAAAGGGCACAGCATTATCACAGCTGAACTAAAATTTAATCTAATTCTACTTTACCACCCATGGTGACCTAAGAAGGTGGTATGGCAGACAAACTAGAGAGGCTCAGTCAGGGCTCACCAAAAAGCCAAACATGCTGTTTTCATGGTGGAATAGGAAAGAAGAAATCGGTAAATATTTCTAAATGTCATATGTTTACATATGAATTTATTTATGGAAGTATAGAATTCTTCTCTTGAGAAAACTAAGTACTTAAAAAATAATCCCTGGATTTAAAGTATTTATAACAAAAATCATACATATACTCATCAATTAAAAATTGAGTGTTCCCTAGAAGGAAGTGTGACTCCAGTGGTCCAGAAGCTGAGAGTTCCATAATTTGAAGTGGGAATTTCTTCTCAGAATGAAATTAAAGATATTTCTTCCTGTGTGGATCAAGTGGATGACTGAGAGGGATCCGGGGTTACTGTAATGAAGGTGGGTAGGACTGAGTGCCCCCAGGGGTGGCTGGGGATGGGGGAGGGAGTGTCACCATGATCTCAGTGCTGCATTCTAGAAACTAAATTTTAGGTGAGGAATGAAGTCACAGTCCCTTAACTAAGAAGAGCATGATGATAAACTAGACATCAGTTTATTAATTAATAGTGGAAAACACACCTTATTCGGGAATCAGTCTGCATGTGTACCGAAACCTTCTTGGCAAGCAGAGAATCAAAAAAGAAAATGGCCTTTTTTCAAAAAAGAAAATTGCCTTTTTCCAAAATGAAACACTCCAAACTTATGTGGCCTGGAGAACTCATTCTTCTCCACTCTAGAAATGTTTCTTTTTCTGATTAATAACTTGAAAAGGTTTCTCTAATCAGAGCTCCTGTACCATACTTAAAGACATCAATAGCTTTCTCATTCTCCAACTTGTAGTTTTCCCATCTTTATGGTCCTCAGAACTTTGACATTGGAGCATCCCCTGCCGATTATCCTACCTGTGACAAGTTAAAATTTCCAAGACTGGGGCTTATAGCACAAAGGGTGCAATTGAGACCAGCAACTCTGATGAGATGAGCAGCTCTCCAACAGATGGGGTGAGGTACACAGTGATGTAGGAGTCAGAAGACCTGGAGGCTAGACCTAGGGCTTCTATTATCTAACAGCCTGACCTTGACTATGTTTTTCTGTCTTCAGTGGCTTAAGCTGCAAAATAAGGTTCCTTTCACTTTTAACATGTAACCCAGATCTGGCACTTAATTTTAGTAATTCTAGAAAGAAAGTGTTTAGGCTAAAGGGATGAATCTCTGTTCTCATTGAGGTAAAGAGGTTTTGTACCATTTTTTTCTTGGTAAAATCTTCACTTTTAGTCTGGCGGCCTTTATTTGTGTTCTTTTCTCTTCCTTTGGCTAGCTGGAGAGCACAAATGTCATTGACATGGTCCAAAGAGTATATTCTTTTCACCCTTGGAGCAAGGAGTACCAGAGTGGAGCACCCCATCCCCTCCCCAAATGCCTGTGAATGACAAGTAATGAAAAACATTTTTTAATTAAGTCAATTCAATTATTATAAATTGAATTAATCTCTAATTTAGACATGTCATGGGAAACTATAATATATGCCAGCTGACCCTTATCCAAATTTCCATGGAAATAGCAATCTTATTATACACTATGTTCTTGGACTGTTCTAAAATTGCCAGCTGCTTTAAGTGTGATATTGAACCTAAATAGGAAACCTTCTACTAACAGAAGGTATTTGAAGTATGTACTCAGGTGCTCAGGAGGTAGCTTAACTTGAAAAAATTCACTGAAAAGATTCAAGGTGCAATAACCCTGGGCTTTCTCTCAGACTTCTTTAATTGAAACCTCTGATATTGTTGTGTTGTTTCTATCTGATGTCAAACAGTGGAAGAGATTGTAAAAAAGTTTTGTGGTTTTATTCTTTTTTCCTCTGTAAGATAGAGATGTATCTATTTCAGGAGAAGATCATATTCTTCTCTTGAATGATCAAATAAAGTTCTTGTTTAAGAAATAAACCATATTCCAATAGTACCAGATTTATTCATCAAATGTATTACTGTTAAGAGGATGAAAATATTTCAAATGAAATAATAGTACATGGGAGAAGTTAGCTATGTATTTATAACAGGCCTAGAATAAGTGCAGACGCCATGACTATATTTCATGCTTGGTGAAGGTAACAACAGGTTTGCCATCTTCTTAACAGTTGAGTTAATCTGTATAAACCCATGCACACCACTATAGAAATGACTTTCACGGTGCAGTCACTGCAGTCTGCAGCAATTACAACACAGCATCAAATAAGATGGAAGCGACCAGGCTTGATAAATAGAAAATATCCTCCCAGAATTTAGTAATCCTGAGGTGACCTTGCCCATCACTGATGTCCTGTGAGACCATTGCAGGACAAAATTGTCTTACTTGTTTTGCCCTAGTGGTGTTGTGGTTACTGGTTTCCTCCATTGAAATGGAAAATAGGATTATATTTGACAGAATAAACGTATACTTGGCACTTTAGGTAAAATAAATATATAATCTGAAGTTAGTTAGCATCCTTCTTTGGCAAATCTCTGGATCAGTGATTTGCAACCCTTTGGTCTCATCCTTTCTCACCATTCTGAGAATTTGCTTGATGTGAGTTTACATATTCTAAGTTTGGCATTTTTCTTTTGATTTTTTTATGGAATGTTTTTTTTTTACCATGTAGATATTTTAAAAATTTCATGTAGTTGTATTTATCAATCTTTTCCTTTATGCCTCCAGATTTTAAATAATAGAAAGGCCTCCCCACTCCAAGTTAATAAAGAAATTCTCTCTTGTGTTCTTCTAGTATTTTCATGATTTCATTTTTTTTAATTTAAATCTTTGCTCCTTTGGAATTTATCTGGTGTACAGCATGAGGCATGAATCCAACTTAATTTTATTAAAAATGTCTCTCCAGTTGTGTAAAGACAATTTTTTGAGTTGTCCATCTTTTCCTCACTTATTCCAGATGCCATGTTTATCACACACCAAATTCTGCATGCATTGGGGTCTATTTCTAGAATTCCTGTTCCATTCCATTGATTCATCTGTCTATCTTGTGTCAGAACTACACTTTTAATTATTATAGCTTTAGATTATTTTATAATAAGTGTTAGGAATAGTCCCCCTCATTTCTATTTTTTTTGGAGGTTTCCTTGAAATTCTTATTTTGTTTATTCTTTAATATGTACTTTAGAATTTGCTTGTCTAATTCTCTCTCCCACCCCTCTTCAATTTTTGGACTTGTTATTATAATTACAAGAAATTTCTAAATTAGTTTAGGAAGAACTGAGAACTGTGAGGTTGAGTCTTATCTAAGAACTTGGTATGCTGTTCCCTTAGTACAAGTCTTTGTGTCCTTCAGGAATGCTTTAAAATTGTATTCATAAATTTTACACATTTCAAACGTTTTTTTCTTTCTTAGATATTTCATCTTTAACCTTTGTAAATGGAGCCTTCCCCCATTCCATCTTTTAACTTGCTATGTTTGTTCATCTGAAATTTATTGATATCTATATAGTAATTCTATATTATGCTACCTTACTAAATTTTCTTATTGTTTATAGAACTTTTTCAGTTGAATATCTCAGGTTTTCCATAACAATCACAAATTGTGATAGTTTTATTTCCTTCTCTAAATTTTTGTACCTGTAGTTTCTTTCTCATTAATTGTACTGTCTAACCTCCAGTACTGTTAAGTAATAGTGGTGACAAGTGAGCATCCTTCTTTGTTCCTGACTCTACTGGGTATGCCTCTGCTGTTGCCTCAGTAAGCACAATGGTCACTTTGGGACCAAGGTATATTTTATCAAGTTAAGAAGGTATCTATATATTTCTACTTTATTGAGTTTAACTATATTTCTAAATAATAGTAAAGCCCCAGGGCTATGTATCTGCAGCCTCCCTAGCATGATACCGTCCAAACTCTAAAAGGACACTTAAGACTTTCTAGTTCACCTCTCTCGCATATGAGTAATAAATTCCAACCACAGGGAGATTGCAGTTCCCTCCAAAAGTCCCCAAATTAGATTAGAAAACAAGCTGGAAGTAAAAATCACTGTCTCTTAGGTCTCACACCAATGTTCTTTTGAGTATACAAAACTCACATTGAAAATTTCTCTTATGACTATTTTTCTCTTCCACTGTGCTTTCTCCTTGAGATTTTTCCATTTTATCCTTCTCTTTCCATCACATTTCTGGTACCTCACATATGCTGTTTGGCTGTGCATTCTTCCCCCAGCCTGCCACTACTGTGGAGCCAAGTTTATCAAAGATTTCTAGACAGTGACATAATTTCTTCCCCACCCTAGAAGACCTCTGCTATTGGTCTTCCTGGACAAAGTGCATTATCTTCCAAATGCTGCTGGTTACTTCTAGAATTAAAGCAAACAGCTTGTTGGAACCACTGAACACCTGAAAATATGCTTCAGCTGCGATGGTGGCTTTAGCAAAGTGATTTGAACCAACAGTAGATGTGTCATAAATGCCACTGTATCGTATATTCATTTGTGAGTGGTATTCAGATCTCAAAAGAAATTAGGTCATAATATGTTTACAATCTTTAAAGGAAAAAATAATTACATATTATTAGTACTGTACTTCTGATTTTGCACTTATCTTTTGTGTCATAACGTTCATTAATAAACATCAAAATTAGTAAATTTTTTTTTTTTGGTGAAGAGGACTAGCCCTGAGCTAACATCCGATGCCAATCCTTCTCTTTTTTGCTGAGGAAGATTGGCCCTAGGCTAACATCCGTGCCCATCTTCCTCTACTTTTTATACGGGACGCTGCCACAGCATGGCTTAACAAGCAGTATGTTGGTGCACACCCGGGATCCGAATCTGCGAACCCTGGGCCACCGAAGCGGAGCACGAGCACTTAACTGCTTGCGCCACTGGGCCCACCCCAGTTAATGTTTTTTTTTGTTTGTTTGTTTGTTTTTTGCTGAGGGAGATCAACCCTGAGCTAACATCCATGCTAATCCTCCTCTTTTTGCTGAGGAAGACTGGCTCTGAGCTAACATCTATTGCCAATCCTCCTTCTTTTTTTTTCTTCCCCAAAGCCCCAGTAGATAGTTGTATGTCATAGTTGCACATCCTTCTAGTTGCTGTATGTGGGACGCCGCCTCAGCATGGCCGGAGAAGCGGTGCGTCGGTGCGTGCCCGGGATCCCAACCCGGGCCGCCAATAGCAGAGCGCACGCACTTAACCGCTAAGCCACAGGGCCGGCCCCCCCAGTAAATGTTTTATAGGCTAAGAGAATCTATATACAAATGGGAAAAATCTAAGGCATTTGGCAAATTATTTTAATTAATAATTTTATACTACAAAACAAAAGATAGTATTTCTATCCATACATAGTTATCAGATTCCGGAGTCAGACTTGGGTTTGAATCTTGGCTTTACCACTGCCTGGCTGAGTGACTGGACATAAGTAACATAATCTCAACTGAGTCTCACTTTCCTCATCTGCAAAATGGAGACAGGAATACCTGTAGAGTTGTGTAAGAATTAAGAGAATAATGCACATTAAGTGCTTAGCACAATGTTACCATGATGTAGGGCCTTAATTAATGAGAGCTATTATTAGTACAGCCTATTGTTAACGGCTGTAATAAAGCCTGTTGTTTTTAACTTATATGAATTTAGAGATTAAGGAGCAAATATCACAGTTTTGACTCAATTTAGATCCATAATTGCGAAACAGCTCATTTATCCACATATCCTTCTTTCTGAGAGTTAGAACTAAGGTACTTGTAGGGATTTGACTGAAGTTTCTGCTCTGGCTCTTCTTTCTTAGGATTATTTGGGCAGCCATGCCAATTAACACTTATCCAAAACCTCAAGCCTAAAAATATGTTATTAACTTCTTAATTAGGTTTTCATTAGCCAATTTTTATTTATTGACCATGTGATAAGTAGAGTAAAAAAGTACTACAAAGTACTAATATGATTCATACTGTACACAGTTAGAGCTATAAAGGACTCGGGCATCTTTTATTTACACATTCATTAAGTAATTTTGGAGTGTCTATTTTGTGCTAGACACAATACTATGCTCTAGGGATACATAGATGAAAAGATAGATCCCTACTCTGAAGAAGCTTATAGTCTAGTATGGTGTCCACAATGGAACTTAAAAGCCACCTCTTACGACAATATAAGCCTTCCCTGATACTCCTAATCTTCAGATGGGGGAAATAGCACCCTTATTTGGTCCCATAGCACACTAGGCTTGCACTTAATGTGGCATTTCTCACATTGTACATTAATTGTCTCCTATGCTAGACTGTAGGCTACTTGAGGACAGGGACTGTTTCTTATTCATCACAGAAGAAAAAGATAACTAAAATGTGATTTCAGCCCTTAAATATTAAACTTAAGAATTTAGTGACAAAAGCATATATAAACTGCTAATATATATAAAGAACTAACTTCAATATAAATTTTTATGAAATAAATGCTACAAAGTATATGCTACAAGAGGTAGGAGGCTTTGGAGGTAACTTAAAGGAGATGGCATTTGAATAGAATTTAGAAGGGATGGGAGGATTTCCATAGGTAAGGAGATGGAGAAGAGAATCCAAGATGAGGGAACATCATGAGCAAAGAAAGGCACAGATGCAGGACAATGCATAGGCTGCTTAAGGAATAGCAAGAAGTCCAATGTGAGTGGACTTCAGCAAGAATGTTAGGCAGGGGCTTGGTTGTAGCTGACTCTGAATGCAATAGTAGTGTGTTTGGACTTTCTTCTGCAGGCAGTGGTGTGTTAAGAAGGATATTTGTGCAAAAGGGATTTGATCACTTTGTCAACAGTGTGAATGATGGGAAGAGACAGAGCACATTTCACAAAGGGCAGTCTGGAGATTTCCAGTAAACAGGAGATGGGGAAGTAAAAATAGATATGGAAGGCCAGCCCCGTGGCTTAGTGGTTAAGTGCTTGCGCTCCGCTACTGGCGGCCTGGGGTTCAGATCCGGGCGCACACCTACACACTGCTTGTCCAGCCATGCTGAGGCCGCGTCCCACATAGAGCAACTAGAAGGATGTGCAACTATGACATACAACTATCTACTGGGGCTTTGGGGAGAAAAAGGGGGAAAAAAAGGAGGAGGATTCGCAATAGTTGTTAGCTCAGGGCTGGTCTTCCTCAGCCAAAAGAGGAGGATTGGCATGGATGTTAGCTCAGGGCTGATCTTCCTCACACACACACACACACAAAAGAAAATAGATATGGAAAGGAAGAGAGCAAGTCTCGAAACATTGTGCAAATGGACATGTCAGACCCTGGTCTGGAGTAAGGGTCGGAGATTCCAATATGAGTCTTTATCTCAAAGATGATGGCAGAAGCTCTGGTAGTGGCTAAGTTCAGCCAGAAATAGTATAGAGAAAGCAAGCCAGGGGGAGACCACAGAACCTTGTGGAAAGCTTATATTTAAGGGGTAGGTAAATTTTCAGATTTAGAAGAAATGATGTTTCAAGTCTGTTATTAAAAATATGACGAAAACTGTGTCTTTGGAAATAAGTGATTTGCCTGCAGTTTAGGGCAGAGCCCCCTAGAACCCAGGTGCTCCAACTTGTAAGTCAGTGCACTATTAGTTTAATACTCTAGACTCTAGTTTAATGCTGAATTAGAAAATCCCACCTTCCACCTTTCCCATCCTCATCTATCTTGGTAAGACAGACTAAACTTGAATTTTGGATCCCTTTACATAAATCCAAGTATACTATATCTCTTATGCTTCTAGCTACCAATAGCAAAGAGGAAATTTTGCCACTGGAAAATACAGGGCAAGCCATCAATATGGATGCCATTTAAAATTATAATGTGTGATATGAATTGATAGTAGGAATTTTAAAAAGCCTAATTTAATCTACCTTATATTTCAAAGGCAATAAGTTAATCTTATACATTAAATGTTTTTATATCCTTTATGTAAAAAAACAAACTTGCTGCATTTTCAACACTGAATTATCCTTATTATCCCGAAATACCTTGTTATATACAGAAATGGAAAGATTTTGCTCAAATAAGCCAAGCAAAATTATTTCATTACAATTTTACAGAAGATTTTGTTGCTATTAATACTGCAGTCTTCTATTGCATATGCCAAAGGTGTGGTTTGAAATTCTGTTTTTAACTCTTAAGTATCAAGTGAAATATTTATACCTCAAAGAGGGAGGCCTGAAAAAAAAGGATATGAAACTTTGATATAGATCATTTTAGAAAGCAAGTATACGATGGGGCCAATCCTCAGAATAGCATCATCCTTGCTGAACAACAGCACTAAATAATATGCGGATCTTAACATTTATTTGGCTGAAAGAACTGAGCTTTGAAAATGAACCATCACAAGCCATAATTAATGAACTGTTTACAGCTAAAAAAAACTCTGATAAAATGAGTAAGAGTACTATAAATACTAAAAGTTGATGGCCCATACCTAGATAATTGAACATTTTTATTCTTAGAAAATGGATTTTAGTCATTTGAATGTGCCATAGTGAATGATCCTATTAGAATTCTCATATATGGACTCATAGCTGACCCAAAAAGATTTGAAACACATTTTTAATTGACCAATCATTTTCTAGCATAGAGGTTCAGAAAAATATTGGGGTTTTGTTTATTTTTGTTTTTTCTTTGCTTACTTTGAATTTCTTTTTTAATTTTTTTCTTAAGCAAGTATATTTTGTTAAAGTATAATATACTTATAGAAAAGTGTTTTACAAGTGTACAACTCAATGAAGTTTCACAACTTGAATACACTTTTGTATCTGGCACCCAGATCAAGACACACCAGCCCTTCAAAATCCACCCTTAGATTCCCTTCCAGTCAATAGCTACCCACCCCCACCACACCCCCAAGTGTTGGGAGACAATTCTCATGGGTCTCTGATGTTTCTGCACATCTTGTGAGCAGAGACACTGTCTTTGTTCAGATTATTTTTTCAAGGATATCTGTGAATAGCCTTGGAAGACAGATTGTATTTCCCTCCAGAGGAAAGGGCAGGTTTGCTTATAGCCTTGAAAAAATAAGAGATTGTGTCTCTTATGGAGCAAAGTACAGGTGTACTTATTGTTGAGTATAACAAAGATAATGACTCCTTTCAAAGCAAAGGGCAGGCATGCTTACTTCTCATTACAAAAGATTCAGGTTCCCTAAACTCAGAGTTCCTCTCTTGCAATGCAACCCACTGTGTGTGCAGATGTCTGGCTTTCTTCATGTGGTGGAATTACAAATTAGGCCTCAAGAAGCTGGTGCAAATACTGACACTGGCTATTGAGTTGTCCTTTGTAAGAGCCTTTGTTTCTGACTCAGTGTCCATTAACTAGGCAGGCTAACTTGTTAGTTTGTAAGTAGGATAAAATCTCAGACCCTTCACAGTTCTTGGTAGTAACCACTATTCTGCCTTCTACCACCATAGATTAGTTTACTTAAACTTCATATATAAATGGAATTATATAGCATGTATTCTTGTGTTTGGCTTCTTTTATCCAACATCATGTTTGTGAGATTCGTTCACATTTTGCATACAGGCATAGTTCTTTATTTCTCATAGTATTTCACTGTGTGTATATTTAAAAATGTGTTTATTTTTTCTACTAGTGATGGATACTGGGGCAGTTCCCAGTGTTAGCTATTAGAGTTCTGCTGTTATAAACACTTCTATGCATGTCTTTGTGAATATATGTATGCATTACTGTTGGGTATATTCTCAGAGATGGATCAGAGGGTGTGCACAGATACTGCCAAATAATTTTCTGAAGTATTTGTACCAAGCTACTCTCCCACCAGCAGTATATGAGCATTCTGGTTTCTCTGTGTATTTTTTTTGCCCTTGTTATTTTCCATCTTTTTAATTTTGTTTTGTTTTTTCAGACTCACATGCTTTTATTTTACCATCATGCATACAAAGAAATATAAATATTACAATGGTACATCTCCAATTTTACAGAGCAATCTCACAAGTATTTTCCCTATTAAGAAAAGAGATATGTCAAATTACTAAGTTGTTACCAGGGTAAATTGTCAAGACAATCAGAGCCACAAATTTTTTGTAGGCTATTTTTCCATGAAGATAACACTTTCCAAAATCTTCAGTCTAACAAGAACAAGTTATTCAAATTATATTTCTAAAGATACAGTTTTAGCAGAAACAAGTTGAAAACTTATGAATATGTGCATACGTCTCTATATTGTACAGGAAAGAGATTGATATTCTTCCAAATGTTCCCAATTGAAAGCAAAAGAAAACCTATACAGCTGAATCTTCCCGGTAGGCAGAGAGAAATTGGATTTTACTAAATACTAGTAAAATTAAGGGCACAGTATTAACATTCCACATAAATAAGGTCACATGAAAATGAGAGAGAAAACACCCAAAGCTGCATTGTGTTTCTTTAAAGAACCCTTCTCATAGTTAATACTTCAACCAACTTCAATTGTCCCACCCCCCATCCTGAGAAAAGTATCTTTCCTCCCATCACTGCTGACAGTGAGTATCCCTTTCTCGTAAGCTCTCGGTCAATGTAGTCTTAGTTCTAGGCCCAATTTTCCCCTGGCTCATTAGTGCCTCTGGCCTTTTGTTCAGTTTTCCCTGTTCAGGGCACCCAACACAATCTCTTTAGTTCTTCCACCCATTTGACCTAAAAAACACCTTTCATTTCATCTAGATTTGTCTTCCTTTAAACCCTCTAGGTTTTGCTAAAGGGGGGTGAGGCGCTAGGAAGAGAACAAAGGGGGCAATAAGAACTCTGGTAGTCTCCTTTACAGGAAAACCTCTCTGCCTCTGGAAATGATAAAGCCACGTTAAACTAAAACACCTGTTTCTGCAGACGTTTCTGAGCTGCAACTTAAAAAAAAAAAAAAAGAGATAGAGAGTTGAAAGAGAGAGAACAGAGATGAGAGATGTGAGATAGAGAGGAAAAAGTGTACACCTACCCTGGCACTTCATCATATTCAGGATAAAGACGGGAGGCAAATAAAAGTACCTAAATTTTATATGAATTCACTGTGAGGCTGAGAAAGCCTGGTACTTGGCAAGGACACCACCATTATCCTTGCCATGCAGATAGGGTCTAAGTTGTCACCTCAACCATTTGCCTGACAGTCAGTAGGGTTCCTGAGTGATGGTGGTGGTAAGGAATTGAGGTCTTTTAAGGCAGGAATAGAAAGGTATTTTATGTGGTGACAGGAAACCTGGCTCCACCACCAGTTCTGAAGATCCTTATTTACCAAAATCCAGAGAGTGGAGCTGCCAGTGGTTTGGAAAATGTTCATCCAGCAGGCAGCAGCCTAAGCAGATGGGCATAGCCAGCTGCAGGCAGCAATAGGTGACTAGAGGAGCAGGAAGAAAAACGGAGTTGCATAAATCACATAGACCAAATGATCCACTGCTGCTGTCCCTTGACTTTATTAATGTCCAGCAATTGTCCACAGGCTACCTGCAGAACAGAGTGGGTAAAATAGGCTCCTAAACGTAGCTACAAATCCAGGTGGTAGTAACCAGACCAGAGGCCCTGGGAACAGACAGGGTCCAAGCAGTGCAGATAAAGGCAGAGCAATCTACAGCATCATCTGTTTGGTTTAGAAGAGTGAGAACCATGGTCATGCAGCAGGTGATGTTAATGCAGAGCAGCATGAAGATCATGTGGAAGTGGAGTAGCATAGCCATGCAGGTCTCAATCTTGAAGTTGAGAGAACTGAATGTCCAGAGGAGGGAGGGTGCAGAAAGTTCAGCAGGAAAAAAGTAAAAGGCATACCCAATGCTATTGTCAAAGCACAGGCCCAGCAGGAGGTGGTAGGGGACCTTGTGTGGGAATATTCCCAAGGGCAAAAGTTAACCAGATTGGAACCCAAAGGGCCTGGGGATCTCCACTGGCTCCCTTATCTGGTGAAGTATAGCTCTCTGGGCCCCTTCATGCAATAGGTAGTATTGCGGTGGATTTGGCCAGACGTCCTCTTTGATCATCTCAGCAATCCTGTCAGATTCTGGAAGGCTGTGGTCTGAAAACCAGTGCAGAAGAAGCTGCAGACAACGTCTGGGTTCCTGCGAATGAAGGACTGGGGTTCTTGGCCCGGGTGCCATATAATTGGAGTGGAAAGAGACACCACCTGACCTCATATTCCTTGACAATCAGCTCGTTTCTGAAGTATGGGTTTCCGGTGGAAAGAACAACTTGAACTTGCAGCCCATCCTAGGGTGTCTGAGCTCCTTCACCTCCAAATTGGTTATGTGCCTTACATCTCTGCATCTTGGCCCCTAATCAGGGCGTACAGCTGTGGGTGGTTCCGAAAGGCGGTGCCCCAGAAGCTGGGGATGTTCTGAATGATGTGGCTCCTCTGCTGCAGGTAGCGCTCCCGCTGGAGGAAGGCCCTGTCAGCCTGAGCATTCACAGCGTTCAGTTCCAGCTGGACGGCCTCCAGGGGGCTCATGCGGAGATCCCCGTCCAGGGGCCTGGGCCCCGCCTGGTCCTGCACCTGGTCTGCCACTCTGTTCTCCACCACTGCCATTTCTTCCCCTCCTGGCGTCTCCTCCACTTCAGCCCTCTCCTCTGCATCCCCTGCTCCCGAGAGGATGGCGCACCTTTCGGTCTTTGCTTCCTGGGCCTGGCCCCAGCCATCCCCTCGGATCCTGACCTCCGCGCGCCACAGGTTTATAGGGGCTTCTCCCCACCATGGCCGCGCGTCTTCACTCTGAAAGCCATTTTTCGGGCTGCTGTCAGTTGTCACAGAGGCAGTGGCTGCTTCCAGGCCCCCTGCGGGTGGCAGGGCCTCCTCCTGCCCCGCTTTGGCTGCTACCAGACTGTGACCCCCGTCGCCTAGGATCGGGGGAGTATGGCCACAGTCCGCGGGGTCCCGGGGTGCGCCCCCCACCGCTAGAAGCTGAGGCGGCAGGAGTGCGACGGTCTCCAAGCTGCCCTCGTCGTTCTCCGCCATCACCTGTGTCACCTGCATTTCCTCTCGGAGCTTCTTGCACTGGTGAGGGTCCAGGTCTCCCAGCGTATGGTGGGGAGTGGTGTGGCTGTGTTTTTGGGGGAGAGGGATGCTCTCGACCCCACCCAGGAAGCCGACTATAGGATTGTTAACGTCTCCTTTCCTCACAGAAGATGCACTCACGCAAACCAGCTGTCTGTGCCACCTTAGTCTCGTGACAACCACGCGTCAGTCTCGCGACACTCACCCTTCAGTCTCGCGATACTCACCCTACAGTATTGTGAGGCTCACCCTTCAGTCTCACGAGAGTATGTTTCCATGGCCTGTGCTGTCGCTTTTGTTTTTGCCGTTCCGGTGGATGTGTGATGGTATCACGTGGTGGTTTAATTGGCATTTCTCTAATGTCTAACGAATGGAGAACCTTTTCATGTGTTTTTTGGTCATTTGGATATCCTCTTTTTGGGAAGTGTCCAAGTCTGCTCCCTGGTTTTCTATTGGGTATTCTTTTTCATGTTGGTTTGTAGGAATCCTTATACATGCTAGATACAAGTCCTTCTTCAGATATGTGTATCGCAAATATCTTCTCCCTCCGTGAGTTGCTTTTTCACTACCTTAATGATGCCTTTTGATGAACAAAAGTTTTTAATCTTAATATATTCCAATTTATAATTTTCCCCTTTAGATTAGTGCTTTTGTGCCCTGTTTAAGAAATCTTGCCTCTCCAATATCTTTCACATTTATATCTGCAATCCGTCTGGAATTGTTTTTTGTGAATGGTGTGATGGAGTCAAGATTCGTTTTTACCATATGAATATCTAATTGACCAAGCACTGTTTGCTGAAAAGACGATCCTCTTCCCATGGGTAGGTTTTTTTAAATGTTTCCATCAAAAGTGACATATGTCTGCTGGCCCCCTGGCTTAGCAGTTAAGTGCCTGCACTCCACTACTGGCGGCTGGGTTCGCATCCCAGGCGCCCACTGTCCCACCGCTTGCTGGGCAATGCTGAGGAGGTATCCCACATACAGCAACTAGCAGGGTGTGCAACTATAATATACAACTATCTACTGGGGCTTTGGGGAGAAAAAGGGGCGAAAAAAAGAAAAAAAAGTGACATATGTCATTGGCCAGAGCTAGTCAGATGGTCTTGCCTAGCTTCAAGGGGTCAAGGAAGTGTCATCCTCTCCTGAGCCTGAGAGGAGAAGGAAACTGGAAATATTGATGAGGGCTGTATCACTCATCACAGAGGATAACTTGAATAATGTGTAAAAGACCAGCAGAGTTAAGTCAAAGAAAGTAGAGAGAAAAGGTAAAAGGTAATGGTAAATATAAGGGGAGAAATTAATGAAAGACAATAGAGAGTATCAATCAAAGACTAATAGTGAAAGGAGAAAGAATAAGTAATATTTGGAATGAAAAATATGGTCACAGTAGTGATTTAAAGAAATATAAGAGAGCATGTTGGAAAGCTTTATGCCAATACATTTTCAAACTTGGATGAAATATATGATTTTATGGAAATGTATAATTCATCAACTCTAACTGAAATGCAGTAAAAACCTAAATAGACATAGAAACAATAAATGAATCAAGAGTTTGAAAAAAAAGTCTTTGCACAAAGATAGCATGAGGTTCAAATGGTTTTGAGATAAATACTACCATGCTTTCAAGGAACACATAATCTATTTCTTATTTATTTATTTATTCACAAATATTTATTCTGTGCCTATAGTGTGCTTGGCACTGTTCTAGACCCTTAGGATATACTGGTGAACAGAACAAAGATTTCTTCCTTCTTGTAGTTTCCAGCAGAGGAGAAAGATAATAAATAATAACAATAACAAGTAAACAATAAAACATTAGAAAGTGAAAAGTACTTTGGAAAAAAGCAATATGTAGAATAGAGTAAGAGGAATGAGAGTTCTGGAGGTAGGGAGTGGAGAGCAGATTGTAGTTTTAAATAGGGTGGTCAGAGGAAGGAATAGAGTGGCTCATTGAAATGGTAAAATTTTGGCAAAGATGAGAGAGTTAGCTAAGTGGATATTTTGTAGAAGAGCATTCCAGGAAGAAAAAGCTAAGCAGAGGCCCTAAAACAGGAGCATGCCTAGGGTGTTCAAGGAATAACAAGGAGATCAGTGTGCCTGGAGCAGAGTGAATGAGAGAGGCTAGATCAAGTAGGGTCTTATATGATACTGTAATAAGTTTGGCTTTTATTCTTAGTAAAATGGGAAACCACTACAGAATTTTGAGCAGAGAATATGACTTGTATTTTGCATGGATCACTCTGGCTCCTGGGTGAAGAATAGACTGTGTAGGGACAACGGTAGATGTGGGGATAGATGTAGGGTAGATGTAGGAGGCTATCAGAGTAATCCAGGTGAAAGATGTTTCTCAGACCAGGTGGTAGCAATGGAGGAGGATGGTTGATATAGTATGATGGTAGAGCCAGCATGCTTTCTTGATGAATTGGATATGGAGCATAAGAGAAAGAGAAAAGTTGAGGATGACTCCATGGATTTTGACCTGAGCAACTAGTAAGATGGAGTTGCCAGAAGCAGAGATGGGGAAGATGGTGATGGAGCAGATCTTTGTAGGAAAAGGTTTGCTTTTGGACATGTTAAATTTGAGATGACTGTTGGACAACAGAGTTGCAATACCAATTAGGCATTATGAATTGGAGCTCAGGAGAGGTCTGGGATGGGGATACATATTTGGGAATAATCAGCATACATGATCTTTAAAGCCAGAGGGCTGGATGAAATCACCAAGGTTGTGAGTATTGATGGACTAGCTCTGGGGCCTCCAAAATTACAAGGGCAGGGAGAAGGGGAAGAACCTGCAAAGGAAACTAAGGAGAGACCAGTGAGGTAGAAGGGAATCTGAGAGAGTAAAATGTGCTGGAAGCCAAATGTGTAAAGGAAAGTGTTCAACTGTGTGACATGGTGCTGATAGGTCAAGTAAGATGAGATCTGAGAACTGACCATTGGATTTTACAACAAAAAAGTCACTAGAGCACTTTCAGTGGAGTCATGGGGGGTTGGAATAGGTTTTAAAGGGAATGGGAGGTAAGAAATTGGAGACAGTGAATATTGACAATTCTTTTGAGGAATTTGCTCCAATGGGAACTAAAGGAATGGGGCTATCACTTGATAAGAACAGTTTTGGTGGAATGGTAGGGTGACAGCTTGGCTGTAATGGATTTAAGAGAAAATGGGATGGGAGAAAGTGAAAACAGCAAGTATACATAAGGCTTGAGGAGTTTTGCTCCAAAGAAATGGGATGAAGGCTGGTAGAAAAATTGGATCAAAGAAAATGTTTTTAAAATGGGAGAAAAAGAAGTAAGTGTGCCTGCTGATGTGAATGATTCAGTAGGGAGCAAAAATTAAGGATGTAGGAGAAAGAAAGAATCATTGGAGGGCTGTCAAGTAGGTGAGAGCAGAGGGAATCTGGTGCTTAAATGGAGGAGGAGGAGTTGGCTTTGGGTAGGAGCATGACAAGTTCACCTATGGGAACCAGCAGGAAGACAAAGTATGAGGGTGTGCATGCTGGTTGGTGAGTAGAAGTGATGGTGGGCTCTATGAGATTCTCTTCTGATTGCTTCGGTGTTCTCAGTAAACTAGAAAGCAAGATTATCAAGTGAAAGTGAGGATGAGGCAAGAAGCAGTGGGATTTGAAGAGAGAGAAGAAGCTATGAAATAGTTGTCTGGAGAGTAGTAGAGTGATTGGACTATGACATAGCGTCTGATTGTCAAACAGCATGAAGGCTGTGAATTCGAAGTGAGGCACATCAGTGTGGTTGTGAATTTTTCTTCAGCCACATTCAGTTAACAGGTGCAGCATGAGTAAGCAGAGTTGGATTTAGTCAGAGCTGAAGCAAGAAGGGCAAGAATGAATACAATAATTGATCTTAGAATTTAAGCTAGAGGAAGAGAGGATGTGTAGGGATGCGGGGCAGTGAAAAGGTGGTCTGATCAATGGATTGGAAGACCCAGGGAATTGAAGGGCCACTGGGGTCAAGTACCAGAGTGAACGAGAAGGATGAGAGATAGTGGTCTAAGACTGACCTGCAGGGGATTGGATAGAATCCTACTTATCCATCCAAGTTGGGCTCTAATGAGGTAAATTGAGGATGAGGTTATTGCAGGGGAGGAGGTCAATAAACTAACAGACAAGGGTGGGAAGGATCACCTATGTGTATATTGAAATCACTAAACGATAAGACCAAAGAGAAATGAGAATGAGCTAGGAGCTAAAATCTGGAGCTAAAATCCTTGAGAAATGAGGGGGAATGACATGGGGGTAGCAAGAATGCAGGATCATAGGTGATTTAAATTCATGACAGGAGATTCCTAGCTGGGTCTGTATTCTAGGTCCAAGCTTAATTATATGGCAGTGCCACCCCTGGCTAAAATCAGTGGGAAGGCAGACATCATAAGAATTTCATATTACTTAGTGTCACAGACCCTGTATTATACTATTTTCTCTTTCTCAAAGTGCCTAGAAAAAGGTTATACATATATTAGCCTGACCAAAAATAGGGAACATATATGTTTTTTAAAATTGGAAAGTGAGTAGTGATAATATTCTTTGGGTTCAATGTGAAATGTTATTTTCTTTTGAGGTCTTCCATTCTGCTTGTGTCTTAAAGAATGGACTAGCAACTCTTGAAAAGAACAAAATATAATTTCAACTTGGGGCTTGAAACATTCTGGCTATAATTTTTTTTTAAAGGGAGAATAAAGAGAGCTCGTACAAAATCTCTGAAATATCTAGCCAACTGGAGGCAGAAATAGAGATAAGAAAAGAGAGAAAGAGGGAAGTGGAAGGGAGAGAAAGAGAGGAAAAAAAGAAGGAAAGAAAAGAAAGAAGAAAATGAGTAAAGAAAAACGGATGGCTTCTTGGGGAGAGTACAGTTTAGCCACAAATCTGTACATCATAGAATCGTGAAGTATTTAAATTCTCTAGGAAACAGAAAAGCATGATGTTTTAAAAGATAAACTTAATATAAGATGAATGAAGAGAGGCTGTGAACTGTATAGTCTTATTTTGACTCTTCAAATATTGTTGTTCAGTTCTTACTTGTTTTGAAAGAGATCCCTCACTCTCTCTTTTTGTTTTTTGTGAGGAAGATCAGCCCTGAGCTAACATCCATGCTAATCCTCCTCTTTTTGCTGAGGAGGACTGGCTCTGAGCTAACATCTATTGCCAATCCTCCTCCTTTTTTTCCCCAAAGCCCCAGTAGATAGTTGTATGTCATAGTTGCACATCCTTCTAGTTGCTGTATGTGGGACGCGGCCTCAGCATGGCCGGAGAAGCGGTGCTTTGGTGTGTGCCCAGGATCCGAACCCCGGGCCGCCAGTAGCGGAGCACGCGTACTTAACCGCTAAGCCACGGGGCCAGCCCGAGATCCCTCACTCTTAAATTCTTTTTTTAAAATGTTTAATTTTGTTTATTTATTTTTGAATAGGAAATATTTACATGGCTCAAAATTTTAAATTTCAAAAATCTTCCTCCCATTCCTGTCCCCCAGTTACCCACTTCCCCTTTCCAGAGGCAACTAATGCTGACATTTTTTTTTTCTTTCATTCTCACTTTCCACCTTTATTTTTATAGGTAGGTAATATAAAATCCACACTGTCCTGAAACTTGCTTTATTTTCTTGTCAATTGGTTTTGGTGATTGTTCCAATTTAGCACACATAGTATTCTAGTGTATGGAATTCTTTTTTAAGGCTGCATAGTATTCTAGTGTATGGAAATCACAGATTTAATCTAGTTCCCTATTGGTAAAAATCTAGATTGTTTGTAATCTTTTGTTATGACAAGCAACTTTGTAATGTTTAACCTGTAATTATGATGTTTCCCATGTGTGGAAGTATATTTGTATAATAAATTCCTAGAAGTGTTATCAATGAGTCAAAAGGTAGATACATTCATAATTGTTATAAATATTGCCAAACTGCCCTCCACCAAGGCCAACTCTGCATGCGTGCCCACATTGTATGAGACTATTTTCACAAGGCTTTGCCAACAGTGTTATTACAGTTTTTGATCTTTGTCCATCTAATAGGTGAAAAATGGTATTTTTGTGTATTTTAAATTTGCATCTCTATCTTGTTATGAGTGAAGCTGAGCATCTTTTCATATGTTCAAGAGTCATTTATATTTCCTTTGGCCATGTTTTGACTGAGTTGTTAGTCTTTTTCTTATTGATTATATACATTTAGAAAATTAGCTCTTTTTCTCTATGATTTGCAAATATGTTTTTCTCCAGTTTTTTGTTCATCTTTTGACTTTGCTTATGGTGATTTTTTTTCATGCAAAAATGTTGATTTTTATAAGATTGAAATGACCAATCCTTTTATTCATGGCTCTGACTTCTTTGTTATACTTAGAAAGGCCAGTCTCACTTTGAAATTACAACAAAACCAAAACAAGCCAAACCATGGTTTCCTCTAGTATTTTGTGGTTTCATTTTTTCCATTTAAATATCTAATATGTCTAGAATTTACTTAGTAAAAGGTGTTAGGTATGGATGCACTTTTCCCCCTCAGGTGGCTAGCCAGTTCTCTAAAAATCATTTATTAAACAATCCTTTTTTTTTTTTTTGAGGAAGATCAGCCCTGAGCTAACATACACGCCAATCCTCTCTTTTTGCTGAGGAAGACTGGCCCTGAGCTAACATCCGTGCTTCTTCCACTTTATGTGGGACTCTGCCACAGCATGGCCTGACAAGCGGTGCATCAGGATCTGAACCCGGGCTGCCAGTAGCGGAGCGCGCGCACTTAGCCACTTCACCACGGGACCAGCCCCTAAAAAATCCATTTTTTAATCTCACTGATTTGAAATGTCATCTTTATCATACAATACATTGCCATTTATATTTGGGTCTATTTCTGGACTCTCCATTCTGTTTCATGCTCTGTCTAGCCATACTCCAATATGGTACTGTTTGGACTCTTTTAGCTTTATAAAACACTTTGACAGGTGGTACATCTAGTCCTCCTTTATTATTCTTTTTTTTAAATTGATGTCATAATAGTTTATAACATTGTGAAATTTTAGTTGTACATTATTGTTTGTCAGTCACCATATAAATGCGTCCCTTCACCCCTTGTGCCCACCCTCCAACCTCCTTCCCTCTGGTAACCACCAAACGGTTCTCTCTGTCTGTGTTAGTTTATCTTCCACATATGGAAATCATATGGTGTTTGTCTTTCTCTCTCTGGCTTATTTTGCTTAACATAATACCCTCCAGGTCCATCCATGTTGTTGCAAATGGGAAGATTTTGTCTTTTTCTGTGGCTGAGTAGTATTCCATTGTATATATATACCATATCTTCTTTATCCAATCATCAGTCGAGGGACACTTGGGTTGCTTCCACTTCTTGGCTATAGTGAATAACGCTGCAATGAACATAGGGGTGCATAAGTCTCTTTGGATTGTTGATTTCAGGTTCATTGGATAAATACCCAGTAGTGGGCTAACTGGATCATAAGGTATTTCTATTTTTAATTTTTTGAGGAATCTCCATACTGTTTTCCATAGAGGCTGCACCAGTTTGTATTCCCAGCAGCAGTGAATGTGAGGGTTCCCTTTTCTCCACAACCTCTCCAACATTTATTTTTTGTCTTGGTGATTATAGCCATTCTAATGGGTATGAGGTGATATCTTAGTGTAGTTTTGATTTGCATTTCCCTGATGATTAGTGATGTTGAACATCTTTTCATGTGCCTGTTGGCCATCTGTATATCTTCCTTGGAAATATGTCTGTTCCTATCCTCTGCCCATTTTTTGATCAGGTTTTTTTTGTTGTTCAGTTGTGTGAGTTCTTTATATACTATGGAGGTTCACCCCTTGTTTTTTTTTTTTTTTAATAATTTTATTTATTTATTTTTTCTCCCAAAGCCCCAGTAGATAGTTGTATGTCATAGCTGCACATCCTTCTAGTTGCTGTACGTGGGACGTGGCCTCAGCATGGCCAGAGAAGCGGTGCGTCGGTGCGCGCCCGGGATCCGAACCCGGGCCACCACCAGCGGAGCGCGCGCGCACTTAACCGCTAAGCCACAGGGCCGGCCCTTCACCCTTTGTTGGATATATGATTTGCAAGTATTTTCTCCCAGCTGGTGGGTTGTCTTTTCATCTTGATCCTAGTTTCATTTGCCTTGTAGAAGCTCTTTAGTCTGATGAAGTCCCACTTGTTTATTTTTTCTTTTGTTTCCCTTATCCAAGTAGACATGGAATTCGAAAAGATCCCTCTATGACTGATGTCAAAGACTGTACTGCCTATATTTTCTTCTAGGAGTTTTATAGTTTCAGGTCTTACCTTCAAGTCTTTGATCCATTCCTTTGTCGAAGATTAGCTATCTACAGATGTGTGGTTTTATTTCTGGGCTTTCAATTCTGTTCCATTGATCTGTCTGGTTTTGTGCCAGTACCATGCTGTTTTAATTATTATAGCTTTATACTATATTTTGAAGTCAGGGATTATGATGCCTCCAGCTTTGTTCTTTTTCCTCAGGATTGCTTTAGCTATTCAGGGTCTTTTGTTGCCCCATATGAATTTTAGTATTCTTTGTTCTATTTCTGTGAAGAATGTCCTTGGGATTCTGATTGGGATTGCATTGAATCTGTAGATTGCTTTAGGTAGTATGGACATTTTAACTATGTTTATTCTTCCAATCCATGTTCATGGGATATCTTTCCATTTCTTTATGTCATCATCGATTTCTTTCAATAATGTCTTATAGTTTTCGTTGTATAGGTCTTACACCTCCTTGGTTAAGTTTATTCCTAGATATTTTATTCTTTTTGTTGCGATTATAAATGGGATTGTATTCTTGAGTTCTCTTTCTGTTAGTTCGTTATTAGAGTATAGAAATGCAACTGATTTTTGGAAGTTGATTTTGTACCCTGAAACTTTGCTGTAGTTGTTGATTATTTCTAATAGTTTTCCAGTGGAATCTTTAGGGTTTTCTATATATAAAATCTTGTTGTCTGCAAACAGCGAGAGTTTCGCTTCTTTGTTGCCTATTTGGATTCCTTTTATTCCTTTTTCTTGCCTAATTGCTCTGGCCAAAACCTCCAGTACTATGTTGAATAAGAGTGGTGAGAGTGGGCACCCTTGTCTTGTTCCTGTTCTCAGAGGAATGGCTTTCAGTTTTTCACCTTTGAGTATCATGTTGGCTGTGGGTTTGTCATATATGGCCTTTATTATGTTGAGGTACTTTCCTTCTATACCCATTTTGTTGAGAGTTTTTATCATAAATGGATGTTGGATCTTGTCAAATGCTTTCTCTGCATCTATTGAGATGATCATGTGGTTTTTATTCCTCGTTTTGTTAATGTGGTGTATCACATTGATTGATTTGTGGATGTTGAACCATCTCTGTATCCCTGGTATAAATCCCACTTGATCATGGTGTATGATCTTGCTAATGTATTGCTGTATTTGGTTTGTCAATATTTTGTTGAGGATTTTTGCATCTATGTTCATCAGCGATATTGGCCTGTAATTTTCCTTCTTTGTATTGTCCTTGTCTGGCTTTGGTATCAGGGTGATGTTGGCCTCATAGAATGTGTTAGGAAGGGTTCCATCTTCCTCTGTTTTTTGGAATAGTTTGAGAAGGATAGGTGTTAAATCTTCTTTGAATATTTGGTAAAATTCTCCAGAGAAGCCATCTGGCCCTGGACTTTTATTTTTTTGGGAGGTTTTTGATTACTGTTTCAATCTCTTTACTTGTGATTGGTCTATTCAGATTCTCTATTTCTTCTTGATTCAGTTTTGGGAGGTTGTATGAGTCTTAAGGATTTATCCATTTCTTCCAGATTGTCCAATTTGTTGGCATATAGTTTTTCATATTATTCTCTTGTAATCCTTTGTATTTCTGTGGTATCCATTATCTTTTCTCCTCTTTCATTTCTTTTTTTTTCTGCTTTGCATTTTATTTATTTATTTATTATTCATTTATTCATTCATTCATTTTTTAAAAAATTTTTTGTTTATTGCAATAACATTGGTATATAACATTGTATAAATTTCAGGTGTACATCATTATACTTCTATTTCTGCATAGATTACATCATGTTCACCACCAAAATACTAATTACAACCCATCACCACACACATGTGCCGAATTATCCCTTTCCCCCTCCTCCCTCCCCCCTTCCCCTCTGGTAACCACCAATCCAATCTCTGTCTCTATGTGTTTGTTAATTGTTGTTATTACCTACTACTTAATGAAGGAAATCATACGGTATTTGACCTTCTCCCTCTGACTCATTTCACTTTGCATAATACCCTCAATCTCCATCCATGTTGTCACAAATGGTTGGATTTCATCGTTTCTTATGGCTGAGTAGTATTCCATTGTGTATATATACCACATCTTCTTTATCCATTAGTCCCTTGATGGCCAAGGTTGCTTCCAAGTCTTGGCTATTGTGAATAACGCTGCAATGAACACAGGGGTGCATGTATCTTTATGCATTGGTGTTTTCAAGTTGTTTGGATAAATACCCAGCAGTGGAATAGCTGGATCATATGGTAGTTCTATCCTTGATTTTTTGAGGAATCTCCATACTGTTTTCCATAGTGGCTGTGCCAGTTTGCACTCCCAGCAGCAGTGTATGAGAGTTCCCTTCTCTCCACATCCTCTCCAACACATGTTGTTTCCTGTCTTGTTAATTATAGCCATTCTGACAGGCGTGAGGTGATATCTCATTGTAGTTTAGATTTGCATTTCCCTGATAGTTAATGATTTTGAACATCTTTTCCTGTGTCTGTTGGCCATCTGTATATCTTCTTTGGAGAAATGTCTGTTCAGGTATTTTGCCCATTTTTTAATTGGGTTGTTAGTTTTTTTGTTGTTGAGATGCATGAGTTCTTTATATATTTTGGAGATTAAGCCCTTATCAGATGTATGGTTTGCAAATATCTTCTCCCAATTGTCTTTTCGTTTTGATGATGGTTTCCTTTGCTGTGCAGAAGCTTTTTAATTTGATATAGTCCCATTTGTTTATTTTTTCTATTGTTTCTCTTGCCCGGTCAGACATGGTGCTTGAAAATATGTTGCTAAGACCGATGTTGAAGAGCAAACTGCCTATGTTTTCTTCTAGAAGTTTCATAGTTTCAGGTCTTACATTCAAGTCTTTAATCCATTTGGAGTTAATTTTTGTGTATGGTGTAAGGTAAGGGTCTACTTTCATTTTTTTGCATGTGGCTATCCAGTTTTCCCGACACCATTTGTTGAAGAGACTTTCTTTTCTCCATTGTATGTTCTTGTCTCCTTTGTCAAAGATTAGCTGTCCATAGATGTGTGGGTTTATTTCTGGGCTTTCGATTCTATTCCATTGATCTGTGTGTCTGTTTTTGTGCCAGTACGATGCTGTTTTGGTTACTATAGCTTTGTAGTATATATATATATTTTTTTTTTAATAATTTTATTTATTTATTTATTTTTCCCCGAAAGCCCCAGTAGATAGTTGCATGTCATAGTTGCACATCTTTCTAGTTGCTGTATGTGGGACGCGGCCTCGGCATGGCCGGAGAAGCGGTGCGTTGGTGCGCGCCCGGGATCCGAACCCGGGCTGCCAGCAGCGGAGCGCGCACACTTGCCCGCTAAGCCATGGGGCCGGCCCTGTAGTATATTTTGAAATCAGGGAGTGTGATACCTCCAGCTTTGTTCTTTTTTCTCAGGATTCCTTTAGCTATTCGGAGTCTTTTGTTGTTCCATATAAATTTTAGGATTCTTTGTTCTATTTCTGTGAAAAATGTTGTTGGAACTTTGATAGGGATTGCATTGAATCTATAGATTGCTTTAGGAAGTATGGACATCTTAACTATGTTAATTCTTCCAATCCAAGAGCACGGAATATATTTCCTTTTCTTTGTGTCTTCTTCAATTTCTTTCAGCAATGTTTTATAGTTTTCTGTGTACAGCTCTTTCACCTCTTTGGTTAAGTTTATTCCTAGGTATTTTATTCTTTTTGTTGCAATTGTAAATGGGATGGTATTCTTAATTTCTCTTTCTGCTACTTCGTTATTAGTGTACAGAAATGCAACTGATTTTTGTATGTTGATTTTGTATCCTGCAACTTTACCATATTCGTTTATTACTTCTAAAAGTTTTCTGGTGGATTCTTTAGAGTTTTCTATATATAAAATCATGTCATCTGCAAATAGTGACAGTTTCACTTCTTCCTTTCCAATTTGGATCCCTTTTATTTCTTTCTCTTGCCTGATTGCTCTGGCTAGGACTTCTAGTACTATGTTAAATAGGAGTGGTGACAGTGGGCATCCTTGTCTGGTTCCTGTTCTTAGAGGGATAGCTTTCAGTTTTTCACCATTGAGGATGATATTAGCTGTGGGTTTCTCATATATGGTCTTTATTATGTTGAGGTACTTTCCTTCTATACCCATTTTATTCAGAGTTTTTATCGTAAATGGATGCTGTATCTTGTCAAATGCTTTCTCTGCATCTATTGAGATGATCATGTGATTTTTATTCTTCATTTTATTAATGTGGTGTATTACGTTGATTGATTTGCGAATGTTAAACCATCCCTGCATACCTGAAATAAATCCCACTTGATCATGGTATATAATCTTTTTAACGTATTGTTGTATGCGATTTGCTAGTATTTTGTTGAGGATTTTTGCATTGATGTTCATCAGTGATATTGGCCTGTAATTTTCTTTTTTTGTGTTGTCCTGGTCTGGTTTTGGTATCAGGGTAATGTCAGCTTCGTAGAATGAGTTAGGGAGCTTCCCCCCCTCTTCAATTTTTTGGAAGAGTTTGAGAAGGATAGGTATTAAGTCTTCTTTGAATGTTTGGTAGAATTCACCAGGGAAGCCGTCTGGTCCTGGACTTTTCTTTTTGGGGAGGTTTTTGATTTCTGTTTCGATCTCCTTACTGGTGATTGGTCTATTCAAATTCTCTACTTCTTCTTGATCCAGTTTTGGAAGGTTGTATGATTCTAAGAATTTATCCATTTCTTCCAGATTGTCCAATTGGTTGGCATATAGCTTTTCATAGTATTCTCTTATAATCTTTTATATTTCTGAGGTGTCTGTTGTAACCTCTCCTCTTTCATTTCTGATTTTACTTATTTGTGCCTTCTCTCTTTTTTTCTTGGTGAGTCTAGCTAAATGTTTGTCAATTTTGTTGATCTTTTCAAAGAACCAGCTCTTGGTTTTATTAATTTTTTCTATTTTTTTTTGCTCTCTATTTCATTTATTTCTGCTCTGATTTTTATTATTTCCCTTTTTCTACTGATTTGGGGCTTGGTTTGTTCTTCTTTTTCCAGTTCCTTTAGGTGCATTGTTAGATTGTTTATTTGAGATTTTTCTTGTTTGTTGAGATAGGCCTGTATTGCTATAAACTGCCCTCTTAGAACTGCTTTTGCTGTATCCCATAAATTCTGGCATGTCGTATTTTCATTTTCATTTGTCTCCAGGTATTTTTTGATTTCTTCTTTGATTTCTTCGTTAACCCAGTCGTTGTTCAGTAGCATTTTGTTTAATCTCCATGTACTTGTAGTTTTTTTATTTTCTTCCTATAGTTGATTTCTAGTTTCATACCATTGTGGTCAGAAAAGATGCTTGGTATTATTTCAATCTTCTTAAATTTATGGAGATTTGTTTTGTGGCCTAATATGTGATCAATCCTGGAGAATGTTCCATGTGCCTTTGAAAAGAACGTGTATTCTTCGGTTTTTGGATGGAATGCTCTGTATATCTACTAGGTCCATCTGTTCTAGTGTGTCGTTTAAGGCCAGTGTTTCCTTATTGATCTTCTGTTTGGATGATCTATCTGTTGGTGTAAGTGGAGTGTTAAAGTCCCCTACTATTATTGTGTTACTATCTATTTCTGTTTTTATGTCTGTTAATAATTGCTTTATATATTTAGGTGCACCTACATTGGGTGCGTAGATATTTACAAGTGTTATATCCTCTTGTTGGATTGTTCCCTTGATCATTATGTAATGCCCTTCTTTGTCTCTTTTTACAGTTTTTGTTTTAAAGTCTATTTTGTCTGATATGAGTACTGCTACCCCAGCTTTCTTTTCATTGCCATTTGCGTGGAGTATCTTTTTCCATCCTTTCACTTTCAGTTTGTGAGTGTCTTTAGGTCTGAAGTGTGTCTCTTGTATGCAGCATATATATGGGTCTTGTTTTTTTATCCAGTCCGCCACCCTATGCCTTTTAATTGGAGCATTTAATCCATTGATGTTTAAAGTAGCTATTGATAAGTATGTACTTACTGCCATTTTTTAACTTTTTTTTTTTCTCAGTGTTTTAGTAGTCCTTCTCTGTTCCTTTCTTCTTCTATACAGAATTGATGGTCAGTTTAGTTTGACCTCTGTCTGAAAGCTGAACTCTTTAACTCCTCTCCTCCCTCCTTTTATGTTTTTGATATCATATCTAACCTCTTTTTTGTGCATTTGTATCCATTACGTTCTTATCATGGAAATAGATAATTTTTCCTATTTGTGGTCTTCTCTTTTCCCCTTAAATCAGTCCCTTTAACATTTCTTGTAGCACTGGTTTCTTGGTGACAAACTCCTTTAATTTTTGCTTGTCTGGGAAATTTTTGATCTCTCCTTCCATTTTGAATGATAGCCTTGCTGGGTAGATTATTCTTGGCTGTAAGTTTTGTCCTTTTAGCACTTTAAATATATCGTGCCATTCTCTTCTAGCCTGTAAGGTTTCTGCTGAGAAGTCAGCTGATAGTCTTATGGGGTTTCCTTTGTATGTAACTTGACTTTCTCTTGCGGCTTTTAGGATTCTCTCTTTATCTTTAATTCTGGACATTTTGATTATGATGTGTCTTGGTGTGGGCCTCTTTGGGTTTGTCTTGTTTGGGGCTCTCTGTGCTTCCTGTACCTGGATGTCTGTTTTCTTCCTTAGGTTAGGGAAGTTTTCATCTATTATTTCTTGAAATAGATTCTCTGCCCCCTTGTCTCGCTCTTCTCCTTCCGGGACACCTATAACACGGATGTTAGTGCGCTTGATGTTGTCCCAGAGGTCCCTTAGACTGTCCTCACTCTTTTTAATTCTTTTCTCTTTTGCCTGTTCACCTTGGGTAATTTCTTCTAGTCTTTCTTCCAGCTCACAGATCCGTCCTTCTGTATCCTCTACTCTGCTTTTGAGTCCCTCTAATGAATTTTTCATTTCCAGTATTGTATTCTTCATTTCTGATTGGTTCTTTTTTATATCTTCCATTTCTTTGTTGACATTCTCACTGAGTTCATCTATTCTTCTCCCCAGATCAGTGAGCATCCTTAACACTCTTAGTTTGAACTCTCTGTCGGGTAGGTTGCTCATTTCTGTTTCACTTAGTTCCTTTTCTGGGGTTTTGTCCTGTTCCCTTACTTGGAATGTATTCTTTTGCCTCCTCATTTTGCCTCTTTCCCTGTGCTTGTGTCTATGTATTAGGTAGGTCAGCTACGTCTCCTGCTCTTGGATAGGTGACCATATGTAAGTGATGCCTTAGGAGGCTTCCAGTGTGCTTCCCTCAGTTCTCAATGTTCCAGGGGTGACCACGATGTGGGCTACGTGTGTCCTTCTGTTGTGGCCTGTTTGCTCTCCCTGTAAGCACCCAGGGAGGCCAAGTTATGCTCCTGGCCAGCTGTTGTAATGCACAGCTGCTTGTAGTTGTTGTGGGCCCTTCAGTCTCTTTATCAGGTGTGGGGAGCCCCAGCACAGTTGACTGCCAGTTCTAATACCACATTTGTGTTGCAGTATTTCTTTTAAGTGAGTAGGCCCCCAGTGTGGCAGGTTGTTAGGCTCAGGGCCTTACAATTGCTGTAAGCCTCTAGCCTATTAGGTCTCTTGTCAGCTCTCTGAGGATTGCAGCTGGGTGGGGCTGGCCTCAGGCACAGGAGCACCCAATTGTTTCAGGCTTTGGAAGGTGGGGCAAACCCCCTATGTGGGTCTTTGAGAAGCACAAGCCTTCTGCAGCTGACAAGCCCTCCCGCCCACAGGTCCACACACACAGTCAACACAGTCCTGCCCCATGTGCGTGCCCCAACCTCCCGAAGCGGACCCAGTCTCTCCACGGCGGGAGCCCCACATACTCCGCCACCGCCCCACACTCTCCACCTGCTCCTTGTGCACACCCTGTCCCGCTAAAGTCAGCTCAGTTGCCAGGCTGCAGAGAATCCAGTCACCAATCTGTGCAGGCCCACAAGTTGCCTGAGGGCTTGTTGTTGGGTGGGGCCAGTCTCTAGGGTGGGCTGCTTGCCCTGGCTGAGCTGGATTAAATCGGTACTCTAGCGGGTGGCTCAGACCCTGGGCTAGCAGGCCCCAGGAAGAACTCCAATGGCATCTGTGTCAGCATGCCCACACCGGGCCACAACAGGCCGCCGCCAATGTCCCAGTCCCTGGAGAGGTCTCACGTCTCACCGAGATGCACTCAGGGCCTATTAGGTGAGTCTCTTGTCACCAAAGCACTGTGCACCTTTCTTTCTGGTGATTTTAGGTTGCTTTCTGAAACGGGTGAGTTTGCGTGTGGGCCCTTTAAGAGCCGGTTTTAATTTCTTTGTGAACCAGCTTTTCTGGGGGTACTCCCCAATGTTTCCGTAGCAGGCAAAGTCAGATATTATGCCACTTGTCTGGATTGTGCTGGGTCCACAAAATGCCCACAGCGGGGGCACTTCCTGGCTCGGGGCCCTGCGCCTCCAGGGAGGCTGCATACCTTTGGGCTCCTCCCGGCACCTGTGAAGCTGGCGGCTTGTGAAGGCGGCGTTTTGCCTCTCCAGAAGGGAGTTTCTGCCTCTTCCACCTCAATTAGGATTGTCCGTTGTTGCAGGAGTTCCTCTTATCCAGTTTTCAGTTCTGTCTCAGGGGTAATTTTTCCACGAGTAGTTGTAAATTGGCTGTGTCTCCGGGAGGACGTGAGTTGAGAGTCTGCCTACGCTGCCATCTTGACTTCTAACCTCTCCTCTTTCATTTCTAATTTTATTATTTGAACCTTATTCCTTTTTTTCTTAGTGAGTCTGTCTAAAGGTTTGTCAATTTTGTTTATGTCCTCAATGAACCAGCTCTTTGTTTCATTGATCCTCTCTACAGTTTTTTTGGTTTCAATTTCATTTATTTCTGCTCTTATTTTTATTATTTCCCTCCTTCTGCTGACTTTGGGTTTTGTTTGTTCTTCTTTTTCTAATTCGGTTAGGTGTAGTTTAAGATTGCTTATTTGGGATTTTTCTTGTTTGTTAAGGTGGGCATGTATTGCTATGAGTTTCCCTCTCAGGACTCCTTTTGCTGCATCCCATATGAGTTGGTATGGTGTATTTTCATTTTCATTTGTCTCCAGATATTTTTTGATTTCTCCTTTAATTTCTTCAGTGATCCATTGGTTGTTCAGTAGCATGTTGTTTAGTGTCCACATCTTTGTCACTTTCCCAGTTTTTTTCTTGTAGTTGATTTCTAGTTTCGTAGCATTATGGTCAGAAAAGATGCTTGTGATGATTTCAATCTTCTTAAATTTATAGAGGCTTGCCTTGTTTCCCAACATATGGTCTATCCTTGAGAATGTTCCATGCATGCTTGAGAAGAATGTGGAATCTGCTGTTTTTGGATGGAGTACTCTATATATATCTATTAAGTCCATCTCGTCTAGTTTTTCATTTAAGTCCACTATTTCCTTATTGACTTTCTGTCTGGATGATCTATCCATTGATGCAAGTGAGGTGTTAAGATCCCCTACTATTATTGTGTTGTTATATCTCCTTTTATGTTTGTTAATAGTTGCTTTATGTACTTTGGTGCTCCTGTGTTGGGTGCGTATATATTTATAAGTGATATGTCTTGGTGGAGTGTCCCTTTTATCATTATATATTGCCCCTCTTTGTCTCTCATTACTTGTTTTATCTTGAAGTCTACTTTGTCTGATGTAAGTATGGCAACACATGCTTTCTTTTGTTTGCCGTTAGCCTGGAGTATTGTCTTCCATCCTTTCACTCTAAACCTGTGTTTGTCTTTAGAGCTGAGATGTGTTTCCTGGAGGCAGCATATTGTTTGGTCTTGTTTTTTAATCCATCCCATCACTCTGTGTCTTTTGATTGGAGAATTCAATCCATTTACATTTCGAGTGATTATTGATATATGAGAGCTTAATGTTGCTGTTTTATCGCTCATTTTCCAGTTCTTCTTCATTTTGTTTGTTTCTTGTCTCATGGGTTTCAGCCTACCAATTTGGTTTGGTAGTTCTGTATGATGGTTTTCTTAGTTTTCTCTTTATTTATCATATGTGTCTCTGTTCTGATTATTTGGTTAATGGTTACCGTGAGGTTTGTATAAAATATCTCGTAGATGAGATAGTCCATTTTCTTTTGTTTTTTTTTTTTTTGTGAGGAGATCAGCCCTGTGCTAACATCTGCCAATCTTCCTCTTTTTTTGCCAAGGAGGACTGGCCCTGGGCTAACATCCATGCCTATCTTCCTCTACTTTATATGGGACGCCGCCACAGCATGGCCTGCCAAGCAGTACATCGGTGCATGCCTGGGATCCGAACCGGTGAACCCGGGGCCACTGCAGCGGAGCACGCGCACTTAACCGCTTGCACCACCATGCCGGCCCAATAGTCCATTTTCTGATGGCCTCTAATTTCCTTAGACTAAGTCGATCCTGTCCCTTCCTCTTCCCCTTGTAAGTTATTATTGTCACAACTTATTCTGTCTTGGGTTGTGAGTTTGTGGTTAAAGTGATGAGGTTATATTTATTTTTGGTGTTTTCCTTCTCTTTATCTTTGATGTTATAATTGTTTGCTAACTATTCTGATAGAGAGCTACAATTTTTCTGATTATGTCTACCTACTTTTCTCCTTGCTCAAGGCTTTGTATCCCCTTTCTCTCTTTTTTTTTTCTTTCAGGCATGACCCTCTTTATTATTCTTTTAAGAGTTTATTTCCTATATAGTCCCACTTGTGTAGTTATCTCCATGAGTTTTACAATTAAAAAAACTCTTTTGGGGCCGGCCTGGTGATGCAAGTGGTTAGGTGAGTGTGCTCTGCTGTGGTAGCCCGGGGTTTGCGGGTTCGGATCCCGGGTGGGCACTGATGCACTGCTTGTAGAGCCATGCTGTGGTGGCGTCCCATATAAAGTGGAGGAAGATGGGCACAGATGTTAGTTCAGGGCTAGTCTTCCTCAGCAAAAAGAGGAGGATTGGCATCAGATGTTAGCTCAGTGCTGATCTTACTCACCAAAAAAAAACAAACACTTTTAAAATGGAAATGTTAAAAAGTTTTAAACAAGCTTATCGAGTAGCATTGTTATAATGCTGTCTTGCATTATTGATGAGAGTGTAATTGGCACTTCTTTCTAGAGGGCAATTTTCCGTTTCAGAATTTATAATGAGTTTACCCTTTGTTTTAGCAATTTTATTTCTGCAACTTATCCTATAGAATTATTTGCAAAACTGTGCAAGAAAATATGTTCAAAGATGTTCACTATAGTGTTTTTTATAACTATAAAAATGGAGAAAATAAAAATATCCATGATGGGGTATTTAAGAGATGGCTCTATATGTAGTGACATATAAGGATGTCTAATTTTAGAACAGTACGTGGAGTGGATCTCATTTTTTTTTGGTAAAAATATCATATACATATACTTATATAGACATGAACACACAAACATTTATATTTGTTGTACATTAAAAGAACATATACCAGTGTGTGGTGATGGGTTGTAATTAGTATTTTGGTGGTGAACATGATGTAATCTATGCAGAAATAGAAGTACAATGATGTACACCTGAAATTTTTACAATGTCATAAACCAATGTCACTGCAATAAACAAAAAATTAAAAAAAAAAAAAAAGAACATATACCAAACTGTCAATGATGGTAGGCCTTGAGGGTAATGATGAATAACTTTTACTTTTTACCTTATATATTTCTGTAATTTTGAAATTAAACAACTAAAAAAAAGTTGCTTTTGCACATCGCTCCCTCACTCTTCCCTTTGTCTCCCCATCTAACATCCCTCTGCATCACTTTTTTCAGCCTTCCCTGACCTAGCAAAAAAGCTCTCCCTGTACTTGGGTGGACTGTGTGACCCACACAGATCAGAATGCCCTATCCCCTTGGCCCCAGTGGTTAATTCAGGCATGTGCAAATGACCCAAGCCCTACCAATCTTGACTTAAATTCTTTAAACAACTGTGTTTGCATAGTGATTTAGCATATAGATCTATTTTTCTTTGGACTAGACCACCCAGTTTAGAAAGCTGAGGGCCTCAATACAATATGTTACTTTCTTAAGACTCAAAGAATGTTGGTAGACAAGAGAAGGAGATGTACACTTTGTTAATTTCCTCTGTTTCCCATAGAAAGTCCATTAAACTGCGTTTGCAAAGGGAATGGTGAAAAAGAGGCTTTGAGTGATTAACCAAGTAGCTTTACAGCTGCAATCATCTCTATTGCCTCTTAAAAATAGCATATAAATATAGAGAAGTGGGGAGAAAATATTTGAGTTACTAGAATGTGGGTAATGATTTACCCTGGGAAAGTTAATAGTTATGATTTAATTATTTCTACTAATATAGTGCTCATACAAAGAAAATATACATTATGGTGCCTGATGAAACTATAAGAGGTGAAAAGTGTGTGTACGGTGCTCACCTGGCAGACTGATCCCAGGGTGGTACAGCCAGATGGCAGTGGTGACCCAAATCAGCCAGGGGTGCACAGAGCCTTCACAAAAACTTAAAAATATAGTATAAAACATTATGTAAAATATGTTTATATCTAAATGTTAAACATAATAATCATTCTAGCCTAACTGAGATAAAATTAAATTATTAAAAATAATGAAATCATTGGGCCAGCCCCAGTGGCCTAGTGGCACACTCCACTTTGGCAGCCCGGGTTTGGTTCCTGGGTGCAGACCTACACCACTCGTCTGTCAGTGGCCATGCTGTGGTGGTGGCTCACACACAAAAAAAAGAGGAAGATTGGCAGCAGATGTTAGCTCAGGGCGAATCTTTCTCAGCAAAAAAAAATAATAACAATAATGAAATTGATACTATATCAAATGAATAAAATTTAGTTAATTGAGAAAAATTGAAATGATATTATTAGATCTTTTAAAAAACAGTGTGATCTTAAACAAAGTGCATTGATGGTGTCCTCATTGCAATAAGAGCATATTTTTTGAGCAAATTTCTTCAGCCACTTTAAAAACTATTTCAGACTTTACACTAGCAGAAGAATGGTGAACAGAGTTTTGCTCTAATTCCTAGGATTTTCTTCTCAGCTGTCATTTTAAAATAATCTTTCTTATTATTTTTTTCTTTAGAAACAGCAATATTTTACTGTTTTGGTGCATTACATCCTCACCACACTCTATGAACTAGGTACTATCATTAGCCTCATTTTATAGATATGGAAACTGAGGCATAGAAAGAATAAGTAATTTGCTCATGGACACCTAGTAAATGGCAAAGTCAAGAAATGAACCCAGGCAATGAAACCCCAAGGCTCTTCCTCTTAAACACAGTAGGTTACACTCTGAGCCTGTCTCAGCCTCAATTTTCTCATCTATAAAATAGGGTCCATAATTCTTATCTCTCTGGTGGTTGCAATAATTAAATAAAATGTGGCGCTTCGGCAAGGGAGGCATTGACGCTGTCTTTATCTGTTTCTGTATTGTTTCATTTCTTATAATGAATATGAATTATTCATGTATTATTTAATCAAGAAAAAAATTTTTAAGGCCTGTAAGAGTGGCTGGCACAGGGAGGCACCCAATAAAGTCGTTGTTATTATGTCTGAAAGCAAAGTCAGAGTTTCCATTTGACGTAGGGATTTGTCAGCTCCGGAAGCTTGGGTGTGAAGAGAAGAAATAAGATAGGGCAATAGCTAGAGGAGAATTCAGGTTAGAGGTTTTTACTTTACAATGAGAGGGCCTTGTACATCCTCAAGTGAGGGATGGTAACCAGTGGGAGGGAGAGCGAATTGGTTTAGGCGAGTGGGAATTAACCAATGGAGCAAAGTCCCAAGGAGTTTGGAGGGGGCAGTCCTAGAACCTTGGATGAATTAACTCATTTTGGGGAAGGATAATAGTGACTTCATTGTTAGTAGATAAGCCCATTTTATAAGCTCGCTGAGGTAACAAAAATATTAAGATCATTCTGGAAAATGAGAACAGAATTAAAAGAACTCTCTGGTTCTCTTTATTTATCTACCTGGTTCTGGGGGTGTGAGAATAGGTTTTCTGAAGAGGAGCCAACAGTTTATTTTTCCATTTGTGTGTTACAATGGTAAAATGATTGTTGGCAAAAGAACATCTTTTCAAGCGGCTTCCCTTGGTGTAGGTCAGAGGGGCAACAGAAGGAGTTATTTCTGCAGCTGGGAAAAAGGTTCAGAGCTGTCTTCCTGGAATCGGCTCTCATTTCAGAGTCTAAAATAGATTTGAAATACTGTGCTATTTGGGAATTGGGGCCTATTCATTCTAAGCACATCTGTTGGTAGCTGTTGAAATTCAAATAAATTCAAATAAAGTCCAAGTAATGCTCATATTACACTTACCAATTTCAAGGAGTGTTTAAAAAACATCTATACAGAAAGCCTTCCTGCCAGTCACGGACACTGCCTAAGACACGATATGGAAAGCCTTGATGATCTGCCAGCCATAGTTACTTTAGCCTGAGCCACAACATTTAATTCCTTCAAAATGCCTCTTCCTTCCTACCTGAACTTTTCAACTGAGATTCATTTTCATTTTCAAAGTTTAAATATGAACTATATGAAATATTTGTGTATTTTGATTTTAATCATTCTGCAGCCTTCAGTAGTTGAAATGAGGTTGTCAGATTATTAAAGTCATAAAGCCAGGATCAAGTAAATGCATTTTTCTCTTTGTCTTTTCTCCAATTTTAGTAAATGAAAGTTTTCATTTAGGTGCTGTGATTAAGGGACTTAGTACATATTTATTTATACACAATTCCATTCTATAAAGGATTCAAGGCATCTTTAAAAACGCAAACATAGCACGGAAGAATAAAGGAACTTCCCTTTTTTCATTTAAGCAATGACTCTCTTATAATGATATTTGATCTATCAAATGTATTGAAAGAAATAGAAGAACCATTTTAACGTAGTGAGTTTTTCTTTTTTTCTTTATAGTTAAAATTTTGAATAGAGTTTCAAGTAACATATTCGTATGTCATTACCTGAGAGTTTACAATGTTCTAAGTAGGTACCACACCAAGTACATTGCATGAATTATCTCCTTTAGTTTAAACCTCATAATTACCCTATGAAGTATTATTATTTGCATCTTATAGATCAAGTGTATCTGAGACTTACAAATAAGTAATTTGTCCGAAGTGCACAACTGAGTCAGGATTCGAACCCATGTCTGTAATTCTGTTATTAACTCCTAATCTAAATTATACCTTTTTATGGGAAGTAGTGAAGGAAAAGATAAAGGACCTTAAAAAGAATCAAAATATATTATGAATTACAAGAAAAAAATTCACGTGTAAAAGATGAAGACATTTGTCTAAATCCAGGCAAACTTTAAAACAAGTATTATGGTAAAAATAAAGAATCAGGAAGGAGGAAGGTAAACTGATGATACCAACAGCCCAGGCCAAGGCTCCATAGATAAAGGTGTGGCAAAAATGGCATACACATGATGACGTTTAGGGTGTTTTCCTTTCATTCCCCAGCGCCTTTGGGAACATGAGTGCTGTCTGTAAGGTTCTGGCACAGTGAAAGATCTTTACTCTAGCAGACCTAATAGCTTATCATCTGACACTAATATTCCTGGTTTCTTCTAAGTCTTTGCTTTCATTTATAGGTTGAAAAATACAATAGGTGTTAGAATCTATAATGTTCAACAACTACTACAGTTGTTTCCTTCTTCTGTCCCAGTTTTATTTACATAAAAAATATTATTCATGATTCCACTATTCTATGTCAATAGTGATTTTCATTTGTGTCTTTTTCGATGTGCACAATAAGCGGAATTATTATTGGGCTCCCCTCTACCATTAAATAATAACATTTTTTCCAGTTCCCATAATTATAATTTTAATGGCTACATAATAGTCTATTGAGTTGATATAGTGTAGTTTATATTGTGCATTTGTTTGTTTACAGTTTTTTGCTATTATAAATATCCTTCCAAGAAATTATTAATATATATAATTTATTTGCATTTTTTGTATGTGAATTATATGTTTATATCCTTTGACCATTTACTTCTTGAGGTTTTAATATTTTTGAAGATTTGAATACATTCTTTATATATCATATATACTACTTTTTTATCATGATCAATGTTTCTCTTCTTTTAATTTTGTTAGTTTTTTATGTTACAATCATTTTTTTCCTTGATGTTTTTGAGCTATTTATCTTTTTCTTTGTGATTTCCACTATTTCCATAAGCTTTTCAAAGATATATCCCTCTCAAGATTTCATAAATATTTGATTCTTTTTTCTCCTAGCTTTGCTAAGAGTTTTAGCAAATATTTAACTTTTTAATCTACTAGCGGCTTACTCTGGTATGTGGTATAAGAGCTGATCTAAATCACTTTTTGTTTGGCTTTGTGTTTAATTGTTAGCCAGTTATCCTGGCAATTATTAAAGTATAATTAGGCAATTATTAAATAATTATTATTTTCCCTAATTTTATGATACTTACACATTAAATTTATTTCTATATCCCACACTGTTTTAATAATTAATAGACTTTATGTTTTAAGATTTCCTGGGAACTAGATCAACATCATAACTCCTGGTTTCTTTGTTAGTGTGGAATTTTAATATTTAACAAATAGTAAATAACTTTACTTGGTGAAATTTGTTTTTCTATATATTTCCTATATTTCCTATAATAACATGGTATATATTTGTTCATTTTGTTTTATATATTCCAATACAATTTTGTAGTTTTCTTTACATATGGCTCATAAAATTCTTTATAATTTTCTTTATAAATATTATAGACAATTCTAAGTTTATTCCCCTCCCCTTTTGTTTTATTTGCTATTTTGAATGGAATCTCTTCCCTTTTTATTATATTATTAAGCTGGTGGTTACCATGATAAAGCAAACCCCTAATTATGGTAAGTTCATTATAAACCTGGTCACTTTCATAAACTCATATAGGCTAATAAATTTAAACAGATTTCTTAGGATTTCTAGACATGCAATGCTTTCTGCAAGTAATCACAGTTTTATCTCTCCCTTTAATGTATCATTCCACTGGCACAAAGTGAATATCCACTAAATGGCAGTTGCCATTGTTTGTGTATTGAAAAGAGCATTAGGCTGGGGAATCAGGAAACTTGAATCCTTCTTTCAGGTCCTCAACTAAGAAAGCCAACTATGAAGCACTTTCTCTGGGTCAGGCACCATGCTAGGCACTTTACAGAGGCCATCTAAGGCTTAGAATAAGCCTACAGAGTATGCATATTATTAAATATCATAGGTGAGGAAACTGAAGTTTAGCAGGTACAGTAGGCGAAGGCTGGCCCATGCTAGGCCCAGAGAAGCGATAAGAAACGGAACACCAAAGTTCCTAACTGTGGCAGTGGGCCTGTGGCTCTGGAACCCTTGACCTGGCAGGTTTATGAAAACAAGCTGACTGCCTGGGGGCTGCATTGACCACTGAACTTTGGCCAAGGGTCTGTGAGGAACTAGGGAGGCATCGAGAAGCTGCATCAGCTCACTTTCATTCCTGTCTTGTACATATGCTTCGCGCTTCCAGCTTCTGGATCACAGTCCATCTAAGAGAAAGCAGTCTGTTCTTGTTCTTACCAGCCTTTCAACCCAGATCAGCTCTGTGAGGTCTGGCTTAGCTCTGTGGGTGAAGTAATTTATCTAAGATCATATAAGTAGTGAGTGATGGAGTACGTGGCTTGCTTGACAGCCAGTGGTCTTTCCATTCTCCCAGGGATGTCTACACCAGCAATGTGGTTTGGGCAGGTCGTTTCACCTCTCTGTGCTGTAATTCCCTCATCTGTACAATGAAAGAGTCAGGTAAATAATCCAGTTTTGACAGGCTGACTCTGTTGTTGAATACACATTACACACTTCTTTTCTTCAAGACTGCAAAGACAGAGACTATGCTTTCCACATCCTTGAATCATTCATATTGCTTTGCACATAAGTGCTCAATGAATATTTGTTGATGCAGAATGAATGAATGAATGAATGAAACAAAGAACATAGTCTTAATGCTTTTCTCACAAGAGATTTTCAGTACTAGAACACAAGCTCCTGTGGGGGACCCTAAAATCTCATTGGTTCACATTTCAAATGTGGAGTCTTAAAAAGACTGAATTTGTCATGAGCCTTTTCACAAGAAGATGCTTATCAAGAGTCAGCTTGTTTTCAGCTGAAAAGAACAAAGAACTGAGGTTAGGAAAGCAGGAAGCCTAGAAAGGATCAAGGTGTGGGAGCTGTGGTAGACTTTTCCCTAACAAAGCTGTTTGGGCTATTTTTATCTTTGTGCTGCTGTTATAGCAACAAAATGACAAAACTGTGACTATTCAAATTTAATAAAACTAGAGCCTGTCCACACCCAATTTTGAATAAATAACAAACTATGAGTAGCATGCCTTAACATCTCTGTTAGGGCATGCGATAGAGAACTACTAAATCTTATGTTCCTGTCTATAATTTAAACACATAATGTTTTAAATGCACCCTGAGAAGATATAATACACTTACTTGTGCATTATTTAATAGAGTGTTCTCTTTTTGTGCCAAAACAATCCGAGAGAAAGTACACAGCCCTTGGGAGGCATAGAATCTGTGGATTTTGTAATTACTGATTTTAAACTTAAAATCTCATTGAAGTCATTAGTTTACATTGCTAAACATTTATGTCTGAAAACTTTTGAGCAGATATCCCAACAACCTTCCTGCCCCCTCCACCATCCCCAGCCAAAGTGGGGAGAGAGAGACCTGCACTGCCAATAGTTACAAAGGTTATTTTTGGAATAAAAACAGGAATTTGCAGCATGCACAAGTGTCTGGTTTTATCTCTTGAGCTTCACAAAGACCAGCATCATATTGAGACTATAAAATTATTGTTCTTTGAAACTAAGGAAAAATCTGGGGAAATGAAACCTTTTTGGCTGAAAATTACTTAAACTTAGAATGTCAAAATTTTCTTACTAAGTTTTTACATAAAAGAAAGCATGGAGGGAAAAGCCGTAAAGTCAAACTTTTTTAATAGCCAGATATTTGCAAGAAAAGAAAACATTACATAAACCAAGAACAGTTTCTCTAACATGGATACAAAGGAAGATGACGTAATGGCAGCAGCAGGTTTTGCTGCCACAGTGAAGATCATCAGTGGTGCTTTCCATATCCTTTAAATATACTGAAATAGCTGCATTCAGTTGCAACCTGACGGACAGGGAATCAAGTCACAAATGTCTTTACTTTCAAAAATTTTTTTAACCACTTGGTAATAGTGTTTGGCATGATTATCCCAGAACAGGAAAAGGAAAATATCATGTTAATTAAATTTTGGCAATAACTTATTCATAGTGTGGATAATTTTTACATTCTCAATGTTATTTTAATTTGCAAGAGAAGGGACAGGGCTCAGTTATAGAAAACGCCATGGCAACCTGAACTAAGATGGTCCTGAATTCTCTAGACTGTGTTTCAGCCTTCCTAATATTATTTTAAAGTTCTGTGCAAGGTAAGATATGAAAAAAGAAGAAGAAAAAACCTCCTCACCTAAATAACCTTGGTCTTAATAAATGCTCCAATAGTTTATTTTGACGAGTTAAAATGATCCAGCTCTACTGAATGACTGTAAGGGGGCTGTTCTTCTATATTTCTTCTGCATTTATTCAAGTTAAATTTCACATAAGCCCTTAAGTTGTATGAATTCAACTATATTCTCTAAAAGACATCCAGACCAATGTGATCCAAGAACAGTTTTCCGGTAACATCCGACTACTTGGATCTCATTATCTGTCGTGTATCTCACTGTGTCACTCCCAACCACAGGAAACTGAGGACTAGCTCTGTGGGACTATTTGACAGAGGTGAAAATCTCATAAATACATTTTCAACAGTTTTTAATTTTGAAAGGGAACTAGTACTGCTTGACTATTTCTACCTTCTGGTATTAGATCAGGAAAGAAAACCGTTTTTTAACCTTTTCCCCAAAATCTTGGCATATGATACAAATGGGGAAATCTTCTAGTACTTTCTTTCGGCAACCCCTGGGATGTACTTCATGCTTCCTGAGGCTCACTCAGGGAGAAACTGATAGCTCTCAGAATGTGGATTGGCTTTGTATTTAACAATCCTCTTTCTAAGGAGTATCAAGCTCCAAGAAATGATTAAGCAGATTTATAGAATCTAATATATATTAAGTGAATTCCATTTAGGTGAATTTGGAATGTGTTATTTTATGTATTATTTTATAATGTATTTTTTTTTTTTGTGAGGAGATCAGCCCTGTGCCAACATCTGCCAATCCTCCTCTTCTTTTGCTGAGGAAGACTGGCCCTGGGCCAACATCCGTGCCCATCCTCCTCCACTTTATATGGGACGCCGCCACAGCATGGCTTGCCAAGCAGTGCGTCGGTGCGCGCCCGGGATCCGAACCAGCGAACCCTGGGCCGCTGCAGCGGAGCGCGCGCACCCAACCGCCTGCGCCACCGGGCCAGCCCCTATAATGTATTATTTTATATTGAACATCCAAGCCCTGCTTGATTTGCCTAATAGAGTATTTGATAAGGACAAAATAAGTTCTGATTTAATATAATTTCATATGTTAATATTTAGTCAAACAATAAAATACATTAAGCATATCCCTAACTATATATATTATAGTAATTTACATAGCAATTGCTATTGGCTTTATATTTATATGTCACATATCCTTTTCTGGAAAAAAAATTGAAACTTAAATAGTTTACATGTTTGCCCTTTCTATCCTTGTTAGGAGAAATTCCTTTAAAGAAATTATAATTGCCCCAGTTGTGCTCTCTGCTTTTAATTTTTACCCCCTCTAATCTATCCTCTGTGGACACCTGGAGTTTTCATTCTGAAATATACAACTCTGTCCACGTCTTTACAGAAAAAGTCCAAATCCTTAGCAAGCTGTTGAAGGCCCTTCACCATCCAGCTAGGTCCTCAATAACTTATTTTAATCCATAAGCATCTCCCACTCAAAATGTCTGGTGTCTCCACGTTGTTAGTTCAGGTATTTCAGTCACCATTCTCTCCTTTGTTAATTACACATCATAAATATGTTAGTCTAACAGTTTTCAATATTATAAAACTTATTTACACACAGAGGGGAAAAAATCACTCCTTGCATTACTATGATGGAGTTACTAAACTCATTGCAAGGACTTGATACCATTGGTAAAATACTAGATATTATTTAACTCTGGATGTCATTACCTCCCAGCAAGAGACATTGTCAATAAAATTTCAGCATTCATTGTACTAATTTTGACTTTGATCATAAAAAGCAAATTTTATATTACTTTGTGTTCAGATTATTCTTGCACACAGAAAAAGAAAATTATTGTTATTATCTTAAGCATTTTCTCAGACACTTTCATAGTCTTTTATTAATTTAAAATTGATACATATTTATTGGAGAAATTTGAAAATAAGCAAAGAAAAAAGGAAAGACAGAAACTACCCATATTTCAGGAGATAATTATTATTATCACTTTGGTACACATCTTTCAAATATTTTTCTGCCTGGTCTGAAAATATTAAATGGAAAATTCCAGAAATAATGCATAAGTTTTAAATTGCACATCAGTTCTGAGTAGCATGATGAAATCTCATGCCTCCCCGTCAGTCCCACTCGGGTCATGAATCATCCTTTTGTCCAGCGTATCCAGGCATATATGCTACCCGCCCCTTAGTCACTTAGTAGCCTTTTCGGTTATCAGATCAGTTATCAGATTGCCTGTTGCGGTATCACAGTACCCATGTTCAATAACCATTATTTTACTTAATAATGGCACCAAAGCACAAGAGTAGTGATGCTGGCAATTCAGGTATGCCAAAGAGAAACGATAAGGTGCTTTCTTTTCTTTCTTTCTTTTTCTTCTTTTTTGTGAGGAAGATTAGCCCTGTGCTAACACCCAGTGCCAATCCTCCTCTTTTTGCTGAGGAAGATTGGCCCTGGGCTAACATCCGTGCCCATCTTCCTCTACTTTATATGGGACGCTGCCACAGCATGGCTTGACAAGCAGTGCGGCGGTGGGGCAGGGGCACCCGGGATCCGAACCTGCAAACCAGGGGCTGCCAAAGGGGAGCACATGCACCTAACTGGTACGCCACCAGGACGGCCCATAAAGAGCTTTCTTTAAGTGAAAATGTGAAAGTTCTTGACTTAATAAAGAAAAAAACATCGTATGTTGAGGTTGCTCAGATCTATGGTAAGAATGAATCTTCTATCCGTGAAATTGTGAAGAAGGAAAAAGAAATTTGTGCTCGTTTTGCTGTCACGCTTCAAACAAATATGTATGGGAAAAAATATAGTATGTATAGGATTTGGCACTATCCGCAGTTTCAGACATCCACTGGGGGTCTTGGAATGGATTCCCCCGTGGATAAGGGGGGACTACTGTAATATAATGAAGCCCTAAGTACCCAACTAGTATGCACATTTTAAGGCTTTTTATAAACAATGCCAAGTTTTTCTCTATAAAAAGTTTTTATTGATTTATACTACTATCTGCTGTGTATGAGTTTTACACTATCTTCATTTTTGTATTGTTGAATTTTATAGCTGCTGCATCCAACGTTATACGTATATTGGTGATAGGAACGGAAAATGATAGAAAAAATAAGGCCCAGTAACTTCTGTTGCAATATGACAATGGCTTTAATCTAGCATGGTAATGTCAACCAACTTGGTGTAGCTTCCTGGTTCAATGTGTTAGGGAGAAATATCCGGGCTCTGTGGGGAAAAGCGCTAGGATTGATTAGCAATGTCTACCATAGGAAAAGGAGGGAGGATTGTTGGCATCCATGCCATATAGTTTGCTGATTCTGCTTTAGCTTATGTGCATAACAGCATGCTTTTGTACCATTCTTTTGCTTAGTAGCCATAAAGACCAATTTGGTTTATTAAAAGGTGATGAGACATTTCTATTTACCTATAGATGCCCAATGCCTGCTATTATATTGACAACTTTTCTGGAAAATAAGTTACTCTTTTGAAATGAATTAAAAAATGTCGGTACACATGTACAGAGGATGCTGCTACACCATCATTAGGGGAGCATGTGTGGGTTGTGTTCTTAGGATCAGGAAAGGATGTCATTTGCCCAGTCCCACAGTTCTACTTCACTCCAAGCAGGACCATGAATTTGTTGAAGTCTATAGTGTGGTTTGTGGTCATGGAACAGAGAGAAGCTAAGTGACTCACAATAAATCAAACCCCAAATTTTATCATTTGTAATGCCATGTTTAAACTTACTAAGCTAACCAGCCACAAGAAAACTATATTTAAAAACCAACATAAAGTACATAAGTATTTAAGAACTGCTGTTTCGTGAACCAATGCAACAGTAAATCTGGAAGGCATCTGGGACCAGGGGTCAGCAAACTGCAATGCATAGGCCAAATCCAGCCACTGCCTGTTTTTGCCAATAAAGTTGTATTGGAATACAGCTAGGTCCATCTGCTTATGTATTGTCTATAGCTGCTTTTGCACTGCGACAGAATTGAGTACTTGTGACAGTCTATGTGGACCACAAAGCCTAAAACACTTACTATCTGGCCCTTTATAGAAAAAGTTTGCCAACCCCTGATTTAAACCTTTTCATTTTAGAGATGTGGAGATTGAGAAACACATAAGTTGTGTAACTTGAGAAAACAGCTGGCAGAATTCCCCAAATCTCCAGTATCAGGATCCAGAGCTACAATCCCTGAAGTTTTCTACAAGATAGAGCAGATTTTCACATCTTCTCGAAGTCCTGTGCTACCTTCTCAGGCAGGGTGTCATTCCCTCCATCACTTTATATGCTTTACTGCAATGAAGACAGAATGACAACTCTCTCCTGTGCTCATACAACACTGCATACATTCCTCCATCATTGCATTTATCATGCTGAGTTGTGATCTTTTGCTTTTCCCACTAGACTGTAAATTCATGGGGGACAGGGACCATGCCATATTTGTCTTTGTAGCCCAGATGCCTAGCACAAATTACAGAATAGATCTCTAATAACTATTTGTTCAGTGGTTTGCATTTGCCACCTCATCTTCTGTGGCTATTTTAAGATAAACTTCAACTATTGTAAAGATAAAATGCCAATGTTGTAGTTTATAGTTTTCCATTCCTGACCAAGATCCCCCACTGAGACCCAGCAATAGGAGATGTCCAGAGCCAAACACTGTGATAGGAAGGTAACAAATCTCAAATCTTGTCACTGAATCTGCTAAGTAATGGCCCCAAACCTCAGACCCAATCTTGACCTGTATTTCTGGCAAACAAACAAGAACCAAATTAAGTCAAGGGTAGTAAGGATGGAGAAGAAGGGATGAAAGATTGTGAGAATCAACAGGACATCACGGTTGATTAACTGTGCAGGGTTGTTGAGAATCTATGACTCCACAGATTCTGTCAAATTTCAGAATACAGGAGGCACACTGGATGAGGGAGGTATGGGTGGACAGGGGGCAAAAGGGGTGGGTGGAGGTGGATATGGTGCAATCAAGTGGGGAGACTCAGTAGGCAGTGAAGTATATGAATGTGGAGCTTTTGTGCCAAATCTGAGTTTAGATGAAATCATTCAAAGAGTAGATAGAGATTAAGAGAGCAGAGGATTAAGAGCAGAAGCCTAGAGATCACCAAAAGTAAGGACTGAACAAAATAAGAGGAACTCCCACTGAGAAGGATCTTCTGCAGACATAGGAGGAAGACAAAATTGTGGTGTCCCAGAAGCCTAGGGCAGAGACAAGGAGAAATGTCAAGTAAGATGAGGGCAAAAAATGTATGATGCTTTGGATTTGGTGACTTGGAGGTCTCTGATAATGTTCCTGAGAGCAGTTTTAGTGCAGGGGTGGGCTTAGGAAGCCAGATTCAATGGGTTAAAGAGTTAAGGAGAGAGCCAGCCCCTTGGCTTAGCGGTTGGGTGCGCGCACTCCGCTACTGGTGGCCCGGGTTCGAATCCCGGGCGCGCACTGATGCACCGCTTCTCCGGCCATGCTGGGCCGCGTCCCACATACAGCAACTAGAAGGATGTGCAACTATGACATACAACTATCTACTGGGGCTTTGGGGGAAAAAGAAGGAGGAGGATTGGCAATAGATGTTAGCTCAGAGCCGGTCTTCCTCAGCAAAAAAGAGGAGGATTAGCACAGATGTTAGCTCAGGGCTGATCTTCCTCACCAAAAAAAAAAAAAAAAAGAGTTCAGGAGAGGTAGAGAAGAGACATTGAGGAGATTTTACTCTTAAGAAGCTTCAATTGTGAAAAAGAAAGAGAAATGAGATAACTGGAAAGTGGGTTTATATTCCATTGAATGGTTAGCATCATTGATTATTAATTATCTGAAAGGAATCTACCAGGTGTCAGGATTATAGAGAGAAAGTGTATAAAAGTCAAGTGGAAACGGAGAGGGAGAGGAATTTCTCTCTCTGAACCTAGGTCTCTTCATTTGTAAATGGAAATAATAATACCTTCCTCAGAGAGATGTTGGGAGGTTTAAATGAAATAACATAATTAAAAACATTTTGGAAATAGCAAAGCACTATTCAGAAGTAGATTACTCTCTGTATTATCAACTCCAGTTTATTACCTTGACTCAATACCTGATTAGTCTGTCTTGGTGACTTAGCATTAGAATCTATTTATAATTAACCTTGCCATTGCAGCTCAGAAATCAGGACGCAAGTCCCTTTTCCCGACAATTGGATATATTTTGATGCTTTGGATGCCAGATACCTTTTTTTTTTTTACTGTGGTAAGAACACTTAACCTGAGATCTACCCTCTTAAATTTGTAATTGTACAATACCGTGTTGTTGAGTATAGGTACAATGTCATTCAGCAGATCTTTAGAACGTATTCATCTTGCTTAACTGAAACTTTATGCTGGTTGATTAGTAACTCTCTATTTTCTCTTCCCTCCAGCTCCTGAGGAGGAACTGGAGGAACTACCATTTGCTGAGGAACTACCATTCCACTCTTTGATTCTATGAATTTGACTATATTTTAGATACCTCAGATAGGTGGAATCATGTGGTATTCCATGTCATTCTCTGTGACTGGCTTATTTACTTAGCATAATGTCCTCAAGGTTCATCCATGTGGTTACATATGGCAGAATTGCCTTCTTTTTAAGACCAAATAATATTCAATTGTATGTATATATCACATATTCTTTATCCCTTTATCTGTCAACAGACATTTATGTTGTTTCCTTATCTTGGCTACTGTGAATAATGCTGCAATGAACATGGGAGTGCTAATATCTCCCTGAGATCTTGACTTCAATTCTTTTGGAGAAATACCCAGAAATAGGATTGCTGGATCATACCCAGATAACATTTAATTCAGTTTATCAAATAAGTACCATGTACAAAGTAAATTGAAGGTGCTACCAGAATCCATATATCTAAGGGCACTGTCAATGGATGTTATGTGAATCCAATGTCTCAATCAATAGGCTGAGAGGTGCAAGTTATTAGCTTAATGATGCCCGGGAAAGGTAAGGATGGGCTGATATTGGAGGCCAGAACAAACTTCAGTTGGTTAAGATTCCTCATCTCCTTGAAACTAGAGTAGCAAAGACATCCTATGACAGAAATCACCAGAGCTAGAGTTTGGTGAAACTCTTGTGCTCAATTTTTTGTGATGTGGGAATTAATTCTAGGCTCTGGTATTATGAAGTAAAATTAAAACGCCGAAATCATAACCATTCTTGAAATGAGAGTGCTATAACTCCTGGTGAGAGAGCCAGGAAGGGAATCTTGATTGTGGGGCCATTTTCTAAGGAGTTAAATATAGATTGAAGTGACATAGAACCTAGAAGATTATAGAAAATGCTTTACCAAGTTCAATTTTTTTCCCATTACACAAATTCAATTAAATCTGTTTGAACAAGAGTTATAAAAATAGTAATTATACCCTACCATAATTATTTTCTTCTTTAGAATGAACGAGTTATAAGAGAAGCAAGCAACACAATTAGCAAGCTTCATTACTGTTAATTTTAATTTTTTAATTTATACATTAACTTATTTATATCCTATCTCCTTCCACAAAGGAGCTGAAGTGACTGTTGCTATTCATTTTTTTTTTTTTTTTTTTTGAGGAAGCTCAGCCCTGAGCTAACATCCATGCTAATCCTCCTCTTTTTGCTGAGGAAGACCGGCTCTGAGCTAACATCTATTGCCAATCCTCCTACTTTTTTTTCCCCCAAAGCTCCAGTAGATAGTTGTATGTCATAGTTGCACATCCTTCTAGTTGCTGTATGTGGGACGTGGCCTCAGCATGGCCGGAGAAGCGGTGCGTCGGTGCGTGCCCGGGATCCGAACCTGGGCCGCCAGTAGCAGAGCGCGCGCACTTAACCACTAAGCCACAGGGCCAGCCCCACTGTTGCTATTCATTTTATGTGGTTTTATTCGTAATTCATTACCCAGGAGACCTAAGTTCTCTTGGAAATGAAATTTATGTTAATTTGCGTATTTTGCCTTGAAAATTTGACTTAAATAGTAAATCAAAATCACTTATGAAAGAAGAACAGAAGAATATCATAGTTCTACAAATTCCTCACAGAATACAACTCTAAATGCCAAGATGAGTTACACTCCCATGTCTGTTGGGGTGGGGATCCAGGGCTTTAAATAAAACAGCTAAAACAATAAATGACCAGCAAATCCCACCCTCAGGGACGATGGGAAACTAAAAATCAGTGTTAGCATTTTCAGACAATTCCCAACCCCTCTCCCAATCCCTCTTTGTGTCCTCTGCCCGCTCCAGCCTGTATTTTGCTCTGCTGTAAGCAGATCACCCTGTTTGTGGTCAACTTTCAAGATCCTGGAAATTAATTCTGAGCTGGAACACAATTCTGCCTGATTTGGTCTCGGTTCAGGTCATATGTTTCCCCCCATATATTCCTATGAATGTTTAAGAAAAAGCATGAAATAAATACTTACTTCCTTATTAACAGAACAAAAACATTGGCTTGCTTGTAAGTGATTAACCAACTACCCTGAGCCAGTCACTCCCAGTGATACCCTTGGAAATGAGCATTTGATGGATAAGAACACCAGACTGGTGACAAGCTTTTCTGATGGAAATTTCTTAAAGTTGGCTTTATTTGTTTTCAATATGAAAGTAGAGCAGCATTTTGTGACTTATAATCAGATGATGATTATTCTCTGTGTGGGTATACCCACATGTGGTTATGTGTATACTTGTGTTTGTATATGCGTAGGAAAGAGGTGGAAGAACACACCTTAGAGAGTGGCAACATCTAAGAGTAGGGCTACGAGGTGGTGAGGGGGAGCTTTCCCTTTCTGCTTCCTAAACTTATATCCTGTAAAAATGTGAATTTTGTGTGAGTGTGTGTGTGTGTGTGAGGAAGACTGGCTCTGAGCTAACATGCATTGCCAATCCTCCTCTTTTTGCTGAGGAAGATTAGCTCTGAGCTAACATCTGTGCCCATCTTCCTCTATTTTGTATGTGGGATGCCACCATGGCATGGCTTGATGAGTGGTGTGTAGGTCCGCGCCTGGGATCCAAACCTGCAAACCCCAGGCCGCTGAAGCGGAGCGCATGAACTTAACCACTACGCCAAGGGGCCAACACAAAAATGTGCATTTTTACAATGGGCAGGTATTACTGTTTTAATTAATAATTTAAGGAATAAAATATGATTATTTCTAATAAACAATAGACCACCACTGATTTGAAATCTTTTTTTATATTTTTCACAGCGGTGTTTTCAATGAAATGATTTACGATACATTTTGGGTTTTGTCCTTCTACTGCATGAACGATTGAAAATAAACAAAAAGAAAACATTTATTCAAATGATTCTTATATACAAATCCTCTGTTAAGTTTGTGCATCTTAGCTCAAGGTTTTGATTAAAGACTTATAATTTAGTCCTGTCTCTGTGACTAGGATTATAACCTTTTAATATTGTTACTGAAGATCTTGTACAAATCACTCATTCAACAAGCTTATTGAGCACCTTCTCCCTGTCAGCCCCTGGGCTGGGCACTGAGGATAGATGTGGGCAGGTACACAAGCTAACCTTTATTGCCTGCTTCCCATGCCCTAAGCACTCTGTTTAGTGCTTTATATGTCTTCTAACTCCTTTCATCTTCACAACACCCCTTTATGGTAGAAATATCATTAACCCCATTTTACAGATGAAGACACTGAGACACAGAGAGATTAAGTAACTTGCCCAAGGCTGCACAGCTAGGAACTAAGGTGGCAGTCATTTGAATCCCAGAGGGCTGGCTCCGGCTCTGACTCAACAGCCCATACTTTTAACCCACAACTTCATAGTGCCTTCCAGATCATAAGTTCAGTGTAATCTCGTAGGAGGAGGTTTACATGTAAATATTTAAGTATATTTTTAAAATTGGAACAACTTGAATTTCCAACAATAGGATGTTGATTAAATACAATATGGTCCACTCATACAATGCAAGACTTGAGGGACATTTAAAATGATGATGTAGATATTGATCTATTGACATAAAAGCAAATTCTCTTCATGTTATTAAGGAGAAAAGATTATAACAGAACTTACAGTGTGATTAAACTTTGTGAAAAACTGTATAATTAAAAGCCAAAGCTGGACTCATAAAAAGCATCCAGGTTTAAAGTAGGCCACTAAGTGGTTCAGGTCAGAATATTGGGGAACAATCACTGATCACTGTGTTCTCCCCCACTGAGCTGGATAAGGCCTCACCCATCTGCTCAACACAGAGCTCCCAGGCAGCCTCTACCAGTCAATCCCAGGTGGTCCCTCCAGATGAATCCTCTTTGTCTTTTGAGTATTTGCTATCCTTGATTCCACTGCCTGAATCTATTCACCAAGTATTTTTCCTTGATCGTTCCCATTCTTATCTCTTATCTCCTTCTCTTGTCTAAACTCTATCCTTTTTGTACATTCTTCCTGTCTCTCCACTTGTACATTGGATCCTGGTTTTCTACTGCAATTATTACTTTCTTCTACATCATCACCTTTTTCTTTTCTATTAGCTCGCTTCCACAAACATACAAATACGTTCCGATATCTACGATCGTTTTTTAAAAGGTTTTCTCTAGATCCCACATTCCTCTCCAGCTCCTGCCCTTTATAGCACATCTCCTGGATAAAGCTGTAGATACTGAACCCTATTTCCTCTTCATCCCCTCCCAGCAGGTTTTGCTCTCCACCTGTCCACTGTAACCTGGCTCAACCAGGTCTCCTTGATCTCCATCTTACCAAATCCAGAGATCAATTCTCAGGCCTTGTGTTACTCAAACTCTCAGCAGCCTGTGAGACTGTTGAGACTCCAGTTTTCTTGAAATGCTTTCTTCACTGGGTTTCTATGACAACATAGTCTCCCGGTTTTCCTCTTGCCCCTTGTGCTGTTTTCTCAGCCTATTCTGCTGGCTGCTCCTCTTTCTGACCACTGCTCTTCTCTGTCTCCATTCATTCCCCATGTGTTGCCATCTAGCCCCGTGGTATTAACATCATCTATAGGCCAATGAGTTCCCAATTTATAACCCCAGGTTCAACGTCTTCCCTAAATTCCAGACTCATATATCCTGTTGTTCACTTGGGTATCTAAGAGATACCTCATGCTTAACACGTCCAAAACAGAACACTTGACTTCAACCCTGTGCCTGAGACTGCTAGCTGCCCTCAGTAACCATTGTCCCCTTCTTCTATTGTAATACAAGTGATTTTTACTGGGCATATAGCCACTCAGAATAAAGCTGACATTGCCTGCATTTCTCAACCTCTTTTGTAGCTGAGTTCTGGCCAGTGAGATGTAATCAGAAGTATTGTGTGGCAGCTTCTGGAAAACCTTCTTAAAATACTAGATGCACATTCTTTTTCCGTTCTTTGCCTTTCTTCCATCCTGCAGCCTAGAATACAGATGTGATGGTTGGAGCCCTGGAGTCCATTTTGGGTGATGAGGAATAAGACTAGCTGAGTGGTGAGCTGGAAAGGTCTCTGAGAGTCATGGAGCTGTCACGCCAGTCCTAGACTCCCCACCTCCAGGCTTCCTTTACATGACAGAGAAGTAAACCTCTGCCTTGTTCAAGCCATTATTACTATGTCTTGCAGCTGAATCTAACCCTAACCAATACATTCATCTAATACATTCATCTATGTCTTTCATATTTTATCTTTTATCTATTAGAAAACAATCCTTCTTTCATATACTCTGCAATTTGAAATAATTTAGAAGTAAAGGAAACCTTTTCTTATATATCATTCACTAAAAGTATCAGCTTAGTAGAAAAGATGATTTGCTTTTACACAGATTTGTTCAACAAATAAATTTTCTAGAATATATTTGTATTGAATGAAGATTTATAGTACTTCCATTTTCTCAGGTTTTTAATGAGTTCTAATAAAAACCCATTTATGCTGCTCAGATTATACTCCTCTCCAAATGGATGATTTGTCATCATCTGATATTTTGGGCTGGTTTGAGCACTTTCATATGACAGGCCTAAAATAAAATACAACCTTCTCAATGCATAAAATCATGTCCAAATGTGAGTTGCCTCAGGCTAGAATATCAAGAATCTAAAATAAAATAAAAAGGTCAAAAAGCAATGTCTATTTATTTTATGGTAAAAGCTCAATAAATAAATATTTGTTGAATGAATGAGTAAATAAAGAAATGGTATAGTCTCCTATAATTCTTCAACTATATAAAGTTATTGTGGTGATTTTAAAACAAGTTCACTTGACACTCCTCTCACTAAAAGCAGGGTCTAATTCCCCTCCTCATGAAGTAACTGGCTTCGAAGGATAGAATGCGGGGGAGGTGACACTGAGTGGCTTCCAAGACTAGGTTAGAATAGACAATACAGCTTCTGCCTGGCTTTCTGCCTCTCTTTTGAACATGTGCCTTTGGATCCCTGAGCCGATACACATGGAAGTCCGGCTCCTCTGAAGCTGCCATGTTGGAGAGGCCGAGAAGGCATGAGACAGGTGCCTGAGAAGCCCCAGCTGTTCCAGACTCCAGCTGATTGAGTGTTCTCAGGATCACCTGCCACACCCGTGACAGCTGTCCAGTTATTCCAGTCCTCAGCCTTCGAGCTACCCTCTGCATGGAGTGTGGCAGAGATGAGCTCTCCCTGCCGAGCTCTGCCCTAATTTAGACTTGTAAGCAGGATAAATATTGGTTTAAGCCTCTAGATTTGAGAGTAGTTTGAACAGCAACCATAGTAATGGGAACATTCCCCATTAGCACATTGACTCCCTATGTTGCTGTGAGAATATTATGGCTTGATTGCCATGGAGAACATTATGACCCTTCAGCACATTCCCTTTCTGGCTAATTCTCTCTGTGGCAAGGGGGCATTCTCGCAGTCACCTACTACTCCTGTGGCCATTGGTTATAAAGGGCTTTACTTCCTTCACCTTTCCTGAATCTAGGGAGTATATCAGAAATGTTGCCTTCCAAAATCAAAACAAATAAAATCACCTCTTTCAAAGAAAACTGCCTTAAGATATGGTTTATAAATATGTTACAGTAAGTGATAGGTTTTTCCTTGTCTCTGCCCTAGAAACAAGAACAGACTGGAATGTGTTTCAGTATAATCCAGGTGACCAGAGAGTATCCTCAGTACAGGAACAAACTAACCATAAAGAAAACCATAGCCTCATTAACCTCTCTGAGGCAATAAGGTATAAAGTGAAAATCAGTGGATGGTGTAGAGTTTGTAAAAAGATAATCCATATTACCACTTCAATGTTTTCACTTCAGTGTTTTCTAGGGAAGAAGGTACTATCATTATATATTCCCTAGGCCAAAATATGCCTAGACTGAAGAAAGAGCAATCTAATGTAATTCCATCTCATTAGCATGCTTCCTCAATTGGAAAATTCTTATATAAATGGATGATATATTTGACAAATATAGCATCCAATATAAATGAATACGTGGCGTTCTATTTTATAAATTGATCATTTCAGAGAAAGCTTTTAAGATCAATTTCCTAGACCACTGAAGACCACTGGCGTCTCCACCAATGTAATGATGCCTCATAGGATTCTACAGGAAGCTGCTAGCTAGTTTCTTTCTTTGATGCAAGTTTAGCTATAGCAGGAAATAGTGTGTAATTAGAAGAGACTCCCAAACATTAATCCTCATCTAGATGATTGCCAGGTCCAAACAGCACTTTCTAGACCCAATGTCAGGGAGTCCAGTTTCTTCCACAGTAGGATCCATCTTCTGGCTTTAGCTTTGTGGTTGTAACTTCTGAGACCTCAGACTTTTAATTCTATTTAAATGCAAGCATATCACACTTGGTGAGTTTGGGTTTATATGCCCAGTTTGAGCACCCTCATTTAAAAGTCATTTGGAAAACTGAATATGACAGCCATCTACTATATAAGTAGTTTTCAATTCAAAAGAGGGAGATGTAATATAATTAACTGCATTTTTATTCTGGTGACTAGACATTCTTTGGTCATTTTATTAATAGTGTCAGAGAAATTGAGCACATCATAGAATGCAATATTAAAATTATGTAAAATTTTACCTTAGAAGGGGGATCATTACACATCTCTCAACCTCTTCCATTAAATCTTTTTCTCTCTTCTCCCTTTCATCCTCTAATCTTTCCTTTTTTCGCTTTGTCACCTCCCACTAGATAGGCAACTTGAGTATATTGATGATGTCCTTTTATTTGTCTAAGATTCAGTAAGCTGTGAAAGTTAGATTTCTTTATGAAAAATACAACAGTTTTAAGTCATTCAACAAGAACACCTATTTAAATTTTTTGTTACTAGGATGACAACAGTACACTCAATTTTAATTTTCAAAGCTTAGGCAGAAACACATTTATTGGGATTTAGCAATGACTTTTTTTTACCACCTGCAAAAAAATCATTAATATTAGGAAGATACATATTTTTTTCTTCACCTTCTATTTTGTTCTTTATTTTTGTAAAAGAAGGAAATAAGCTGGCATGTATTTTTATGATTAAAAAAAGGAGAACATTTTGATAGGAAATGGCTATTTTCTGAATCTCTGTCTATATAACAGACTGAAATCTATGATCATTTAACACATTAGTGCTAAAAAAATATTCAGAGTATGATATTCAAGTACCATTTGCAACCACTTATGAACTGAAACATTACAATGGCATTCTTACCTCCTATCATGAGCCTCCCTAAGAACTGAGTCCCATACTTGGATTTAAAGATAAAATGCACTCCTAAGGGAAAATGAGAATCTAAAAAGAATAATTTTTTTAAACGCTGGGAGCTTCAAAAGTTAAGCCATTTCTCTAACTATGAGACATACCCATAAACAAGAGTTTCACTATTTTGATTTCATGTCAAATATTTAAAGGCATTCTGAAAGCCCCCATCTTCAGGGTTAACGACATAGGGCAATATGCTTTGTCATAGACGATCCCTTTAAAACACAGCCCAACAGTCTTCTTTCCGTTAAAATGTTTGTTTCTGATTTTTCACCCATTGACTCTCTTGCTTTTCCAGTGGTTCTTGTGCCATTAACTGCCTCTCCATTCAGCCTTCAGACTATTCTTTTGATTCAATTCTGCACAAATTATTTTCAAAGTGATTGTCAGATGCTTCATGAATTTGTCTTTCTGGCCTGTGCACGCACCTCTGTCCAAGGCTTCCACGAGACTGGCCTGGCCGGGGAGAGCCGATGCTCTTTCTCCACCAGCAGCCGCAGGAAAGCGCTGAGCAGGTCGGAGCCTGCCGCCCACCACTCAAGGGAGCAATCCAGCCCGGAGCTGCCCTTGCCTGGGTGCCACTGAGAACTCTCAGTCCCGAAGTTCAAGAGTTCCAGGTCACCAACAGGATGGCGGTCCAGGGGACCTCTGCCCTGAAGTTACATGTTTCTATGACCTCAGAATGTTGCATGCCTCCCTTTAATGGAAAAGACAGCTGACAAAGTCAGTTGTACAGCAAAACTCCATAAATAAATCTCCCCCAATAATTTCCATTTTAAAATCAAAGAAACAGGGCCGGCCCTGTGGCTTGGTGGTTAAGTGCGCGCGCTGCGATGCTGGTGGCCCGGGTTCGGATCCCGGGTGTGCATCAAGGCACCGCTTCTCCGTTCATCCTGAGGCCGAGTCCCACATGCAGCAACTAGAAGGATGTGCAGCTACGACACACAACTATCCACTGGGGCTTTGGGGGAAAAAATAAAATAAATAAAATCTTTAAAATCAAAGAAACAGTATCAGCAAGAAGAAAAAAAAAAAACCTCACAGCTTTAGGTGCTTATACATCACTTTGTTACCAACATGATTTAAAGTAATTTGTAAGGATATGTAAAACTATAACAAGAGAGCATACATTTAAAAGTGAAAAAGGATAAAAAACAAGGGTGGGGACATAAAGTAGAGCCAGGAACAAGGCTTAAAAAAAGTCTAAAAATAATGACCTCTGCCCTGGTGGGTCACAGTTTGGCTCTTGTAGCTCTCTATCAGCTAATGGCATCACCCCAAAAGCTCGATTTGCTTATGAGCATTTTGGAGAGAGGTCAGGGTGAGGGGTGAGAATTACAGGGTGATTATACTGGCCAACTCACTTTTCATGTGGCTTCATGTAGGAGTAGATTTTAATATATCTGGACTAGAAAAGGTCCTAGACTGTGTATCCTCTTCAAATATTGTTCTTCTGAGACAAGGCGCTCGGAAATATTAGAAAGCATTGACTTCAGAATCAAGGCAGGCTTGGCTTGCCAAGAACAGAACCTTAAAGATGTATAAAGCTGCTGTGTCTCTCCTCTCTTTCAGAGTCAGACAGCTCAAAGATTGATCTATTCTTGCTGTCTCCATTTCCTCACTTCCCCCTCACTCCTGAAACCATTCCAATCTGGCTTCCACCCCCACCGCTTCACTGAAGCTGATCCTGCTAAGGTCCCCAAAGCACTTTTCAGTTCATATTTTATTTGGGTCTCAGCAGCATTTGGAATTTGACTTCTCTCTCCTTCTTTGAATACTCTGTGCCTGTAGTTTTCCTAACACCACACTTGGTGGTTATCTCCCTCTTCTCTGGTCATTCCCTCTACCTGTCATCTGTCTGCTTCTCCCTTTCCACTTGACCCTTCCATGTTGGTGTTCCTTGGGATTCTGTTCTAGTGCCAAGAACTCCAGATCTGAAAGAGTCCACAACAGTGTTGCTATCATACAGACTAGCAAAAAGAATTTCTCATCTGTATCCCATATTGTAGAATGTCATGAAGTTCTTGTTAAGTGAGTACTAGCAGTGGTAGACATGGTATGTTGCCTTGCTCCACCTCTGTTTCAAGCTCCCTCGGGTGCCTTTCCTTTACTACAGACTCTGGAGAGCTAGGAGCTATGTTTCCCTGACTCCCTTGCAGCTAGAGTTTCAAATGTGATTTAGGTTTCATCAATCAGAAGTCCTCACGTGAAATTTGAATTTGGAACTGAGTTAGGCGGGGAGAGAAGCAGCAGTGCCTGAGTCATCCATTTAGCTGGTGTGAGGATCTAGCAGACATTGTGTAGCTCTGGAGCCAACAATTCTGGTGGGGGCTTCCTGGTGCCTGGACTGCAGTTAGGGTAATGTGTTCATAAGTGCAGCGATTTCAATGGCAGCTTCCTGATTCCCAGCAGTTTCCCTAATGGGCCTATCAGAAAAAAATTGTCCAAGGCTTGGAACTGGAGATTAGAGGGTGTCTTTCGGGGAAGCTCTGGGTATGGTCTAGTGGAACTTCCAGGAATTTTTTGATTCTATACGTATGTGCACCTTTGATCAATTTTCTATTGACTAGTCTGTTTTACAACTCTATAAGGTACAAATTTACTTGTAGCAAACTTGTAGAAATACAAATACTTCTTCTCCATAGCAAAGCAAATTAATTATTTTTTGGTAGGTATACAATTGACTTTTGCCCCGAAAAGTTAACCCCAAACATTATTCTTCTGTTGCCCTAAAACTATGTTAGTATGGGAGCCACTAGCCCCATGTGGTTATTGAGCACTTGTAATGTGGCAAGTGTGAATTGAGATATGTTGTAAGTATAAAATACACACCAGATTTCAAAGACTCAGTATAAAAAAGTATTGTAAAATATCTCATTAATTTTATTTATCATTTATATAGATTATATCTTGAAATAATATTTTGGATATATTGGACTAAATAAAATGTTAAAATTAATTTCACCTATTTATTTTTACTTTCTTTAATGTGGCTTCCATAAAATTTTAAATTACACACGAGGCTCACATTGCAGTACTGGTGGACAGTGTTGCCCTATAGAATTTTAACCAGTTTTGCATCTATTAGCAAATTGAGTTCAGCATTCCTGATTATATGTATGTATATATGTATGTATACACATATACGCACACACTTGTCTAAATTCTCCTTTGAACCAGACATAAAATCTTCCAGTTCCCTCATTAACTGTGCTTTGAATAGAAATCTTTGACACATGTCATCGTGTATTTGCATGGGAATCACAGTTTTAGCATTTTATACTTGAGCAGCCAATTCTACAGAGTTGTTCCAACAGGCCCAATCTAGATCTGTTCTTCCAGCCTTCCAGTGATTTTATAAGGACCTAATTCCCTATATTAAATTCCATTCTAAAATAGCTAAGGTGGTTTTCAATGAAAACAGCACCCTGACTGATACAATAGCTAAAAATTATTGAGTGTTCACTATTTTCTGGATACTGTGTTAAACACTTGACACAGATTATCTCATTTAATCTTCCTCAAAGCTCTATGAGGTAGGCAACATACTCTCCATTTTACAGATGAGGCACTGAGGGTTTTAGAAACTTGCCCAGGATGACCAGTTAGAAAGTGGTAGCTGGATTCACACCCAAGCAGAATGATCCCGAAGTCCACTTCCGTGACCACTGTGTCAGCATCTATTTTCTTTCCACTAAATAAAACGGAAAGAAGAGGTATCTGTCACTTTGTTGACCTGGGAACTGTGGCACGGCAGAGCAGCTAGAGGTTTCAGTCATGCCTTCACTTCTTCTGCCTTCTCTGCTCCCAGGCCCTTTGATTCAGTTGGCTGGTTCTCAGAATCCTGGGCATAGCTCGTGCTTGGGTAGCTCTTCCAGACGCTCTCCCAACTGAGGAGGTTGAATGACACGCCATTTCTGACTGCAGCTGAGAAGCAGCTCTGCCAAGAGCAAGAGGTTTTACTAGCGGAACTGCCAGAAGTGTGTCATGTTGAGGGTCACAGATCTTGCTAACCAGGCTGTCCACCATCTTTGGCAAAGTCAGAGAACAATTCCACTGTAGTAACTGCTATTCAGGGCCGACTGTGTGTCTGACATTAGACAATGTACGTACATTCACTTTGATCCTTTCAATAACTCAGTGAGGTGAGTAATATTATCCCCATTTTAGAGATGAGGAATCTGGTCTCGGGTTAATTATGGATGTCCTGGGATTCCCTTGATTATCACTGATCTCTTCACTAATCATGGGCTATGTATCTGACAGAAATTTTAGACATTATATCAAAATACCATTAAAATGCTCATATTGATAATAAAGTAGTATATCATATTATTTGTCTACATGTAACTGAATAAGGAAACTTGCTAAAGAGAGGAGAATAGCAAAAAAAATTATGTACTGTGCTTCCATTATTAATGCTACTTTGAAAGCTTGAAATGGGCAGGCAACTCAGTATTTTCCAGTATGCACCACATTAGCTTTTAATTCATTAGCCGCCTTTTCCTACCGTCTCCTTTCTTGCTATGGTCTACATTTTATACGGGTGCTGCAGAGATATCCAAAAAGCTTATGCCGCCCCACTTTAGTCCCAGGAAATAGAACTGCTATGAATTATTAATAGTATTGGATTTCTAGTGCTTTAATTTCACCTCTTTGTTTCAGAGAAGGATATTAGTTAAATGGAATTTTTTATGTTAGCCCAGGAGCGTACTACATTTTGTAGGAAAGACTAACTTGAGTTATAGAAAAGACCATCTTATGTTGATTTCCACTTCTACATATGATGGATTCTCCACACATCCACTCCCCTGTATCCTTGCTCAGTGATAGGTCAATAGGGCAGTTTTCAAACTGAGCTCTTCAGAGCCCTTGAGATTCCCTTGAGGTGCTCGAGGTGCAGCCGGAGGGGAGAGAGGCCTGAGGGGGGGGTGGTTCTGCACCCGGCGCCGCAACCATTCCCTTGCTTCCGAGAAGCACTTCACTTCTGCTATAAGCATTAAGCTTTCATGCAAGATTATGTTGGAAGAAAGGATTCTGCTCTTTAAAAAGCTTAAAAATCCTGAAATAATACACCAAATACAGTAGTAGGTGTTTGTACATCTTTGGGATACTACAAAAATTGTCTAAAGATTTTGATTTGATGATCACGATATCTCTGAGCATATACAATCAACCGTGTGCTGAACTTGACTGAGACGTGGCATATCTTATGACTAGGTTTGCAGGAGGGACTTGGCCCTCCTGTAGTGTAGTAATAGTCACCCTGAACTCTGAGTGAAGTTGGTTACCATGCTTATTTATATAATGAGTAAACTCACAATCACAAGAAATGCAGTAAAATTTGGGGGCTAGCAAAAATAAGTGAACTGATTCCACAAATAAACTTTGGTTCACATGTTTATATTCAGGTTATTAGGTCAGATCCATAGGCCTCCAAGTTCCTTTAAGAGGATGAATATAGTCATTACTTGTGTTATTTCACAGGGGACAGCCATGAGTAAAATATTTTATCATTTTCTGTAATAAGAGCAACTATTTCTTTTCCTTTCAAAAATTGTTCCCTATGAGATAAAATCAGAGTTAAAACATTGTTCTCAGAGTTCCTTTCAGTGTGTGGACTGTATAGGACCCTAGAAATGCCCACTCCTGTCATGCATGGAAGCTGTAGACCTGAAGAAGGCAGGCAGGTGACAAAGACTCAGTCATTCAGCATATGTTTATCGAGTGCCCACTATCTCCGGGCATCATGCTAGATGCTGGGGATACAATAATGAGTAAGGCTCCAACCCTGCCTTCTTAGAATTTGCATTCTAATCTGGAGGAGGCACATAACGAATACATGAACAATTACATAAACATAGCAATTATAGAATGTGATAATTTCCGTGATGCACTCCTAGGGTGGGGGTGGGGCCCTGTTTAGATAGAGGCACAGAAGGGTCTCTGGGAAGGCAAAACCTAAGTGCATCTTAGAAGGCCACAGCTGGCCTCTTTGCTGGCTGCCAAGGCCATAAATGTGTGGCACTTAGTGTATTTGATAGCTAAATGTGTGCCATCTACACCAAAGAATTAGAGAGAATGCTGTGGAAGCCCTGAGGGGACCAATAGTTGGTGATGGCCTGAATAGGAACAGGAAAACACAGCACAGTTAATTTATTAAACAAATAGATTTTTCCTTGGTCATTTAACATTTATCAGCACTGTGTTTTATTCATTCTTTTAATGCATGGATGGCCTGAAGAATACTTAAAAGTAATACATGCAAGATCATTGTCCTTTGCCATTCCCTAAAAGATTGTTTTCACAACAGTGTATAATCCTCATCAAACATGTAAGAAATGCATCCCTAATGAAATTCCTTCTTATGTTATTACTTTATAATTCTTAAAGGCAACATGATTTTGGTAAAAGAATTAAATTTGACAAAAATTAGTTTCCTTTTCAAAATCTCTACATAAGGCATTTAAAATATACTAGAGTGAAAGGAGAACATGGTTATGAAGTAACATGACTTCTGTTAGTAGATTTTCCAGTTTACATTCCTACTCTTTCATTTTTACTAGTTGAACCTTCTTATTTTTTGTTTTTTAAAGCTGATCAGTGGGTCACGTTTCTTAAATAAAAATATGTGAAAGATATACGCACACAAAGCAGATTCAGATGTACGGCAGAAATATTAGACTTCAGTCTCTTCCAAGCAAATATAATTCGCCCATCCTTCCAACCATCCCTTCAATATTTATTGAGTCTACTAAAGTAATAGGTAAAACATGCTGGAGCCAGAGCGTTGTGTTATGATCGTGCTGGCCCCCTGGCCTGGTGAAGACTGTGATTCTCTCTTTCTCTGCATAGTGACTGTAGCAATTCTCTGAAAGGCATGTAAGTAGCCAAAATGTGGCTAGATAGCCTAAGATAAAGAGGAATTTGAAATTATCCAGTCAATGTGATAAAAATTGACTAACAGAATGAATTCTGGAAAAATATATGGGGTGGTTTACATAGGAACCCCAAAGAAAAGAAAAGAAAAATGATTATACTATTAAGGAAGTTCAGTAAGGTATCTGATGACAACATTAGAGATCACTAGTTTCCCTATATATCAGTTTAAAAACATGATGGTTAAAAGGCACCTTGTTAAAAATAGCAAGAAAAATAGAACATATCTAAGTATAAATGTATCAAGAAATATACAGGATCTGAATTAAGCAAACGACAGAATTTTAATGAGGAATATAAAGACTTGAACAAAAGTAAGAGAAAATTGTTACTCTTGATGACAAAATTAAATGTTGTTAGAATGTCAGTTCTTGCTGAATTATTTTAAGATTTAAAAGGATTTGAAGGGATTGGACAAAATTTTGCTAAAATCTAGTAGACTATTTGAGACAAACAAGGACAATTAGAAATAGAATAATGAGGTTGGGGGGAGTGTAGGGACCACTGGACATAAAAATATATTCTAGGGGCCGGCCCAGTGGCGCAAGCGGTTAAGTGTGTGCGCTCCGCTGTGGGGGCCCGGGGTTCGCCGGTTCGGATCCTGGGCACGCACCGACACACTGCTTGGCAAGCCATGCTGTGGTGGCGTCCCATATGAAGTGGAGGAAGATGGACACGGATGTTAGCCCAGGGCCAGTCTTCCTCAGCAAAAAAAGAGGAGGATTGGCAGATGTTAGCACAGGGCTGATCTCCTCACACACACACAAAAATATATATATATACACTAAGGCTATAATAATTAAAATAGTTTGGTACTGGTTTAGGGATTAACCAAAGATATCAATGGAGCCAAAAGGAATGTCTAGAAAAAAGATCCAAACATACACAGTCATGTGTCACTTAATGACACGGATATGTTCTGAGAAATGCATTGTTAGGTGATTTTGCCATTGTGCAAACATCATAAAGTATACTTACACAATCCTAGATGGTATAGCCTACTACACACCTAGGCTATATAGTACTAATCTTTTTTTTTTTTTTTTTGCTGAGTAAGATTTGCCCCGAGCTAACATCTGTTGCCAACCCTCCTCTTTTTTTTTTCTTTTGGCTTGAGGAAGATTAGCCCTGAGCTGACATCTGTGCCAGTCTTCCTCTATTTTGTACGTAGGTCACCACCACAGCATGGCTGATGAGTGGTATATGTCCCCACCCCAGATCTGAACCTGTGAACCCAGGCCACCAAAGCAGCACGCACCAAACTTAACCACTACACCACGGGGCCAGCCCGTATATGGTACGAATCTTGACTACCGTTATATATGAGGTCCGTCATTGACAGAAACATCATTATGCAGGGCATGACTGTGCGTATATTTAGTATATGATAATAGTTATGCTGGGGAAAATGTTTAACGATTCAACATTAAGACATCTTTTTCATATAATACAATCACATAATTCCAGATAGATTAAAGATTTAAATATAAAGGATAAAGCCATACTTTCAGTTAAAGGTGTTACATTTTTAACGTATGCATTTACCTCTGTTCCCTTCTAAACCCCACTTAAGTATGAGTAAAACGGATTTTTTAAAAGGTTTAAACACCCGCAAGAACAAAGAATGAGAAAGAAAGCTACAGCAACAAAACTTTGGAAGGTAGAAAGCAGATGAGCTTGTGCTAACGAAGACCTGAACTGTAAGCCTTCAGTGGAGGAAGCAGAGAAATGGCCCATTTAACACAGTGGAAACCCCCAAGGCTCAGGCTGATGGGAAGTGGGTGGAGAGGTGGGGTTAAAAATAGGAGGACTGAGGGGCCAGCCCGTGGCTTAGTGGTTAAGAGCGCGCGCTCTGCTACTGGTGGCCTGGGTTCGGATCCCGGGTGCGCACTGACGCACCGCTTCTCGAGCCATGCTGAAGCCGCGTCCCACATACAGCAACTAGAAGTATGTGCAACTGTGACATACAACTATCTACTGGGGCTTTGGGGGGAAAAAAAAGGGTTAGCATGGATGTTAGCTCAGGGCTGATCTTCCTCACAAAAAAAAAAAAAAATAGGAGGACTGATTCAAAATCTGTTTAATAAGCAGTTATCCCCCACCCCACACTGGGGAGCAGCTCCCCTGCCTGCCCAGGCGGAAGCCGGAGTTTGACCCTCTGGAGAGGGTCTCATAGGCACAGTTCAAAAAAAGATATAGTGCTGAAATCAGAGAGATTCAGTGCAAGTTACACACTGAATGTTGAGGCCTTAATTTTCTTTCCAGAGTCCCAGGACACACATAGCCAGAGTAATACACTCTAGGCAAGATGTTCGATGTGTCTTCCCTGGAGGATCTGACAAGTCCCAGAGAAAAGATAAAGATCCCCAAATCACAGGCTCCTCAGTGAAATAGTTTATTCAATTCACTCTACTAAACCTAAGACCAGCTCTGCAGATGGCCAAAGAAAAGTCCATTCCCGATTGGGGGCTGGAGAGTCCCATATTCCATCGCTTACTTCAGGAAACCTCTGATTGAATTGTTCAGTCTGCCCCTCAGATGGATTGTCCCTATTGAGAAGCCTTTGGCCCAGGCATTGATCCCTGGCCCCACTGGTTCTGACCACGCTTGCAGGACAGGCGCCTAAAGAAGCACATTTGCATTGCAAGCAGACATGTTTGCAGCCTCCAGCCATCTAGTCTAACCTCAAGGGCTCTCATTGCTCATCAGCAATTCTTTCATTTCAGTCAACATTTGTTAACTCCAATAGCAATTATTAACAACTTTTTCACTTTGATCCCTCAACTCTATTTCATCTCCCTTAATTTTCTTTGTGTGTGTGTGTGTGTGTGTGTGTGTGTGTGTGTGAGGAAGATCAGCCCTGAACTAACATCCGTGCTAATCCTCCTCTTTTTGCTGAGGAAGACTGGCTCTGAGCTAACATCTATTGCCAATCCTCCTCCTTTTCTTCCCCCAAAGCCCCAGTAGATAGTTGTATGTCATAGGTGCACATCCATCTAGTTGCTGTATGTGGGACGCAGCCTCAGCATGGCAGGAGAAGCGGTGCGTCGGTGCGCGCCCGGGATCTGAACCCGGGCCACCAGTAGCGGAGCGCGTGCACTTAACCGCTAAGCCACGGGGCCGACCCCTAATTTTCAGTAAATTACCTCACCTCTTATTTTACTAAGAAAATGAAGGCTATCTCACGTGAATACCTTCTCATATCCAAATTGCTCTCCAATTTTTTCAACCCATTATCTTCTCCTCTGTACGGAGAAGATGTGTCCTCTTTCTTTTCTAAACCTAATGAGTCTACCCAACTCATGATCCTGTTTCTTCCAACCTGCCCTGGGGCCTTGTCCCACCAATTATCATTGCTTTGTCTTGCAACTTCAATCCATTCCCTTTGCATATTTGTGAGAATATGTGTAGTGGACACTGTGATGTGCCACTCAGATGCCCTTTCAGGACCGAAAGACTTATTCCCCAGATGCTGGGAGTGCTCCTGGAAGGTGGCCCTCAGCTGTCAGCCCTCTTCAGGAATTGCCTTGGCAAAAGGAATTCACTGCACTAAAGGTCACACCTCCTTCTCTGGGCAGCTCTTCTAGAATGACTGGTTCATGTTGGGGATACAAAGACCTAGCCCTCTCACCTCAACTTGGGACAACTCTGAAGGGTCCTCCCAGTGTCAGAGCTCCTCATGTGTTGGCTGAGGTCTTCGCTGAGACAGCATCTCGGTCCAACTTCTCCCTCGGTTCATTCTTGTCTCCCTTCCTTGCCTCACACAGTTGTTAAACCTGAGAGTACTCCCTACATGCTAATCTCCGTTTCAGAGTCTGTATCCCAGGGTACTCTCTCTATGACAGGATGTCTATAAGTTATGGACATTTAAAATTTTGATAGGTAGTAACATGTTGCCCTTCTAAAAAGCTGTACAAATTTGCATTCCCATCAACAGTGTATAAAAGTGCCTTTTTTTCCACACCCTAAGTGCCACTACTAGATATTATCAAACTTTCAAATCTTTGCCATTTCATAACAGATGGTGTCTCGTTCTTGCTTTATTTGTATTTTTAAAATTATGAGTAAGAGTTAGAATATTTTCAGATATTTATTGGCCATTTTTATTTCTTTCCCTTTCATCTGCTTATGTTCTTTGTCCATTTTTCTATTGGATGGTCATCTTTTATATATGGTTTTAAGTGCTCTTTGTATAGTAAAAAAAAAAATGCTAAAATGTTTTCCAGTTTGCTGTTTGTTTTGGCTTTGCTTAAGACATTTTTTTGACCATTCAAAAGTTTTACATTTTTAATTAAAGTTATCAATATTTTCCCATGCTTCTTGGTATTCTGTCATGCTTAAATTGGCATTCCCCATTCAAAAATTTGAAAAATTCAATAATATTTTCTTTAAAACTTAGCTCAAATGCCATTGCTATCACAAAGATGTCCCTGAGTACCTTGAGCAGAAGTTAACCCTCCCAATTCCTCTCCCTCTTTATATAAATCATGTTGTACATCATATTCTGCCTTACATTATAGTTATTTTTATTATTCTCCAAACTCTTCTATTAGACTGTAAGTTACTGGAGGAAAGAACCCTATTTTAAATATCTGTGTATGCACTCCAGTATCTAGGATATGCCTTGCATACTGTGCTACTTAAATATTTATTGAATTAACTGGTACTGTTTGATTATGTGTTTGTTTTTCACACTAAGGGTGAGTGACTATATATATATATCTCCCATCTCAATCACATCCTCACTAATTAGATATAAATTTGTGTGAAACTTTGTGACTAGTTATTTTTTGGCTAAGAGAACTCGTAGTTCTGCCATCTCCAGACCTGAGCCATACCTATCAAGGACTGGCTGCAAGAGCTATACATGAAGAGTGAGGTCTTAGGGCTTGCAAAGTGATAGGTGACCAGAACATTCCTAAGTGAGTAAGCAAGTCAGTCAAGATGGTTCCTAGCAACAGGGGTGGCATGTGTGGAGCCGTGCACGGCACAAAGTGGCTCTCCCCCTGACACACACACAGTGTAAACAGAGCTGAATCACCCAACAGTGTGACCATTCTGCCCCTACCAATGGCATAGATTCCTCCTTGGCCATAGGTTTGGCCTGTGAAGAAGTTCTTGATGGTGTTTAAGACCAGCTACAGATAGGTAGTCAGGCTCTCAAGTAGTTAAATATATTAAGTTATCAGCTCAGGTGGATTAGTCATTGCAGCTCCCATGCCCACTAGTCCTAGTCCTGGATTCACTGGTTCCAGTTCCTCTCTGCTCATTCTCTCTTGAGCCCATTCAAATATGGCTTTCACTCCACCCAAACTGCTCTTGTCAAGGTCATCAGTGACCTTCATGTTGCTAAATGCAATGGTCAATTATTAGTCCTTACCTTACTTGACCTGCCAGCAGCATTGACCTGATTGATCCCTCCCTGCTCCCTGAGGGCTTCATTTGACTCCCAGGACGTGATTCTTGCCCAGTTTTTCTACCTCACTGGATGCTTTCTTCTCTTCCTGTGCTGATTCTTCCTCTGCTTGCTGAGCTGTTAACATTGGGTGCCCTAAGGTACAGTCCTTGGACCTCTTCCCTTTTCTATCTATATTCCTTTTTTGGTGATCCCATCCAATCTTATGGCTTTCAATACTATCTGCAGACAAATTCCAAACTTTATATCCTCCAGCCAGACTTATAGATCCAGTTGCCTACTCAACATCTCATTTAGATGTCTAATAAACATCTCAAACTCTCAAACTTAACCTTCCAAAACTGAACTTCTGATCTTTCCCCCAAATCTGCTCTTCTCACAGTCTCTGCATTTCAGTAAATGACAACCCCATCCAAGTAGTTTTTCAAACCAATAACCCTGGTGTCATCCTTCAGTCCTCTCTTTTTCTCACACCCACATCCAATCTGTCAGCAAATCTAGTGACTATATCTTTAAAATATATCCAGAATCTGATCACTTGTCACCACCACCACTGCAAGTTACTTAACTCTTCTGTGTCTCTCCTTCTTCATCAATAACTTAGGAGTAAAAACTGACTATAACTTACAGGGCTAATGTGTAGATTAAAAGAAGTAGTACATGTAAAGAACTTAGCACAGTGCTGAGCAAACAGTTAGTGCTCAATAAATGTTAGCTTTTATTATTTCTGGCCTTTATTTTCTAGCAGTTTTCAAGGAGATTTGACTAGTCAAATTGAAGCCATCAGCTCCTTTTCATAATAACTGAATTTTATTCTTCAACACACGCAATTTCCATTTTTAAGATTTCAACTAAATGAGTTGAAGAAAATAAAATGTATTACTGTGCTCATGGCTTAGTTTCTGAAAAGGAAGAAAAATGAAAATTTACCTTACCCAATAAAATTGTCACAAATAAGAACCAAAGAAAGGGTTAAATAACGCAATGGCAATTTAAATCACTGGAATTCTTCGGTAGCCTGATGAAGAATAATTTTCAGCTAATCAAATGACTTTAGCCTAGAGAATATTTTTAACTCAAGGTTATATGAGATTGTTACTTGTGATATTGCACAGCTGTATACAGCACTAGCTTCACAACCTGAAAGAACTTTGGGGATATGAGGAAACTCACAGAAATAACAGCCATCACTTATGTAAAACAGCCTCATATCGGTAACCTGTAGTCCAACTTACTCTGTCATCCCAACTAATTATCCATGGTAGAAAGACCACCGAAAATCCTTAACAGTATTATCTGAGGTGTCAGTAATATTACAATAAGCCTGAATTATGTAGGAAGCATCTCAGGTAAGTACCCAAATGCATGGATTAGATATATAGATATCACTAATAAATTAAGAAAAATCATTGCACTATATAAACAGAAAAGTAGTTTCAGAACATTTAACTTGTCTCTTTAATGCAGTCACTTTGCTAATATATGTGGTAATAAATGGTTTTTGAATAGATAAGACAAAATGTTCATCTAATTTTATTTTAATATTTATGAAAAATCACATTTATTCTTTATTCTTTCATTCTCTCTGCATATATATATATATATATATATATATATATATATATATATATATATATAAAATATCTACCATGTGTTGGGTAATGAGAAAAAACAATGGTGAATTGTTTTTATTACTTACCTCTTTGTAAAAATATTTTTATCCTTTTGCATACAATAGCTAGGTAATAATGGCCTTGGATGTTTTAAGAGTACAAAAATAACCCCAATATGAAATCATCAGGAGTTGACTGTGCTTAATTTGTTATTAGCTTTTCTTTGTCCATATTTAATTATATTAAACTATCGTATTCTGATACATACATGGTATATACAATGTAAAAAAAGTTACAATTCACATTATATGCAAAAGTTACTTAGTAAAAATAAACTCCCATTGTTACCTATTGTGGGATCATTTTAGCTAGTCCATATATACTTTATATGCTAATTTTTGTTTCTTTGTTTATTTTTTGTAGGAAGTCCTGGCTGAGCAAGGTTGGAAGTCCTAGTTCTCGCATTGACCGCACGAACTTTTCTAATGAAAAAACCATCTCTAAACTTGAATACTCTAATTTTAGTGTTCGATACTAATAGAAGAGAAATAAAAACTGTAATGCTTATATTGCACAATAGACACTATATATTCTTAAGGCTATTTAGTAGAATAATAGTAGCAGAGTAAGGTAAAAAAAGAACTGTCTGTTCTGAAAGTTAAATTATATATGTTATTAAAAATGTCTGACACTGAAATAGTTTTATTCAACTATGTTTTTAACAAGCAAAAACTTAGTATTCTAAAGAAAAAATGTCATTACAAAATATTTAATATGAATATTTAAACTTGTCTCATAGAATCTTTAATTCTAATGAGTATTATAGCATGCATGTTATTTGGCTAGACATAAAATAATAAAGTTAACCATTTAAACATTATTCTTAGGTACTGTTGTCTGAATTGAATTCTAAAAACTTCTGAATAATAATTTGTTATTAAAGTTGAGTTATTTGTTTAAACACAACAAAATGAACAGTAGTTAGATATAAATGTGTATGATGATCAGTATAACCATAAAATAACATCAATAGTTAATTTTTAAAATTCTGGTTAAATGAGAACATGATTCAATACTTAGGTTGGAGCTACTTAATGCTTTCTATGAACTATATTGTTCTGTATAGTGAACAGAGTAGTAATGGCGACTGATAAGAACAATTCAGGATAGCAAACAGCAAGATTTGTATCAACACCATCCATAATGGATGTCCTATTAACCAGAAAAGGAACTGGGAGTCTAAATAAATCATACTATCCCCTAAACTTGGCCTATCATTTGGGGATTTTCATATGTAAATGATAATTAAGCAACAGAGTATTTAAGGGAAGTTTCATTTCTATATCATAGAATTATGCTATTGAGAAAGGAAGACCTTTAACTCAAAATACTGGAATTTCAAATGTTGTAGTGTATACTTGCAAATATCTTTCAGTGATTTCCAAATTTTTATAACAATGGAATCCTTCAATAAAACAAAAATTTACATGGAATTTAATACATAAAGCAAGTGAGAAAGCACAACTAATATGAGTGAAATGGGGATGGAGGTCCCTGGAACCCTGCACACTTGGTCTCACTTTCCCTCCCGCATCTTGTCCTCCTTGGACAATTGCACATCCGTTGGGAATACAGGTTAGAAACCATCATTCTGTCTATGGAATAAATCTCCATTGCTACACTCCATGGCCTGGAGAAAGAATTCAGGCCTCTCTCCTCTACCTGCTGCAAGATTAGAAGTGAGAGAAGGAGATAATGGTGGGCTGACTTTGTTCATTTGAAAGGTTAACTCTATGGATGATGATATTATTGACGTCAAATATATATAAGACAACACATTAGGGAATGACAAAGATATTTTTTAAAACTTTCCAAATACACTTAAAATAAAGGAATAAACAACTTTTCTATTATTTTAATACCATCATCCTGTAAAGTATTATATGTGTTGAATATTATACAGGAGAATCTATTGTGATACTCCTTTGAGTTTTGCTCCTACTCCTGGTTCAAGGAAGGTAGACAAGTCTTTGTGTTCCCTTACCTCAGGGAGGGTTTTGGCACCAGATCCCCTGAAGACAACTTTTCTTCCAAGATTTCATTTTGAAGAAGGCATTATGGTGTGAGTTGTGGAGAAAGACAAACACTAGGCCTTTAGTGAGTAAAAGAGAACCAGAAGTGGCAAGAGCCCAGGGGACAAAGAGATTATCCAAGACTTTGGAAATGGACGAAAGGCCGTGGATTTCCTAAAAGATGGAGACCTACACCTTTCTCCCCAGCGGCACCTCTGAGGAATGGCTAAACCTGAGAGGGGAGCAGCTGTGGTGCACCCAGGGAAGTTGGATCTTAGGCCCAGGGGCTCCCAGCCCTAGCAAGATTCCTGTCCCCAAAAGTGCTGCAAAGCATCTTGACTATAAGGGACCGTGGTGGCTTGGACAGCAGTCATGGTAACTGGTATAGACTGGAGACCAGAGAAGTCTTTCTTGAATGTTCTCTCTGCATAAGACCCTTTACATGGTCCTTCTGAAAGAATACAAAGCACTAGGGATGACTCCTGACATCTCCCTGACAAGATGGGGCTTGAAGTAGACTCAATTTGATCTAGAGAAAATAAAATAGACATTTCTTGCACACTCAATTTGGAAACAAAATCTGTATCTCTTTACACATAGAAAGACTAAGTGATTTTAGAAAAATGTGATCTCATAAGTGACACCAATATGTCATTTTTTATTACCCTGATATCCTCTGGTAGTTCCATTCCCAGCTCTCTTTATAAGAAAATCACACTTTGCTGGCACAATCTTCTAACTGCACAAAGTGAATCACATTAGTCAGGGTTGCTTAATGATTAATACATAACTACTGGATGAAAAATATTGTAGATAATGATTAAAAATAGATGTTCATGAATGGATGGAAAGCAAGAAAAAAAAAGTAAAGCAATTAAAAATGTATTATAGAGACCAGATACATCTTAACAGTAAACTTAATATGTCAAATTTCATATTGAACTTACACAGGGAATTTTTAATTTACATATCATATTTTAGATAATAACAAACCTTGATAGGTTTAGTTTTGTCAGAATTAGACATTTTAAAAACCAAGAAAAAAAAATTACCAAAGATGAGTATCTACTTCAGTGATCATCAACCAGGAGTCTCAACACTCCACATGCCCACACCCTCCTCAAGAAGCCATATATTAGAATTAGGAGGTCTGATCTGTAAAAGCATATTAACTATTATTTTTCATATTTATGTAAAAAAATGCCTATCTTTTTAAAAAGCTAAATCAAGAAGTAAAGCTCAATATGGCTGGAGGGAATATGCAAAAGACAGACTCTTTACCAAGTAGGGTGCATAGAAGCAACAAGGGTGTGGGAGAGACATGAGATTTTTCTATTAGGAAGGGTATGGGCTTCTAAGCTTGAGAAGAAGCAATCCAAGTTTCATCTGAGACTGGGAATCTCTAAGAACAGGGGAATACCCTGCAGCCTGAAGAATGCTTGTGCTTCAAAAGTAGGTGCTCCTGTTAACAAAGGGCAGAGAAGCACTGAGGGAGGAGCTCATAGGCGAAGGGGGGTGTGGTGGATATGGCAACAACACCCACTAGTTTGACTTTGCTGGAAACCGGTCACCATTTTTATGACTAAATTTCTACCGAAGGAGTTTTTCAGAAGAATGTATCTCTAAAGTCATAATTAGAGACAAGAGAAAAACAGAATCCACTTCCAAAAATTAGCTTGTATTGGGAAATACATATATAGTCCACAAATATATTTCATACGGTAGCTCATCCTGGCCTCTGTTAACATAGATATCAAAGAATATTCACTACGTGGCTAAAAGGAAAAGATTTTCATGTCTGGAACTAATTTCTGGAACTGAAAATAGGCAGCATGTTATGGTAGAGAATATTCTGGTCTAGGAATCAGAAGACCTGCATTCTGGGCCCAGCCCATCCATTAATTAGCTTTGTGCCTGGGATGCCCTCAACTGCAAAGTCAAAAAACTGGGCTAAATCAAGACTTTCACAGGATTCCAGCAATCTAGACGCCTCCCAGGAGGTGGTACCAGGAGAGCTACAGAAGGGCAGTGAGAAAGACGAGCAGTGTGATCTCAGCCCACGGCTCCAATCAGAGCAGCCCTACTCTCCTCTCTCGCATGCAGTAGGATTCCCTTATAAGACATCTTTGAGAAGAATTTTCCCTCAAACAAATAAACAAACTCAAAAAACAAGATAATGAATTTAGTATCTGGGGTCTTCTTTTCTAAATTTGTCTAAGGTGCTAAACTCAAATGCATTTTCTATTCTCTTGACGACTTCTGTCAAGCCAGTGTGGTATGTATACTTTACCTTTAGTCATTTTCATTGAAACATGCACAATTTGTGAAAAGTACTCTTGAAAATAAATTCTTATTTTTCATAGTGACCTCCATAAATGTCCATTGTAGCTGAAATATTTCTGAGATTGATTTTCTGTTGTCTTTTGTTTCTATTTTTTTGTTAACTATATATATATATATATATATATATGCAAGAGGAGATACAAATATATATAATTACTGGCTTAATTAAAATGTGTCTGATAAGCATATCTTGGAGATTTTAGCCTAACATTTAGAATGAAGTATAAGAGGTAATTTTCCGTTTCTTAACTGGTTCAAATGGTTTTTAATAAAACTGAAATCTGATAAAAATTATAAATATCAGAATGTAAAAGTCTAATTACTGTGTGATCTCATTAGCAGGTTTTTCTATAGAAAGTGGGGTTTTCCCCCTTCTAAAGAGCATGATTTTTGCTTTCTCCTCTGCTAGAAAGTCAGCATACATTCTTGGTTGGATGTCTAAGATACTTCTTTCATCCTCAAACTGTTTTTCTTTTATTAGTTTTATTTTCCATGTTGGCACAACGGACTCTGCAAGTAGCAGTGGATACAAGCCTCTAATATGGCTTCTTTTTTTTTTCCTTCTAATTTTTTACAAATACTAGAAGACATATAGAGAAAGAGAAGATGCAGGAAATTCATTCTATTGGAAAATGGAGTTTCTGTTTCAAAACAATTCTAAAATGCAAGGATTATAGTCAGTCATTTAGCCATTTGCAAGCATCAGGCAGAATTTCTACTGAATTCAGTGCAGATTAATCTGGATTAAGAACATGCTTGCAATGCTTAACCAGGAAATTGGCATCAAGTGAGTAAACACTATGTACCATTATTTTTGAGATGTGGTATCTACAACAACCAGAAAAAATGGAGCAGAAATCCTTCTTCTCCTCAGGTACTATTTTCTGAAGTAGCAAAAGAAGAATCAACTCCTCTCTCTTCTCTGATTCCAACTACCACTCTTTCCCCCACTGATTGGGACAACATAAGTCCTACATCACAGCATGGGGGAAGAGAAGAATACAGGCAGTGGCATATTGGGTAGTCCTTTTACTTAAAGCATGGAAGTTGAGGCAAGGTAGCTTCATAAGTGTTCCTTTTATAATTATTTATACTCTGAATTATTTTATACATCCTTTAATATGTATGATGTATTTCATAATTAAAAAAAAAATTTAAGGCTCCTAGAAATCTCATAGCAAAACAACAACAAAATACTGGATTGGGGCAGGTCAACCATTCTAAGGGTTTATACCTGACAGGGATACCCTCTGTCTGTTGGCAAACACCAGTACAGAACCAAACTCTCCTCAATAAAAGATGAATAAACAGGAAACCAAAATTAGCCTTAAAATTCAAAAAAGCACTACAGCCAAGGCAAAAAGAACATTATCCTTTATCAGGGGAAGTACCTATCTCTAAAAGATATATATTATAGGAAAAAATAAAATTCCAGGAAACGTCTGCTATGTCGCTATCGGGGAGAATATGTGCAGATTAAAATAAAATATATAGATTAAGGAAAATTAGTTGAGATATAAAAATCATATTCTTAAGAGCAGGCAACACACCCATACACCCACACACTTAAGCTATGGACCGATTATAGGAAACTCCAAGGGGAACAGGAGAATTGCAATCCATTCTGAAATTAGTAACCATCAAATTAGTGATGTAGAGCTGTGGTTGCCAAACTCAGCTGATTATCAGAATTACCTAGGGAGCATTTTAAGTAGACTTATTACTAGGCCCCACACCAGACCTAACGAATCAGGATCTTCCATGGGTTTTGTCCCTGAATCTGCATGTTTCAAAATATCCCCAGGTGATTTTGACAATCTGGCAGGTTTAGGAAATGCTGGTATAGAGAATAAATCTGAAAAGTTCATCAGGAAAGTAGAGGAAAGAACAGAGAAATGAAAGTGAGAGAGAGAATGATTACTTCGGAGGAAAGAGAGCACATATCTAACCCATCAATAAATCAATGATAGAAGTTCGTGGGGAAAAAGCTGGAATAATTGAAACAGAAGGAAAAATCAGTTATAATGGAAGAAAACCTTCTTGAGTTAAAGTATATAGCTATAAATTGTACCATATAAAGTTATACAGCTAGGAAGGACTTAAGTTTTAAGTAAAAATTACCGAAAAGAGGCCCATACATAAAGCCTAGCTAAAAAATAAATTAATTATTAAGATAAACAAAACTCCTCTAGCATTCACCTCAAGAAGAACCTAATTGCTGCCCAGGAATTGTTCTGTTTATTCCATTCCATCTCCCACCTTCCTAGACAACTATTTCATACTTACTTCTCACTCAGCAGTAGCTTTACTTCCTATTTCTGGCAGAAAAGAACTTCCACAAGCTCCCACCATTCATTTACCCATCTACCCACATTTGTGCCCAAGTACTTCCTCTGCTTTCCTGCCTATTACCATAGATAAACCAACTCTGCTCCCAGTTAAGGCGATGCCTGGACCCCATACCCTCAAGGATGCTGCTTCTGCAATTCTCACTCCTGCATCCTCAATTTTTGTGTGTGTGTGTGTGTGTGTGAGGAAGATCAGCCCTGAGCTAGCATCCATGCTAATCCTCCTCTTTTTGCTGAGGAAGACCGGCTCTGAGCTAACATCTATCACCAATCCTCCTCCTTTTTCTTTTTTTTCCCCAAAGCCCCAGTAAATAGTTGTATGTCATAGTTGCATATCCTTCTAGTTGCTGTATGTGGGACGTGGCCTCAGCATGGCCAGAGAAGTGGTGCATCGGTGCACGCCTGGGATCCGACCCTGGGCTGCCAGCAGCGGAGCGCGTGCACTTAACCACTGAGCCACAGGGCCGGCCCCTGCATCATCAATTTTTGATTCGTATTGAATGAATCTTTCCCATCGGTCTACAAACATGCTATTATTTCTCCCTCTGTTGACCCCTTACAGATAAACTTCTCCAAAAAAGTTGTCTATACTCGTTGTAATCCAATCCCTCCATTCTTCTTGAACCTGTTTCCATCATGCTTTTGGTCCCCCAGCCATCTACCAACACTCATCATATTATCTCTAATGATTTCATTCCATTGTTGCTAACTCCACTGGTCAATTCTCTGTCCTCTTCTTACTTAAACCAATAGCACTTTTTTCACTTGGCTTCCCGCACATCACACTCTTGATTTTCCTCTTACCTCATTATTCAGAACTTTTCTGTCTTCTTTGGTGATTCCTCCTCGTCTCTCTAACTTTGGAACATTGCAGGGTCCCCGAGCTCCGGCCCCGAACATCTTCTTTCCTTAATCTATATTCATCCCTTTGCCAATATTATCCAGTCTCATAACTTTAAATATCACGGATATGTTGACAACTCCAAAATTTATACATCCTATCCAGGCTTATTCCCTCAATCTCCAGATTCATATAACCAACAGCCTACTCAACATTTCCAATTGGACTTCTATTAGGCCTCTCACATTTTAATGTCCCAAACTGAGTTCCTGTGCTGCCTAGGCCCAAACTTACTCCTCCCACAGACTTCCCCTACCTTGGCTGATTGTTCCTCCTACAGACTTCTCCACCTCCACTGATGGCAACACCACATTTTGAGATGCTCAGGGCAAAAAAAAAATGTCTCCTTTACTTCTCTCATGCGTTCATGCCCCTGTTGTCTCTATCCTAAAATGTCCAGAATTTGCTTAAAAATAATCCAGTAGGAGGAAGGAAAGAGCAGAAAGTGGGTGGAAGTATAGATAAAACAAGATTAAACATGAGTTGACAACTACTAAAGCGGGGACACAGGGGTTTATTAGACCATTCCCTATCCTTTTGTTTATATTTTCCATAATAAAAATTTTAAAAATATATGCTCGAATCCAACCACTTCTCACTAACTCTAAGGAGCACCCCTGATCCCAGTCACCACCACGTGACTATAATAGCCTCCTAACCAAACTCCCTTCTTCAGTCTGTTCTCAACACAGCATCAAGTGATACTGTTAAATCAGATCATGTTACTACTCAGCTCAAAACCTTCCAATTGCTATCTATTTTACTCTAAGTAAAAGCTAGAATCATGACAATGGCCTCCTGGGCCCTATATAATCTGGGTTCCCCTGTCTTTGAGCTCATCTCCTACTACTGCCACCTTGCTCACTCTGCTCCAGCCACGTGGAACTCCTTGCTGTTCCTTGAACATCTCAGGCATCCTCTGAGCCCAGGCCTTTCCACTTACCATTTTCTCTGACTTAAGTGCTCTTCTCTCAGACATCCACTGATATCACTCCCTCACTTCCTTCTGGTCTTTGGGCAAATGCAACTTTATCAATGAGTCCTTCCCTGATCACTCTATTTAAATTGTCAAACACTCACTCCCCAAACTCCCTATCTACTTCTTTACTTTCTCCATGGTGCTTATCACCATCTAACTAAAACTCCATGTTTTACTTTTTTATAATATGAAAAATCTTCTTGAAAAAAAATTTATACATTAGATTCCCTATACCTAATTTGGAATGATAACTGGTGATTTCACCAGAAAATTTTCAGAATTAAACTCTAATAGTATAGAAACTGAATTAGCACTTTACCCTTAAAAGTAGTATTTATCTCTGGATAGAAATTTCTCTGCCAACAGAGAGTTTAGCAATGGATATGAATTTTAATTTAAGGAAATCAGTTTTAAGTTTTCATGTTAAAATGAAATCAGTAGTTACTTTACAACAATAATATTTTGTCTGCACTGCAATGGATCTAGATAGGATTATTTGTAAGAAATACAAATAAATTCTCCCTAGCACATCCTTTAGTACTAAAAGTTTTGCTGCAATTAAAAAATTAAATACATTCTATCTCAAAGACATAATGGATTACTTTGAAAATATAAAAATCAGCTAAATGTTTAAACTTGCAGTCATTTATCTAATTGTATATCATAATTTTAAAAGGGAAAAAGCTTTGCATTTCTGGTTGCATAAAATTTAACAAACATTTTAATAAAGTAGAAGATGAAATTAGTTTAATGGACTTAAAGTGAAATGAATAAAAGATTTAATATTAGATTTTTAGAAAATTGAGGGGATATACTGTAAATTCTTTCAATCTGTCTATGACCTCCTTACTATCTCTCCTTCATACCAATTTGCTTGAATTTAGCAACAAGATCTCTTAATGGGCCCCATTAGTGCCTACAATATGCAGTCTGAATAATACATTTGAGACATCAGCATTCTGGTATTTAGGCTGTAGCTTAACTCTGATTTTAAAAAGAATGCCAATGTCCTATTCATTTTATTGTTTCACCCACTGTTTGAAAACAGAGTGGGAAAAAAACACATTAGCTATTTTCAGATGTCAGCAAATGTGGGTAACTAAATGTTTAGAGCTGTCAATCCACAGCACATCACAGGGCTTTAATTCAGCAGGATGTGTATACGTGGGCACCGTTGCCAGCCATGAGTTCAAACTCTTTACTAATACACGTTTAAATTCTCCCTAGCACATCCTTTTAGTACTAAAAGCTTCACTTCATTTAAAAAATTAACCATGTCCAAAGACAAAACTTGGGTGTATTAAATGGTATTCATGTGATTAAATTTGAAAATATCACTTTGAGATATGACAGATCATTTTAAGGCAACTCATGTTTTTCCAAACCATAATGTACATTGTTTTTTAAGTGCTGGCTATCCTTGAGTAGCTCATAATTTGACTAGGAAACAAGACATTCACAAACACTCCTTTAGAGTAAAATTCCATGGTAATAACCAAATGATGTTATGGTACTATAGTCTGTGTGGTACAAGTCCTAAAATTAAGGTCTGATATTATGTGTCGCTTGACATCTGACGAAATAGGGAGAGCCTCAAATGGCCTAACTGCAAGTTCTCTTACCCATTATGTGCCATAGAAAGGTCCCCCAGCCAAACAACCCTCCTTACAAGGGACTGGATACACTTCCTGCTTGTTCCTGAGGAGCAAGTTTCAGTTCCCTACCAGCCTGCAAAATTATTCAAACAAGCCAATCACATCCTCCAGTGGAAACCAGGGGTGACTTCATCTTCTTGATACTACAAAGCCTGCCTCCCACAGCCTCTGGTTGTTCAATCTGTTCTCGAGTCCCCGTGTGGCTCTGCACAGTGTGGTGTCCTCCTTCCCTGGGCTGTGAGCATATGGGGCTAATAAACTGCAGCCAATCCCATCTGTCCAGTGTTGGGTGTCGTGTGTTCAGCCATCCCCATAACCCCAGGACAGGAATCCCTCCCTCATTGACAGGGTGAATAGGAGGATTAGAATAGGCTATATCTCTTAATACTGTAAAAGTTCAGTTTTAGAAAAAGATCCTTCTAGTGGCTGTCTAAAAAGGTTTTGTGAAGTAGGCTGGTCTGGATGGAGAATGGTGTTAAGGATTTGGTTTTGCATGTCGTTTTGGTTTTACTTCTGGGATTCTCTGCTGAAGGAGTATATATAGAGAGACAAGAAATGATAGCAAAATGGCAAACAAAGTACTGATTTCATTAACTGGACAAGGACTCAGTTCAACAATGGAGAACTCAAGTAAAAGCTAGATTATAGAAACTGATTCAGGGTAGGAGGCCAAAGTGAACTCTCTTATTTCCTATACCCTCTCCCTTGAACTCTATACCCTCTCCAAATAGCTGCAAGATGATGGGTGACTGGTCCATCAGTTCCATCCAGCTGCAGGTAGAATAGAGAGCGTTGAGATGGCCAGGCCAGCTGAGACAGACCTTGTCTGGCTTGTCCAATTCCTGGAGATAGGAAGTACAAGAGAAGGCAACGGTATGCACCATCCCTGAGCATTGACCTTTAGTACAATGACCCCACCCTCTAGTGAAATGGCACCAATCAATGTCCAGTTCTGACAGTCTGCTGGGCAAGTTTGTTCTCCAGTGCAACGGAAGTGGGTAGAGAGAAAGATGCCAGAAATGGAGCAACGGTTTCTTTCTAACCCACAAACTCAGGCAAAAATAAGTTACTTTCCCCAAATAGGAGGGAAAGCAGTCCAGATAAAAATAATTATCTCTGCAAAGAGAATAAAGCAGAAATGAGAATGGTTTGTGACAAAAGAACAGACTGTTTGGACCAGAGGATCCAAATTGTGTTGCTGTGAGACCAATGGCGCCAGAGTGAAGACAGAGATTCACGCCTTTTGAGAGTGTGAAGTCCAAAGTCAAAAAAGGGCTGAAAATATACTCAAGAAAATATATGCAGTCTGATTAAAAATATGAAATCTTTCTTGCCTAAACTCCAAGGTCTCAGGACACTCCAGGAGTCCAGTCTCTGGTACCCACAGCTCTCAGTGAAAATTTCCAGAGGCAGGGAGAAACCAGCAGGCTGGCAGAGAAAGAGCAGGGACTGTCTAAAACTTGCTGCCATTGATTCAGGGAATGTCTACTGAGAATCAGCCAGATGCCAAGCACTGTGACAGGGGTTGGGCACACAGAGAGGAATGTGAGACAATCTCAACTTTTAAGACATTTAGATTCTGATGGTAATGCTGACAGATAACAAGTGGCTGAGCACCTACCATATGTCAGACAGCATACTATGGACCATCTTATTTGAGCATCACAAAAACACTATTAGGAAGGCAGGTACGATAATTATTACCACTTTGTGATGAGGAAATTATGGTTCAGAAAGATAAAACTTGTTCAAAGTCATGTCGCTAAGAAGTGGTTCCAACTCCAGGGCACAGTTTGCGACCATTATGCTACATTCCTTCAAATACTGAATAAGAAGCAAAGAGAATATTAAAAATAGGAAGTAGAATTTCAGTTTTATCTATATTCAGTTCAGAAAAAGACCGTAATGGATCTAAGTAAAAAAGTGTAAAAAATTTTCTTAGAGAAGGTAAAAAAAAGTTTAAAGAGTAGTAATCATAAGAAAAAAATCATGTCTCACATTACTATATATGAATAGAAAATAATAAGTTTGGGATATGACCCCATGAAGTATGCCTGAGATAAAATTATATGGTTTCTATATATTTTATTTTATGTAAACTCAAGCATTCATTAGGGAAATAACATACTAGAATCACTATGTTTCCCATTAATGAGGTTTTCTGTTCTCATCCAATCTAATCAAACCATATTCAGTTAAAGCAAAAGTGTCAAGTTAATTATTTGGTCCTATCTTCTACACTATTGGAGCCCATATTTAGAGACAGAAATATGAATTTGGAGCAGATTATCTTGTGGATGAGCTTCTCAGCCTAATACTCTTACACAGATGAAATATGGCTTAAAATGAAGATTAATAACAGGCTTAACAAACAAGCAGAACCTAAAATATAAACAAAAAGCAAAAGTAAACACAAGTTTTGCAGGACAGGCTGTTACTAAAGTGCACACTGATGCAAACTGTACTTAATACATGGGAGTTGCCTTTCCTGTGAAACTAGCCCCAGGAGGGTGAGGTTAGGACACTAGCATAGCCCAGCTGATGCATTTAATAAAGATGATGCCTGGCACTTGTTAAGCAAAGGCAGTTTAACCAAGCTCTTTCATATGCAACACCCCTTTCACCTCGCTGAGGTGGAGAGGGTAGATGTTGGTATCCCATGGTACAAAGAGACAGAGGCTCAGAGAGGTCAGACTTGCCCAATTTGGGTTTCTGACAGGAGAGCCCAGATCCTTGTTCACTGTGGAAGCTTGTTACCTTCACCAACAATGGCTCGCAAGCTTCCCTGAAGTCCCCATGAGGTTGACTAGCCGTGATCCAGAGAAAGGAAGGACTGTGATATTTCCCATATCTATTCTCTATATGGCAAAAAACTGCAGAAATCCCAGATTTCTTTCTAATGCTGCCTACATTCTCTTAAAATATAGGAAAATCCTACAAGATGTCTTTTCCTGAATCTTACAACCTATTATTAAAGCCTCAGAGGTTGGTAGAGAAAGCAAAAAAAAAAGGAAACTTAAATCAGGTAAATAGTTTGCTCCCAGGCTTACTATAAGAGGATAAAAAAACATGGCTAAGTTTCCAAACTCTTGAAAAGCTTATAAATACCAAAATAATTAATTACAACTTGAAGCACATAATGCCATTATAATTACATAATGGAAAAAGGATAGGTTAGAATAATAGTTTAAAAGTGATGACTTGTGAAATGTTTATTTGCCCTACTATTTGGAAAAGGATGGCATAGGTCTAGGAGGTATTTGAGGTAAACTAGCCCTTATTAATTAAGTGTTGCACTTTTCTATTTAAAACCTCAACTGTGATTTCTTTTTATGTATATGAACTTTTAGGTCAATTTTTTCTTTAAATGGAATCTTAAGTTATCTCCTAGCTCGTCACTTTTGCTACAGAAGGAAAGCATGTTTTAATTTATCATAGGTCTACCCTCCATATCAAAATATTTACCATTGTTTACCAGTTCATCGGCATAGTCTGAGATTGTGGCACCACGTAGTCATGAGTCGGAGTTGTGGTGGTATGTGATTGCGTACTTACTCTTGGATTGTTATTGTTTCTGTTGTACCGACCATTGAATCCAAACATCAGCTCTAACTGCTGCACATTTGTCAGAATGCATTGTGTATGGTGGCATTTTACAAGCAGAGGGCACAAACTTTCACCACCCCCCACCAATCACTCAATGGTTATCATGTACTCCTTCCCTCTCACAGCCCTCCTGTATCAAAGGCTTCCACTCAACATAGACTCCCAGTACTCTTTCTTTTATTTTTACCCACTCTCCTACCATAGTGACATTAGGAAGACCCTATTTAGAATTTTATGTTCAATTTTTATCACCATGGTTTAAAGCAAGAGGCAGAGAAGCTAGACAGAGGCAATGAGGGATAAAAAAAGAGAGACTGATCTAAAAATAAATCCTGACTCGATCACTTTCTAGCTGGGTGACCTTTGACAAAGGGTAAGCTAGGCGAGGGGGTGGAAAAGAATAATAACTGAGGGCCCACTTCCCGCCAGATGCTTTACATGTATCTTATTCAATACAACAACGCTGCAAGAAAAGTTCTTTAATCCCTACTCTTTTGGGGTCTTGTTAATTTATTTTTCAAAGATTAACAAGAGATATATTCAAAATCTAAAGCTCAAAGAACTTAAATAATTTGCCCAGAGTCACAGAGCTTTAATAACAGAGCTGGGATTTAAACTCAGGTCTAACTCCGAATTCAAAAAGCATTAGTTCCCCTGCACTAGGGAAAGTACAGAGAATAGCGATTTGTATCATCAAAGGTAGATTTTACGGGCAGAAGTTGAAGAACTTAAGTTGCTTAGCTTAAAAGGAAGTTTTACTTACCATTTTTTGTGGAGATTCTCTAAGGAATTTGGTGAACAATTATCTGTGTCCATAAAATCACTTAAAAATTAAAAGTAGTACATACGTTGTAGGATATAAGGAAGAATTTTTCTGGGTCAGTCTCATTCATAGGACCTATTGAATGCCAGTTACTTTTCTAGGTGCCGAGAATCTCAAATAAATAAACTAAAATCTCATGGTCCAATGAGAATAGGCCAGAACACACAAGGTGCTCAATATATGCTGGATTGCTCAATAATTAGACAATAAGACGTGGTAATGACCTGCAAGGAAGATAATCACATCTCTGGGATTCTTCAAATAGAACAAGGAAAATAGCCTAAAAAAGATGCTAGAAGACATAGAAAACCATCAAAACTAGACAGCTTAGACTAGTGATTCCTAACTTTTTGAGAATGGTAACACCCAACCATGTTTCATTTTGCATTGTTCCTTCCTCAAGAAGTTATATGTCCATAGCTATTCATTCAACAGATCTTTACTACATGGTCACTCTATTTAAGACATCACTGTAGTAGTAAAATGGCCCTTTACTGTTTTTGCACCTAAGACCAGCTTTTCATTCGTCCCTTGGCTGTCCAGCTTCTTTATGGGTGACCATAGTTGGATTTTTTCAAAAAGAACCTTGAATCATGAAATTACAGAGGGGGCTAGAACCCTCCAAATTTATAAAACACAGCTTTCTTCCTTCAATCGGGTGAATTTCCAAACTAGCGATTTCTAACAATGATTTTGGAGTAACCCAGGCTGTCTGTAATTGTTTCGGTTATTTCAAAAGATTTCACAAAAATTTTAAGGTTTTTATTATAAATATAAACATACCCATGTATATATCCAGGATCACTTATATCAGAGTGATCTATATGATTTAAACTAGAGATTTTTACCTTTTAGGAGATATAATACCTACCACTTGTTTTGTAATCTCTCTCTGTCTTAAAAGTGTGATATAAATCAATTAGCTTTGAACCTAGTTGAGGGAAAAACTCAGGGTCCCTTCTATATCTGTAATTCATTTGAACCTATCCATCTTCAAGGATGGGCAAATCTAACACTAACATTTCTTATTCCCATTGCCCTCAAATCAATGTATATTTTGGTTTGATAAAATTCTTATAGCCTAAGGTAATGAAATAAAGACAATATAATGCATATACTTGATGAACTTTCTACCATTCTAATTATAATAGGAAGAATACTAACAGCTAACTTTTAATGAGTGCTTACTATGTGTCAGGATAAGTTTTCTGCATGTATTTTCTCATTTAATCCTACAACATATGTAAACTATTTTTTTAAAAAAGAATTAAAGGTAGCTTTGGTTTATGCCATATTCTTGAGATCCTCACCTATGTCACAAGTACATTACTGACGAAAGAACTGAGAGGAAGCTGGATCTTCCTGAGCCACAGCTTTCTTACCAGGTTATACAACTGTACTGTTCATTATTTTTGGCATTTTCATATGGTTTGAAAAAAATGTGTTGACAATTTTCTGCATCTATAACATTTTGGATGAGCAATTTCCATCCTATTGTGTTTCCTCACATATGGTGTTCTAGCTCAAATAGCACTGGTATTTTTAACCTGCACAATGTTAACAAACTACTTCGAATTATTCTTCACTGACAAATAGCCGAACTATCTAACACAAATGAGAAAATTACACGTATTGTTTAGGCTAGTGTGTTCATTGATTTTCAGACATAAATTTTCTAATAGAATCACTATATTTTATAGCTAGAAGGGATCATAAAGATTATCTAATCTGGCTACCTCCTTTTACAAGTGAGAAACTACAGCAGAGAGGTTGAAGTGTCTCTTTCAGCTAGTTAGTGGTAAAAATCACTAATAGTCTAATGCTTCTTCTATATAAAAAAGTCAATAATTACTACAAAATTCACATTATTTTTCAGTGCCCTGCAGAGGATGTATCAATAATAAATAACTGGGACATTTTTATAATACCGTATTATCATCGGTACTGACATTTAACACTTGTGACTATCAGTTAAATAATGCTGTTATATATCATTGCTGTTCACAGTTTTTACTTGTGTGTATGTCTTGTATCCGTAAGTAGGTTGTGACTTCCTGGTGGTAGGCACAATTTCTTTTTTTAATGTTTCTTGTATCCCTTAATAAATCTACACATAGACAAACTGCTTAACAGTTGGAGAGACATTGACATAAATATATTTATATTTTAGACTAATACTACACAATTCAAAATAGAACAAAACAACTGTCATCCTGCATGGATGCAGGTGAATTTGTTGTTTTGGGAGGGAGAAAGCTGAGAAAATTCCTCACCTCTTATCAAGCCCTCGAGATTGTCCTTGAGGGTGAGTGATTTTAGGAGCTTTAAGAGATTGGTGAAGATTGGAATAGAAATTAGAGGGAATGACCAGAGAGTTGAATAAGCCTTAAGACATGTGGTAGCATATGCAGATCAAATTGCTCAATAAAAATAATAGCTAATAATGACCAAAGACTTACTAGTGTCTGGCACTCCTCTTAGTATTCTGCTTGTCTTAAACAATCTACAGCTCACAACCACCTTCGGTATTTTTCCCATTTTGTAGAGGAAGAAATTGAGACTCAGAGAGGTTAGACCATTTGCCCAAGTGAACCAGCTCCCAAGTGGTGCAGCCAGAATTCAAACACTGACTGTCCCCAAGGCCTACGCTCCTAAACACAGTTTGACCGATAGGATAAAACCAAGTAAGTATGTGGTGTTGAATACAGTGCCTAACATGCCCGGCTCCCAAGCAAAAGCTCAATAAATGTTCATTGCCCTGCTTTCAGGTTTTCAGCGCACTCGCCCCACATTTATTAACCCATCCACTCCTTACTCCCCAAACACACATGCATAACCACACATTCACCCACGCTCCAGTTTGTTTTTTTTTTTTTACCAAAAAAGTCCACAGTCAGGTGTCTAGGTAACTAGGTATCAAACTTCTATTCACATACTCTTCTTCCTCATAAGACGTAGACTCACATATCTACAATAAGTCTTAGGACCAACCTCCACTCTCCCACATTTCTCCAGGTAAATGTAAATATACACAAATACTGACTTTGGGTTAAAAAACACGTGGACATGCATAGCCCATATATAGCAGAATTCAACTCAATAATGATTTTTCTTTTCCCATTATCTAGGGAAATGCATGAGTTACCATGAGAAGATGCCAAAGACATTGGGCTCTGGTAGTGGAAATTGGGAGGCAATGGTGAAATGAGGTACGATATTCCAGGGCCAGAAGGTGGACGCAAGTCATCCACTGCTTTTCCCAGGATCTTCCTCTTTTTGGATAAGTGCTACAGGTACAAGCCCCGACCCGCCGCCATTGCCTACAGTCCTCTGCGGCCGATGCTGAACCCCGCTCAGGCTGGAGCAGATGCACACACCGCGGGGAGTCTAATTTGCAGGAGATGAGTGTTCCCTTGCTCTATTTTAATGCTTGCCGCTGGGCCTGGGAAGGAGGATTTGTTTGAAATCGTGGAGAATAGCGACAGCCAAGCTTTCTCACGCAAACACCAGGCAGACCTGGAGCAACGAATCATGACTTGCCTAGTATTTAATGGTTCACGGGAAAACAAGTTTCCCTCCAGCCTGCCCGCACTTTTGGAACCAGCTGTGGGCAGCGCCGGGGCGGCGACCCGCGGGGCTCGGCGTGGACGCGGGCAGCGCCGCCCCCGGCACCAGCGCCGACGGCCGCGGCGGAGGCTCGGGGAACCGCCCCTCGCTGATCCCCTAGGACCGAGTGGGCCCTGAAAAGTACCCCGCCCCGTCCCGCCCGATAGCGGGAAGGCCAAATTCAAACGCTCGGCGTCCAGGCTGGGGCGGGTCTAGGAAGAACGCAGAGAAACCCCCCCCCAGACGCCCGCGCACCGCGCCGCCGCGCCCGCGAGCTGCGGAGCCGACACGGTCACTGCGCCTGCGCGCTTTGGGGCCCGCTCTCCGAGGCCGCCGTCGCTTAGCAACGTACGAGTCACAGTCGCGGCCCCCCGCGCGCCCCTCTCCTGGCAGGGCTTAGTCCCTGATCCTCCCGTGAGGCTCCACGCTGCCTCTTGTCAGGCCGTAGGAGCCCATGGAGGGAAAGGAGGATAAGCAGCAGTAAGTGCTGGGGTTTGGTTTCCTCTTTCCCCTTCCGAAAAATATTTTCTTCCTTCAGAGGGTGGGTCCTCAGGCCTTCAGGGCTTTTTCTCTTACAGTCTCCTTCCTACCTCTCATTTCTAGTGGTTGAGCGCTTACAATAGTACTTTTTAAAACGCACCGTTTACTGGGCACACACTATGTATCAGGCACTTTACATGCATTGCCTGGCTTAAAATTCTTGAAGTCATGAAGAATCATCCATTCCTTCTCACACCCCACATCTAATTTATTAGCAAATTTGGTAGGCTCTGCCTTTAAAATATATCCAGCACCCCCCCACCCCATTCATCACTTCCGCTATCATCCCCAGTCTGACCCAACTACCAGCATCTCTTACCTGGATACTGCAATCGTCTTTGCTGCTCCCTCTGCAGCCTCCTCAACACAGCAGTCGGAGTGATAGTTTTACAACATAAGTTAGATCAGTGTTCTCCCTTGGCCATTGCAGAGCAAAAGCTAAGGCTCCTATGGTGGCCTGTGGGGCCTACACAACATGCACCTTTTCACTTACTTGGCCTTATCTGCTGCTTGCCCTCTGATGCAACTCTGCTCCAGCACACAGGCCTCCTTGCAATCCTCTGCAGTGATTCTCCAAGTGTGGTCCCCAGACCAGCATCAGCATCACCTGGGAACTTATTGGAAATGCAGATTCTTCCCATCTCCCCACCGCAGACATACTGAATCAGAAACTCTGGGAGCAGGGCACAATAATTGGGTTTTAACAAGGCCTCCAGGTGATTCTGATGTCCTCTAAATTTTGAGTACTGTTGAATGAAGGTGTTACAGCTTATTATGACCTGGAGCCAAGGGGTATCTGCTTCCAAAGCTTGTATTTTGGTCACTACAACAGTGGTTCTCAAACTTTAACATATATGAGAATCACCAAGGGAACTAGTTAAAACAATTTCCTGGGAACCTGCCTCAGAGATTATGATTTAGTATGAGGGATGAGCCCCGTGAATTTGAATTCCTAACAAGCTGGCAATTGATGTTGATGCTGCTGCTCCGGGGACCACACTTTGAGAAGCACCATTCTAAGGACAGGTACACTTCTGCTGCAGAGCTTTCGCAATTACAGTCCACTTGGCTGGAATGCTATTCCCTCAGATGTCCACTTAGCTCTCTCCCCTCTTTCCTGCCTTTTTCCATTGTCACCTTCATAATGCAGCCTCCACTCTATCTAAAAATGCAACCTACCTCCAATATACATGCACTCCTTCTCCCCATTCCCTGCCTTATTGTTGTCCTTAGCACTTAACACCCTCTAACAGACTATATATTTTACTCATTATTTTATTTCTAGTCTGCCCTCCCCCACTAGAATGTGAGCTCTGTGAGGGCAGGAATTTTTGTTTTTTCACTCCTGTATCTTCAGTTCATACAGCACCAGGCACATAGCTCAGTAAGTATTTGTTAAAAGAATGAATTATCCAATGTTATTCTCACATCTCTCGCGATAGGTATTACTGTCCTTATCATGCAAATGAGGAAACCAAGGCTCAGATCGCAAATGGCAGAGCTGGGATTCCAACCCAGGTCTGACTTCCTTCAGAGCCCACTAGTGTTTTTAACTGTGCTTTCCTTCTAGTAAGAGATTACTACAGAATCATATATTTCACATTTATGTATCAGTCTATAGCTACCACACCACAAGTACTTAATCAAATGAATGCATAAGTATGTAAGCAAATAGCCACAGTCCTTTCCCCCAAGGACTGATTCCAGTACAAGTATATTGCTGGGTTACAGCTATGAGAAGCAGATGAAAACAACTGCTGTCAGAAGTCTACAGTGATAAATCAATCACAACCTTGAAATAAATACTTAAATCTCTGGAAAGGTAATAGAAAAAGCCTTAGAAGTTATTTACACTTTACCAGTTATCAGTTTTTCCAGATCCTTTATAGAGAACAATTTTTGTTAGGATGCAGGGAACCAGAACCCAAGGTACTGAATGTTGTTTGTATGTATATTGGAGTGAGGGTTGGGCATGCACAGCTGAAACAAAGCCAGAGTAAAAAACAATTCCAGCAGATTCACCAGAAATATATAAATGTTATCATGGCAATCCATTTCTCCGCAACGAACAGGGTACTTGTCTGGATGGTGGGTGCATGAGGAATGAAACACAATCTTCACCTTCCTGGAACTTATTGACTAGTAAAGGGTATTTGTAGTGCTTACGAAAAACAAGTAAAAAACTAGGTACATAAATTATAAATTGTGGTAAGTGTTATGAAAGAAATGAACAAAGTATGAAAATAGAGGTGGGGTGAAGAGAGGAAAATCTAGGAAAAGCTTCTGAGGTGACTTTTAAGTTGAGACTTAAATAGTAATGAGCCAGCTGTGCAGGGAGCTGGGGAAGAGCCAGTCCAGGCAGGCAAAAGGCACGTGCAAATGCCCTGAGGGGCAAAGAGACTGGTGTGTTCCAGGAACTGAAAGTAGGCAGGCTGGCTGGAGAAGTGAGGGGAGAGAGGCTTGAGTGCAGTTGAAGAGGTTAGCTGGAGCAGGGTCACACAGGGCCTGCGAGCTACAATAAGGAGGCAATATTTTACTGTAAATGCAATGGAAAGCCATTTGAGGGTTTTAATTGAAAATGACATGACAGAGGAGATGGACCTGGCTTTGGTTTGAAGTAAGGTAGGGGTTATATTTTAAAGGCCATGTGTGAGGCTAAACAGAACTACTCACTTTCCCTGTAATTTTGGAATCATATTCACTCACCTTCCATGGCTCAGGGCTTTGATTTGAAAAACTTCTATGTAAAAAAGTATTTGAATTCATGTATTTCGTTCATTTATTTTTCAAGTATGTGAAATTTTAAAATACTACCTTTTATAATGTCTATTACTCCTTATTTAAAAGGAGAAAAATTCTATAAAGTATTTCTTTAATGTTTTTTAAAAAGGCAATAATTTTCATTTTTGTACCTACCGGTGTAGTTATTAGAAGCAAAAAGTGATAAGAAATTGAATTAATTGTTCTGATGCCTGCACAGGTCTTTTCTTGAAAAGATAAATAATAGAGGTCATTTGGTAGCTTTGGTCAGTTTGCCAGGTGAGTTTTTAAAATTAAATAGTTATCTTTGTCTAGATGGCTGAATTTACTTGGTAACTTTTTAAAAAGATGAGTTAAGATTAGCATGTAACTTAGCCACATGAATAGGCACTGCAAACATGATTTGTAAGCATGATCAGATCATATTCTTTCTTTACTCCAAGCAAATGAGAGTCTGTACACTGTACTGGTATATTGTCATGAATAATTGTTATTAACACAAATCCCTTTATCTCTTATATGATTTAGAATGAGAAGATACCTTCTCAGATTTTAATAGCACAAGCCCCTTATAACTTAATAAAGCCTAAATTGTCTTGACTGATACTTGAAATATATTTAAATCTTATTTTATGTAATTATGACTCTCTCAGTACTGAAATGCTCATTGGGATATGATTTGGAATCATATGGGAATGATTTGCTATTTACTTCTGTTTTTCAGACAGCATAAAATAGAAGATGCTGGTATAGTGTATATATCTGAAAAACAAGAAGAAATCAAATATGAAAAAAAACCTGGAAAAAGTATACAACATTCAAAACCATGTGTCGGAAGAGGACGTGTATGTTATGCTAAATTCATTAACACAAATGCAAGAACATGCAATGAACCAGTTCCCTACATAGATCCCAAAAAAGGCCCAGAAGAGCAGGTTGGACGGATGTTTGTTATATACAGATATAGATTTAGATTCAGAAGCTGTTTTGCAGGATAATTTGGTCACAGACTACTTAAAGGGTGTGACATATCTCAGACTAAAACTTTTTATAATCTGGCAGTTAAAAGCAGTAACCTGGAACTATTCTCACAGAAGACTTTTGCATACAAACAATATATATACATATAGGGAAGGAATCAAAATAATCATTTTTCTAGATTGGGTCAGATTATAGCTACTCAGTAGTGCTTGGGGGTTACTGAGGAAATCTCTTCCTTAATATTGTATTTGTGACACATAGTCTAATATAAAAATTTCCCATGATAGTAATTCAGATACTTTTTATAAAATAATAGCTACCACTTATTGAAAGTATATGAAGTGCTAGGAATGAACTAAGTCTTTTATATAAGCTATATCCTTTAATCTGTGCAACAATTTCTAGGAGATATTATTGAAAATATTTTACAGATGATCACATACTCCAAAGAAGTAAATTAACATATCTGGGCTTATATAGTAAGCAAATGTCACAGCCATATTTCTGACCCAGGACTGTTGATTTAGCCAAACGCTACTTTCATTCACTATCATACTAAATATATTCCATTATCTTTTTTATCTTTGAAGTCAGATTTATTACAGTATATTTATTGTATTAGTTTCCTATTGCTGTTGTTACAGCTTACCACAAACTTAAACACTGGTTTAAAGCCATAGAAATTTATTCTTTTACAGTTCTGGAGCTCAGAAGTCCAAAATTAGTCTCATTGGCCATTGGCAGGGCTGACTTCTTCTGGAGGCCCTAAGGGAGAATCTGTTTCCTTGCCGTTTCCTTGCCAAAAAATCGTGTTTGTAGACTCTAGAGGCTGCCTGCATTCCTTGGCTCATGGCCCCTTCCTCTTCAAAGCCAGCGGCATAGCATCTTTAAATCTCTCTCTGACTGACTCTCCTGCCTCCCTCTTCTAAGGACCCTTGTGATTACATTGGGCCCACACAGATAATTTCCCCTTCTCAAGATCCTTAATTTAATCACAACTACTAAATCCCGTTTGCCTTGTAAGGTGAGGTGTAGTGGTGAGTTATGTGTAGTTGTGATTTAACTTAACATTTAAATGGAGGTTGCTTTTAGTGAGCTCTCTTTATACTGATAACATCCCCTCTTCTTGTCATAAACCAAATAGCACACCATGGTTCTGTGTGTGAATGTGAGATCTTCTTGGGGCAGGGATTCTTATAGTCAAATATCCTTTAATATTATCTAGTACAGGGAAGTTTTAAGGCTATTTTATTTTTAAACAAACAATTATTTGGGATTTAAATTATCAAATTTGATAGACCAGCCCTACACTGGAGAATAAATCTGGTACAGAAATCCAGGTTAGTGAAGTTCTCATATTTCTTACAAAAGTTAATGAACGACTCTCCTGAGCTCTAGTTCAGTGATGAATTTAAATCAGACTGGTAACTGAACCCATCCTTCTCTTGGAGACACTAAGGAAAAGAAGCTGGTTAGAGAATAGAAATAAGAAATGTAAAAATTGCGAAATTTAATCCAACTAATTTTCTGTTACTCCTAGTTTGTAGGTGTCTTGAAAAAATAAATGAACAACACAAAATGAACAAAATAAGAACAAAGTCTTGCTGTCAGCAAGACTGGGTGACAGAGTAGCAGTAGAGTCTTTGTTTATTAGTGCTAAAAGCTAAATGAGTCAGGGACCTTTCAGAGAGAGTGAAAGTAAGTTTGAGATGAAGTAAGAGGATAGATCAGAGAGGTTGATAGTGGATGTGCATGAGGAGTAACAAAGAAAGACCAAAGAGGCATCACAGAGTTAAAAGCATGCTTGATTTGAGTGTGGACTGAAGGGAATGTTCACAAAAAACCCTTAAACTTACTCATTTCCAAGTACCCAAGGAGTAATAAAGAATGCTCATTTCACATATTTGTAAACTTTGTTCTTTTATTTAAGATGACAGGTTTCTTTTTAAAGGTTAGCTTGGTTAAAAAAAATTAACCTGTTTATAGTAATGCTGGCTTTAAAATAAGAGTAAAGAAAATAAAGTTGCCTAAATATTTAAATTGACATATCTATTGTCTAATGTATTTTGCCAAGATAATATCTTTAGAACCTAGCACCAAATTGATTAATTTTATTTGTTTACAAGATTTTTAAATGAAATAATCACTTATACAGTTCTTCCTAGGGACATAAAATTGAGGGTGCTAAAATAAGTAAAAAGGTGCTTTAGCTCAGTCATTTCCAATGAAAATTAGTTGGGTTGTCTTGTATTTTTAAATATTGGTATTTTAAAAGAGATTATACTAGGGTAAATATTTTCCAAAGTATATATATTTGGTGAGGAAGATTGGCCCTGAGCTAACATCTGTGCCGATCTTTCTCTATTTTGTATGTGGGACGCCACCATAGCATGGCTCGAGGAGTGGTGTGTAGATCTGCGCCTAGGATCCAAACCCACAAACCCTGGGCCGCCAAAGTGGAGCACACAAACTTAACCACTACACCACTGGGCCAGCCCCCCAAAGTATATTTTTTAGAGCACTAACCCTTGCCTATGTGCTCAATGAAATAAAGTTCCAAAGTCAAATGTTTTGGAAAAGCTGTATTTTTATGTAGCACCCTTCTCAGAGCTTCACAATTCACATTCGTATGTAAAGGTTCTGAGAAATCCTGTGATAAACTTGCTTAACATGCTTATCTCAATATTTCCCAAATTTATTTAACTATGGAAACCTCTTTTATATAACACCTATTAATATGCTACAGAACTTGTGTCCCACAGAACACAGTTAAGGAATAACTGTTATTGGGGAGATTATGAATTACTGAAAAAGAGGTATTTTTCAGTACTCCTGGTATCCACAGCAAAAGAGAGAATTTAGATACAATGTAACTCTAGTTTTTATGACAGCACTTCAATTTTTTAAAGCCGCCGAGCTCTACTAATAAAATGTGATTGTCTATGTGTAAGGTGTTGTCAAAAGTCCATATTGCCCTAAGAATCCCTAAAGTATGATTTTATGTTGCACAGATGACCACCACCACCACCAGCCATCGTGGCCAGGCTGCCACTGTGGAGCTCGGCTTACCACCTCTCGCATTCTCTTAACTGGTTTCTCCAGGACGCCCCAATTGCTTTTACTACTTCTCCCCCGAGGATTCTCCCTTAATTTCCCAAAGAATGGGAAATAAGTAACATTTGCTAACACATTTCTGAAGGCTTAGGGAGAAGATAAGTATAACATAGAGCCTGCCTCACAGTGGTTTCCACATGTGGCTGAGAGGCTCCTAGTAAATGGCCGTCAGGCCTTCCAGAGACCACGGGTTTGTGGGAGCCTCGTCATCAGGAATCTCCAGGCACCTCCGTACCATGGAGCCCCAGTGACTGTCATCCTGGGGCAGGAAAGGAAACAGGCCTTGGGCTGGAAGGGAAGATTTCCTCTTCTTTCTGGGTCCAAAGTTTTCTACTGGGAACAACTATGTCTTTTGGCAAAATCCCCTCCACAATCTGCAACATGTGGTCTGACCCCGGAAGCCCAGACAAAGCAGTCACACTAGAGGACTTTTCCCAGTGTGATTTATTTCGTCATAAATAACTCCATGTCAGCCCCTCACAATCTGATGTAAGTGATGGTACACAGAGCAGTAGATTTGTATTCTCAGTCTTTCCCTTCAGCATGAGGTGAAGGAAAAAACAAGTCTCCATCTATATCTTTAATCTATAATCTCTTATGAGCAAATGCTTGGACCAAAAAGGCATGCACATGTGCATGGGCCTGTGCACACTTTCACTTCCAGGAACAAACCAGACTTTTTAGGCATCGGGCAGACTATCCAGAAATAGAAAAGATAAAAACAACATTTTTTGAACTATAGGATTTTATTCTGCAGAAGTGAAGATTCATCCAATTTACAACACTAACCAGAACACTTTCACTAAGGGGTCTTAAAGTCTTCAATCACACTTTAAGAAAAATTGTTCATTATTCCTGTATATTTGTGAAACCAAAGAGACCACTTTGGTAAAATTCTACATTCAAAAGAAGTCTTGAAAGGTGAATTGATAACTCTAAGGATAGCTTTTGTGTTACACTCTTGTTTAAGAAAAAGTTGAAGTCTGCCAGGCATTTTCTAGTGGTTCACTTATTCCAAAGCCACTTCCAGTAACTTAGGGGTTAGCAAAGTAAGTTTCTGGTCAACAAAAGGAGATAATATAAAGTGTACTCCTTAAAACCTTATCATAGAAGATCTTTCTCAGGATAATTTCTTAGAGCCTCTTTATTTTGCTTTTGAAATAATTTAAATAAGTTTGTGCTTATCTGGCTTTGCATTCCACAGCAGATTTGATGTCGCAATGTAGCCCAGAAATTAGAGGCGTGCACAGATAGGTGGGGGTTTGAATTGTGGCAGCTCTGCTGCCTGCTAGTGATATTCCTTGGAGAAGTTACTTAATCTCTCAGCAGTTTTCTCATCTGTAAAGTGGGGTACCTACCTCATAGAATTGTGGTAAGAATGTCAGAGAAGGTCTATGAATCCCAGACTTTGGGGCACAATACGCACTATCATAATCATGGAGTAGAGGAGAGCTGCAAGAAGCAGGCCTTCTGACAACAGTAAGACGTGACTATTTTGAGCCAAATAGTGAGAAGACACCATCTGTTTAGTAATCTGTTCTAGAATTCCTAGGATCTACATCAAGTACTCTTAATTTTCATAATTCACCTTTTATCCCATTCTGAAAAATGAGGCATTAGCAGATCTCTCCTATTCTCCAAAATTCCCGAGTTCCTAAATTTCTTTGATCTCTGCAAACATATTCATTACCCTTGGTTACAATTTGTCATTGGCCTGAAAGCTCACACTCATTTAAAGTTGCAAAGTGAAGTCTCTTTCTCCAACTATTCAATTTAGTTTCCTCTTTGTTCTATGTTCAGCCCATCTTTTTCAGTTTGAAGATAATTTCTCTCAATAAATAACCTAAAGTTGAACAGTTCTGACATTCAGCTCTGAACAGTGTACTCTTCTCCAAATTCTTAGCCTTTCCTTGATTTCTTACTACAACAAATTTTTTTGCCCCAGAAAACCCTATTTTTGCTGCTTTTGGCATATTTCATGAATTTCTTCTATGTAAGCTTCTTGACAATCTCCCGACAAGTTTACTCCATTAAATTATTTTTTTGAATTTGATATTGTGCACTTCTTTTATGTGTACCTGCCTGTCTTTTTAGAAACTAAGCTCATTTGAGAGCTGACTCCCTATGTGGCTACATAGGGTTCTTTAGATGCCTCTTGCTTTTTATATCAATGTAGCTTCAAGTGCATTGTCAGAATTTTACTTATTAGAATCTCATATTCATCCCCCTTGAATCATATTTTTCAAGTGTCTGACTGTGGAATCATAGCTGATTTTTTAAAAGGCTGATCTCCTTCCTTAAAGCCCAAGGGAGGTGTTTGATTATACCCAAGGTTACTTTCATGCTCTAATAATATCCAAGAACTCCTAGATGTCACAGTTGCCTTCTCCTAAGGTTCTCTTACTTCTACCTATCAATCAGATTTTTAAAAAATTTTTGGTTAAAATTAAGTCGAGTAATAATTCCCCTCAATGCTTTCTCAACTTCTAAGAGATCAAATTGTCATATGTGCTAATGAAGAATCTATCAGTTCTCCCTTTTCTGCAGACTTAGGTCAGGTTTTACTATCAAAAATTTAGTAACATCAGAGACATTTCCCCTTAGAACATAGCAGTTTTGCAAACTGAGTCATTAGTGAGTTATAAACCAATGTGGGTTGCAACTAGCATTGTGAAATGAAATTGAAGAGAAAAGCAAAAAAATAGAATAGAAAATAGCCGAGTGCACTGCATGAATAAGTATTGTTTTGTAAAATTTTTAGTTTTATGTATGTGTATGCATTGTGACATACAATGTATTTCATGGTGTGAGTCATGGACTAAAAACTTTCAAAAACAACCATCTTAGATGATAATACATTATTTGTATTGCCATAATGAAAAGTATAGAACACAATTTTTTGGATTAAATCATGTTTAATATATACATACACATGTGTACATGTGTATAATAAAATTGTAGGACAAAACATAGATGTATAACTATTTTGTTGATTTTTACCGCTCCATCTGTTGATAGAAGGTAGTTTAATAATGTAGCAGCTGTATTTTAGCTAAAAATAAATGATAATTCATTTTTAGGTGCCTTTTAAGAAATTCAGTCTTTGTGAAAATATATTTATTCCTAGATTTCTGAACTCTGTTTAGTGCTAGAATATCTAATAACTTGTTGACTCAAATTACTGAACATTCATAGATATCAAGCAGCACATGAAAATGTCCTACAGTATCCAATTTTGTGTTTCCAATTTTTTTCCATAAAGGGTGACTGGTGGTCACATGGTAAAGGACTGGAACATCCCTTCCAACCACCTTATGACACCAAGAGCACCCAGAGAAGTGACTTTCAAAAACCAACATGTCCATTGGTTTTGCCAGTCAAACACAGCAAGTTGCAAAAGCCTTCTTGTGGAATAGGTAAGGTTAGCAGTATAAGACCTCTTCTCCATTATCTCAGGTTATTGCTATCAAATTAAGATGTATTAGATGTGTTGGCCCTTCCTGAGAAAATTACTTCTTTACAGGAGTTGAAAATACACATACAGCAAGTGCAGCCCTTGACAAGTTTGCTCTTTATTCCTTTCTGGTGGACAGCTTATCTCCAAACACGTTTAATGTAACATAATAAAAATTGTACTGCTCATTGATAGCACCAGCCTCCAAGTCAGAAACTTAGTAGTGTTCTACTCCTTATCGTTACCACTAAATTTAAAAAATTATAACTATTGGGGCTGGCCCAGTGGTGTAGTGGTTAAGTTCTTGTGCTCTGCTTTGGTGACCCAGGGTTCGTGGGTTCAGATCTCAGGGGTGGACCTACACATGGCTTGTCAAGCCACGCTGTGGCGGCGTCTCATATATAAAGTAGAGGAAGATTGGTGCAGATGTTAGCTCAGCGACAATCTTCCTTAAATGAAAAGAGGAGGATTGGCAACAGATGTTAGCTCAGGCCCAATCTTCCTCACCAAATAAATAAAATAAATAAATAAATAAAAATTATAACTATTAAAATAGTAGGCAACCGTATATGGAAGTATTTCTTGAAGTGCACTCTGAGGGACACTAGTTTTTTATGATGTTTATAGATACTGCTCAAAAAAATAGGGGCAGTGGTCAAATAAGTTTTTCAAAAACTGAATTTATAAAGTTAAACAGATTTTGTTTTTACTACAGAACTCTTAAAACCCTTATTCTAAGCATAAGCAAAATGAATTTCCAAGAAGGGGAATAAAGAATGCTGTGTTTCCCCCACTTATTGACCACCTTACCCTTTTTCAGGAGAGCATCTCACGTGACTGGTATCCCACAAAACATAATTTAGGAAATACTGTTACATAGACTATTAAAACATTTTCAGATCTAAAATTTATTTTACCTGACAATGTCATTATAATAAACTAAGACTTTAACATTTATTCCTGTTGTATCTGTTTCTTCACCCATGTCCTAATCATCTCTCCCTCTGGAGTAGGATTTAGTAAGTCCTAGTCATCTCTCCCTCTGGAGTAGGATTTAGTAAGTCTGAAATAACTGCAGGATCAAGTCAAAACAAAAATGTATTTATTGAGTATCCACTCTGGTCCTCACACCATACAAAAGATCATAAGCTAAATTTCAAATAATTTTCTGAACACAACAGTAGACAACAAGGATTACTGTTAGAGATCAACAGTCTCTCACTTTAGCCTTGAAACTTGACCTTTAGATTGAAGATCAGGACATTAGAAAATGGTCATGTTCGGCATGCTTTCCACCTCAAGGGTGGTAGTAATGGAGAGGGATAACGTTAGATAATCTGTAACAATGGCCTCTCCTTTAGAAAGGTAATGAAGTTTCTACTTCTGATTCAGGATGGTAGACTGAGCACAAACATCTAAATCCCTTGTGTCCCAAGACCCTATTAAATGACAGCAAAGCAATCGACCCATAAAGGTGAAGAGAATGGAAGGAAGAACTTTCTGGAATGTGGGAAGAAATGGAAGCCTGTTAATGGATAAAAGAAAGCAAAGAAGCAAATAGCCTAGAATACCTAGAAGGAGATGCAGTGAAGAAGAGACAATCTGTCTGACAAACCCCCAAAATAGCTGTAGGCTCAGTCAGCAGGCATAGCAGAAGGCAAGAAGGAAAAGGGGAGAGCTTGGAATCAGCAGGTTACTTGAAAGTCTGTCTCTTAAATAACTGCTCCAGTCATGAGTACTCTACCACATCCTAGCATTAAGACCACTGGAGCCCAATGTCTTAGCTAGAAGTCAGCTACCATACCAGTTACTGTAGTAATTCAAGCTGGTCTCCTGTCTTATTCTTAATTTATGAATGAACATCCAAAGGTTAGAATTATGCCAATTTTTTTTTTTAAGGTTTGGAGGAATTCAAGGAAATATCACAGAGCATAAAACAAAACAAAAACCTAGAAAATATGAGAGAATAAAAGCAGAATGGAGAATCAGTCTGGGAGGTCCAACTTTTCTGGAGCTCTAGAAAAGAGAAGAGTAAAAAGGAAGGCAAGATAATTATCAAAATATAAGATTTATTGAGCACATACTATCTGCCAGGCACTTTGTAGAACTTCCTAAATATTTACTCATTTAATTCTCACACCAACTCTATGCAATATAATAGTATAGTAATACTATTAATATTCTCATTTTTCAGATAAGAAAGCAAGCACAGAGTTTAAATAGCTTGCCCAAGGCTACACAGTAAATAATTGGTATTTGAACCCTGATACTCTGACTCTAGTACCTTTAATAATAACCAGTACTCTACATGGCCTCTAGAATAATAATAATAAGAAAGTTTCCCAAAATAAAAGAGAAGCATTGAAAAGGTCTACTGAGTGCTTCCAAGTAGGAAGGGCAAAAAGATACCTACTCATCATTATGAAATTGCAAAACGACAATTATAAAGAGAAGATTCTAAAAGTTTCCATAAAGAGAAAGAAAAATAAGTCACCATCTAAGGAATAAGAATCAGTATTGAATCAAGCAGCATTGATACAAGAGCATGATGGATTATTGTCTTCAAAGTTCTCAGGGGAAATAATTTTTAACCTAGAAAAGAGAATTTATTTGACCTGGACACTAGAATCTTTTTTTTTTCCAAGTGGCACTGGGCATTGGACTCACTGAGAAATAAATATAGTCCTAGCACAATATTTGGCCCTTAAGTGAACAAAATTCATTAATTATATTATAAATGCTATTTAGTAGTTTTCAACTTTTAGCACTAATCTGTACAATATGGAAAATTTAAATATTGTTACAGAACAGAATTATGTTATCAGCCTTAACAATAAAATTGACAGAGGATGGGAAGTAAAAGAGAAATGTGCTAATATCATTATTTAACATAGGGTACTCAAGAGATGCTACCCAAAGTAGATGAAACAAGGAACAGAACTTTAAGGTTGAAGTCAAAGGAACTAATAGAAGAACCAATTTCTCTCTCCAGCACTGGCCTGTTCGCTGAACTTCAAGCTCACATATCCAACCATCTACTTAACATCTCTTCTCCTTTTCAAACTTAATGTGGCTAGACTAGAACATTTAATTACCCCCACCTGAACCTATCCCCCCACCAGTCTTCCCCATCTCGATAAATGCCACTTCTTTCCTTCCAGGTGCTCAAGTTTTGACAACCTAGAAGTCATTCCAAAACTCGCTACCCTCTACATCCAATCCATCCGTAAGTCTTGACATCTCTATCTCCAAAGTATATCCCAAATCTTCTTACCAATGTATAGCAGCCACTATTATCCTGCTTCCTTTCTTTCTCCTCCAGAATGTTTCCACACCGTCATCAGAAGGATCTTTTACAAACACAAATGATATCACTCTTTTCCTGTAGGTCCTCCAGTTACTTCTCACTGTTCGTAGAATAAGTTTCAAATTCCTCACCATAGCCTACAAAGCCCTATTGATCTACTGAATCTACCTACTTTATCTCCTATTGCTCATGCAATCATGATATGGGGATTTAGAGAAGGGGCTTCTAATTCAGGTCAAGGAGGCAGAGAATGCTCTCTGAAAGTCATGCTTTGTTTTCAAACTGATTTATGCCTGTGTACTTGTTATTGTATTTCTATAACTTAACTACATATTCTTATTGATGTAAATGATCCATAATCCATCTATAAATCAAAATTAGGTGAGTTTATTATGAGTCAGTTTGAGGACCATAGCCCAGGAGAACTTTTCCACCAAAGAAAGAAGCTCTCCAAAGAAGTGGGGTGTACAGAGTGGTTACATACAGTCTTGGAACAAAGAGCATACATTGCATGTGACAGGAATATGCCTTTTACTACTGTCACGAGAAGCTTAGCTAGCACAGCAGGTCAATGGTCACAAGGTGAGCACAGCAGGTGGGTGGTCAGCAGGTCAGTAGACATGAAATGAGTTAAAGCAGGTCAGTAATTAATCCTTAGTTTCTGGGAAGAAATGCTTATCCTTAAAGAAATGCTGACATGGGGGAGGCAACATCCCTATCTTCAAGGGCATCATTCTTGGCTTTGGGACATTGTAAATGTTTAAAGCAGATGTACAATGCATGCTCAATAGGCCACGTCAGGCCTTTCTGGAAAAACAAGGTCAGGCTGAATTAGTTTTAAACCAAATGGCTTCCTCATATACTCCAATATATCCTATTGCTTTCCATTTATTCATCATTCTTATAAATTAAAATCTGACTATGAAAGAAAGACAGTTGTTTCTATAAAACATTCCAAGTTGAACGCTTTGGAAAGACTTCCTAAAAGATCAATCACTAACTTTAAAAAATGCTAATTGGTGGGGGCAAATTAACTATAAAAGAGCTGGAGTGAATTTTTTAAATCTTGAAAGATTCTGCACTCATTTTGCTTCAAATGTGTCTTTAAGTTTTCATTCTTTGTTAAAGAAACAGAAGCTAGAGAGGATGCATTTGAGGTGTGGTTTGTGCAAGAAACACAAAGTGGAATTCCAATCAATGGATACTTCCTCAAGGAAAATGTCTTGGCACTCCAATAAAAATCTGGCGAATGAACTGGTTAAAATAAAAAGCTAAGTATAGTATATATAATTATCTATGACTCTTTGCTTTAACTGACCCTTTTGGTTAACTAATCAGTCAGGTCCCAGTCCTTTCTCCTAAGGAGCAGTCGCTTCTACTCTAATTCATTAAGGGATGTGGTGGAAGATGAGACTAGAGATAGGCGTGGTTCTAGGATTAGGAGGCAGAGCCCAGCCATTTCATAAGGGATTCCCCAAAATCAGTGTCTGTAGGTCTGTTCTGTTGAGCTAGTCAATTTTCCCAGAGAAAAATCCTCCAAACCTCTACCTGGAGTGGGTACACACAAATCTGAGAGTCTCTCAAACAGTCCTCTATTTGCAACTTCACCTGGTACCACGTCCACGCTCCCCGCCTCAGAGGTATCTGATACCTCCAATTTCTGAGCCTTACTGGAAAACTGTGGCATGAACTGGCTTGATTTTTACCAAACCCCATCCCCACAAGCACTTAGCTTCCAGTGTTCTGTGGTCTACTCAAGTCAGTTGCCACTTATCCATCTGCTTCCAGCTTCCAAATTCATTAATATCTTCACTCACATTTAGTTCTCTTTTTTTCTTAAGGATTTAAGCCATTTAATTTCTTTACTATCATTGTAGTGGGGTTTGGGGAGGGAATAGGGGAAAATGCACATGTTGAATTTGCCATCTTTAACTGGAAATTGTGGTAACCTTGTCACCATCAACACTTAACACCCCTTGGAATTTAATATTGATTCAGCACTTATAGTTGTTTGATCCTAAGCCCATCATGTAAATTTCATCATTTTGTTTTGCTCAATTTATGAAGTGGGAATAATAATCCCTACTTTGCAGGATTGTTATGAGAAATAAATGAAATAACATGTAAAGTGCCTACCACAGTGCTTGGTACATAGTAGACCACAAATGGTAGCTATTTCTATTATTAATTGTTACACTGTACTAAGTTAGGTGTTGACTTGGAATTTACCTTTGGAAACCTGGCATGAAGGTCTCTTTCCTCCTCCTCCTCCCCTTCTTCTCTCTCTCTCTCTGTGCTTTTATTGGTATTTCTTATTGCCAAGTTCATTATTGTATCCCAGATGCTAGTACAATGCCCAGACACAACAAACATTTATTGATTAGTTTAATAATAATTACATATTATTCAACAGATTATTTAAGTTAGTCATAATATAATTTAAACTAACATACACACCGCAGTATAGGCCTGCAATTTATTTATTTTAGATGGTGTTTGGGTACTAGATAAAAATGATTTTAAAAATAAAATATTTTAGTGTAACATTTTAGAATATGTATATCAACTAGTCTGTAGATGCCAGATTTTATATATGTATAGACATAGAAAATGTGTATACAAACATGCATTTATACCAATTAAAAGTCATCTCATAGTCATTCTGTTCCATCAGCCCACTTAATGACGCCTGGTCTTTGGCATTTCAGCAATGTCATCTTGTGCTGACAATGAAAGTGCCCTTTATGTCTTGTTCCACCACATAATTTCCTGGCTGCCATCCATGGTCAGTTTAACAAATGGCTATGCTCCATCATATCTGAGTCCCTTTGAGAATAAGTGATTTATATAATAAAACTTTATAAATTGGAAAGGCTGATCTAATGTCTGAGGGAGGTATTTCATACTTAAATGAAACTTTGGCTGTTTATCAACTACTTGGTATTTTAACGTTCTTTTGAATTGCAAATTCAGATACAGTGGTAAAAATAATTTTCTAAAATAGGTTTTAGTTTGTGTTGCTGCTTTTGCACCAAGGTGTAACATAACAGTAATTTCTTGCTATAGTTATGTTCACATTTCTTTTTTTATTGTATTTTGAAAATCTGTGCTATTATTTTTACATTAATAATCTATTTTTTGTGTGTGAGGAAGATCAGCCCTGAGCTAACATCCGATGCCAATCCTCCTCTTTTTTGTTTTTTGGGCATCTGTGTCCATCTTCCTCTACTTTATATGGGACGCCGCCACAATGTGACTTGACAAGCGGTGTGTCGGTGCCCACCCGGGATCCGAACCTGCGAACCCTCAGGCTGCTGAAGCGGAGCGCATGCACTTAACCGCTGCACCACTGGGCTGGCCCTTAATAATCTTTTTATATAAGATCAAAATACTATTTAGAAGAATGGAGTTTCTAATAGGAAAATATTACTGATGAATGTTTTTTAAGTGGACACAAATAAAAAGTTATGAAAAGAAAATTTTTCAAAGTAAAAGCTGCTAGGTTCCCACCAATATGAGGATCAAGTTGTGTTTGAATAGTTCCTGGCTTCATTGATAAAATATAGATGGCTAGCCACCAACTTGTTTGGTGTATCCTTGTTTAGAAAATTTCTATTTTAATTAGATAAAGTTTGCAAGAAACAGAGAATGGATTTCAAACATTCTTCATGAACTTTGCCTTATTTTTTGTAAGCCTCATCTAACAAGACTTCTTTTAAGTAATTTGGGTCCAATTTGAATTTGTAAGTAGAGTAACTACTGAGAACTTGAATATCTTCTTTGATGTTTTCCCACTTCGATGTTCTTCACTATTGTGGGCTTCTTTAAAGGTCTCATATATTTGCATAAATAAACAGGGTAGTTATATCTAATTTGAATAGGTATAATATCTGGATAAGAAATTTCTATAATAGCTTAGATTACCTTTCCTCTCCCTTTATTAGTCTCCATGAGGAAATTTTTTTAAGTTATTATTTTTGAGATTCTGGGATGTTCTAGATCACTATTTAAAAGATGATTCATTTTAATTGATTTAATTGACTTCCTTCTGAAGTATTTTTGTTTGTCTGCATAACAAGCCACTCCAAAATTTAGTTGCTTAAAACAACATTTTATTTGCTCATGATTCTGCAATCTGGGCTGGGCTCAGCTGGGCAGTTCTTTGGCTGGTCTTGCTGGTGAGCACTTGTGTGGTTGCATTCAGTTGGCAGGTCAGCTGAGGACTGGACTCAGCTAGGATGCTGGAATGACCAGGCTTCTCCTTTTCCATGTGGCCTCTCCATGTGGTTTCTTCAGCAGAGTAGCTGGACTTGTTATATGGCAGCTCAGGTCTCCCAAGAATGCAAAAGCAGAAGCTGCCAGGTTTACTTAAGGTTTATGCCTAGAACTGGCACAGTGTTACTTCTGCCACATTGTATTGGTTAAAGCTAATCACAGGGCCAGTCCCCATTCACAAGGAGGGGACTGTACAAGGACGTGAATACTGGAAGGCCTGATTCGTTGGGGCCACCAATGTAACAGACTACTCCAATGTCCTTAAATAGTTCTTTCCGTGTAAGTTTAGGAATAGCCAACTCTTTGCCTTTCTTTGTCTGAAAATGTCTTTATAGTGCCCTCACTCTTTAATGAATGAAAGTATAGCTGGGTATAGAATTATGAGTTTACAGTTACTTACCTTTTATACTTAGAAGATATTATTCCATTGTCTTCTAGATTCTATTGTTATGTCAAGTCTGCAGGAAGTCCAATTGTTAATACTTTGAGGGTAATATGTTTCGGTATAAGATCTTTAATGTTCAAAGGGAGCCTTCATATATAGAAAGAGTTATTTATAATTACTTCTGATTTAAATTAATATTCTAATTTAACAATTACAAATTTTAAATTTTCTTTCTTTAAGCCTTTAATTTTTAAATATTATATAAGAATAGTAACTTTCACTTGTTCTTTGATTTTTAATTAACTCAGTTTGAACAAATGAAATATCCCTTAACAATGACTCATTTACAAATATAGTCAATCAAATTCCATTAAAATTTTATACTGCAAGTTTGTTGATTTAACTGTATTCTGTTTTTCTCTTAAATACTTTAAATACCCAATGAGGAAAATTTAAAACTTTGACTATCAGAACCTTCCCAAACACTCTAAAAAATCTTGTAAATCTAATAAATTAAACCTATGAATATAGTAAATCCAGAAATATCAAACATTTTAATACTGTTTATAAACTTAATCATATTTCCCTAAAACTGTCAGCACAACACTAGCAAACTATTAGATCAAATTTTCTTCTGATATATTAAATAACAATTTATAGATTTAATTTTATTTGCTTTGTCGTCTCTGTATTTAATCCCAAATCTTCCCAGAATCCAAAAGACTTATCAAACATTCATTTTAGAAGTAGTATGTTAGTTGGTAGACTATTGGTTTTGAATATTAGTAAAGTACTAAAGTATTTGTTTTGAAAAAAGCTACTCTGTGACCATTCTTTATTTGTTACCCTACAAGAAAAATTATGCAATATGCTATTTATATTAAATCTGGTTCATGGCTAAGTATTATTGTGAAGATTAGAGAGGGCTTTAATGATGATAGACATTTTGTTCTATGCATTTCTCTTACTAAAATATCAATATGGTAACTTAAATTCATCATATTTAAAGTTTTCCTTACAGTAGGTGGATGTGAACTGTGTTGTCTGAGTATTTTTCATGTGTGGAAAATCGCTGGCATTGGATTTTAAGCCAGGTAGGAAGCATATAAGTTTCCAGTTTGGGACAGGTTCTTGTTTGCCCCGGCCGTTATTGCCATCTTAGGCAGCTGCAATGTTAAATAATTGCCTTTGATTATTTTTGACAAATGCCTCTGGGGAAAATGCTATTAACACTAGAAGAGGTTTGAGTCATGTTGATAAAGACAAACCCTGTGAATGAAGTTTCCAGAGAACTGCCAGCGGGGTTAAATAATGACAGTTCTCTGAGTTGGTGTTTGTGGGAAGTTCTAAACCCAGTGGCTCCTATGGTTTTTACCATAATTTGGGGACTATTGGTTTTCAAGGCTTCTGCAGAGCTGAGGAGAGGGGCATGCAAACTGGGCAAGTTAAAATGCCACAAGGCTTGCTTTTATTACAAGGTTAAGCCATTTTTCTTGAATAAATGCTCCTTGGATTGTTTCAAGTCTTTGGCTAATTTCCATAGTTCTGAGAAAGTTGATTTTGATGATTTTTGCCAGTGTTCTCATTGCTTTTATGGAGGAGCAGTTTTTCAGAGGTTCTTACTGTGCCATTCCCACTGATGTCCTATCCCTTTTAGTTTTCATGTTACAAATATTTCCTCCCAATCTACCGTCTCTCTACTAGCTTTGCCCATGGTGTTGTTCACTGAACAGCAATCTTAAATTTTGATGTAATCAAGTGTATCAAGTTTTCACCTATGGTTTATGCATTGGTGTTTATGATGAGTTTTCCTACCCTTAGGTCACAAAAATATTCTCCTAGATTTTCTTCCATAATTTTACCTTCCATAATTATGTCTTTAATTCTACAGTCCATCTTTACGTGTAGTGTTATATAGGGGAACCTATTCCATTATTCTCCATGGAGTGAAGTTTTCTGGATACCATCTACTAAACAATCCACACTTTCCTTGTTGACTTGTGGGACCTCCCTAACTATATGTTAGGGTTCCCTGTATAAATGGGTCTGTCTTTGAGCTCTCTGTTATGTTCCTTAAGTTAATTTTCAGTTCTTGGATCAGTACTAAAATGTTTTAGCTATATGATTTTTTAGTTTGTTTTAATATGGAAATAGCTTGTCTGATATGGAAATTCTCCATTCTTTGCTCTTCCTTTTCATAGGTGACCTCTCTATTTATGGACCTTTATTTTTCCATTTAAACTTTGGAATTTATGACATTCCTCAAAATATCCACCTAGAATTTTGATTGGGTTGTGTTGACATTATAGATTAAATTAAGAAAATTTGTCACCTTTATAGTAACATACCATCCTATCCTATCTGAGAGTATGAAAAGTCTATTCAGTTCTACTTTTGTCTTTAAGAAAATTTAAAGTTCTTCTCTATAGAGGTCTTGTGAATTTTTTGTTAATTTCTAGAAACTTTATACTGTATAATTCTTATTCCTACAGAGACTATATCTCATTTTTCATTTTTTTTCTAGTAGGTTATCATTATTATAGTGAAATGCTTTTGATTTTTATACTCTTATCTGCTTACCTTGCCACACCCTTATTCTCATAATTTATTGATTCTAGTGGTTTTTCTATTCAGCTAATTATATTTCCTACAAATGATGACAGTTTTTTCTTTTCCTTTGTAATCATTATACTACTTTTTTCTTTTTTTATAATATTCACCAGACTCTTCATTAGTATGTTAAAAAGTAGAATTTTAGTTCTGAGTTGTTATGGGTATTATACTTATTTTTCTGTTCTTTAGTCTTTGTCTTTTTAAGGAAACAAAAAATTTTATTTTCTTCTATATACCTTAGGCACCCTCCTTGATTTATTTCTATTCTTATTTGAGTTCTGCCTCTAGGAATTTTTCAAAGTAGGTCTGTTTTATGGGGAGATCTTTTGAGGCCTTCTTTGCCTCCCAATATTTTTTATTTTGGCTTCATAGTTAAATGACAGTTTGGTTGGATATAAAAATTCTAGGCTTAAAGTTCTTTTCCCTTTAATATTTTAAAAATCTTAATCAGTTATCATTGTGTCCAATGTTATTGCAAAATTTGATATAAATCTGCTTCTTACTCATTTTTAGATAATCTACCTCTCCTCTTTGAAAGTATGTAGAATTTTTTCTTTGTCTCAGATAACCTTAAATTTCTTTTTTTTTTTTTAAAGATTTTATTTATTTATTTTTTCCCCCCAAAGCCCTAGTAGATAGTTGTATGTCACAGTTGCACATCCATCTAGTTGCTGTATGTGGGACGCGGCCTCAGCATGGCCGGAGAAGCAGTGTGTCGGTGCACGCCCGGGATGCGAACCCGGGCCGCCAGCAGCAGAGCGTGCGCACTTAACCGCTAAGCCACGGGGCCGGCCCTTAAATTTCTTTATAAAGTGTCTTAGATGCGAGTTTTTCTTTATCTACACCCTGCAGGATTGGGAGGAGAGTGAGGCAAGTGAGAGGCCTAGGGTACAAAATTTAAGGAGGCATTTACTCCCAGGATCACGCAAGTGCCTCCTTTAATTTTGCATCCCATGGGCCTCACTTGCCTCATCTTACACCTGGACCTGCTACCCTTTTGGTAGTTTGTGAGCCCTTTCAACCTGAAGTCTTTGATGTTTCTTTAATTCTTGGTTTTTATCATCATTATTTCTTCAAATATTTCCTTCTATTTCTTCTTCTCTGTCTCCTGAATTCTAGTATTGGTGCTTCTACCATCCATGTCTCTTAGCTTTTCTTTTATTTTTTATTATTTTTTAATGGATGTTTTCCTTTTGTAGTTATACATTTTTCATTTTTCATTTTTCCATAGTATACTCTTTTTTTTATGAACTCAGTTTACATTTGCCACTATTTTTTTTTTTTGAGGAAGATTGGCACTGAGCTAACATCTGTTGCTAATCTTCCTCTTTTTCTTTTTTTTTTTCCTCCCCAAAGCCCCAGTACATAGTTGTATATCCTAATTGTAGTTCCTTCTACTTCTTCTATGTGGGATGGCACCTCAGCATGGCTTGGTGAGTAGTGAGTAGGTCTGCACCCAGGATCCAAACCAGTGAAGCAGAACACGTGAACTCAACCGCTATGCCACCAGGCTGCCCCCTCTAACTTTTTCTTTTATATATTTATTTCTTTATCCTTTCCTGCTGCCTTCAGGGAGAGCTTCTCAGTCTGATTTTCTAGGTCATGAATCTTGTTATTTATCTCATCTTTTCTTTCTTATTTCAACTATTATATTTTTTCATTTCCAAAATTTTACATGACTCTTTTTTATGACCTCTTATTCTTGCTTCATATTAATAATATATTTTATATCTTTGAGGATATTTGTTATGCTTATTTTAAATCCTTGGTGCATAGGTTCTAATAATTCTGCTTCACATAGTGTACATTTTAAATTTTGTTGTCTTTCTTTTTTTTTTTTTTTTTATAATTTTTTTTTTTATTTATTTTTCCCCCAAAGCCCCAGTAGATAGTTGTATGTCATAGCTGCACATCCTTCTAGTTGCTGTATGTGGGACGCGGCCCCAGCATGGCCGGAGATGCGGTGTGTTGGTACGTGCTGGGATCCGAACCCGGGTCGCCAGCAGCCGAGTGCGCGCACTTAACCGCTAAGCCACAGGGCCGGCCCTGTTGTCTTTCTTTTACAGTGTCTGTCTAGTTTATCTTAGGTCACGTTCCCTGTGGGAAATCAGCAGCTCTGTGTGGGCAAAGGTTAAAGACCAGGTTCTGGCTTGTGTGCCTCCCAGTGAATTTAAGGAAAGAAAATGAGGGTCAGGCTGCAGAGTTTCAGGCCCCACAAAACCAGTTTTGAATATCTCCATTTGTTGCCACTGTTCTAGACCAGTCCTCTAGTCAGGACTCCATCCCTATCCCTTTAAACTCTTAAAAAGAGGCATGATTGAGAGAAGGCAATCTCTTGATATTTTTAATCCACCATCACTGACGGTTGCTGGGGGAATGGTGGAGGACGAAATGCCCAAGGGGGCAGCATGCAACCATTTCCATCAGCTACTTACCCTGGAGGGACTTCTGTGCTGTTCTTATATTACTAAGTTGACAACAGATGGCTAGGCAGTTGCTGCCAGTTTCTGTGGCCCTCAGGCAAGCAATGATCTTCCTGAGGTGATGTGGGGACAAGTCAAGAGCAGATTTTAAAAGTTCTCCCCAACCTATTCTCTCTTGGCTGCATCTGACCTCCCTACCCTTCAAGATGCCACCAACCTTTCATACCAGTTCACTAAAGTTTTTGGTTTTCTCATAGTTTTTTGATTTTCTCATAGTTTTTTGATACTCATCAGATTCATGCTGCTTCTCCCTTCCATGGTTTCCCCTTTTGTTAGGATACAAAAGAGCTAGTCTCTTGCCTAACTTTGAAGACCCTCTCTCATTGGACCCCAGCATCCTAGAGAATTTATAAATATTGTCTTTAATCCTCATAATTCTAAAAGCAAATTATTATTATTCCCATTTTAGAGAGGAGGAAATTGAATCTCAATAAAGTTAAGTGATTTGTCCAAAGTCACACAGCTAAGAAGTGTTGGAAGAGCTGGAATTTGAAAACGAGCCCATGCTTTAGATACTCCATTAATGCAACCTAATTAATGCCCAAATTTAGAGCTGCTTCATTTTAGTCAAGAAGTTATCAAATTATGTTTCTGAAAACATTAATGTTCTGCGAGCTGGACAATGGCATTCACCCCAAAATTGGTAGTCTTTTCCCAATTGGTGGAAAAAAATGTAAGTTATAGTTAGAATTTTCTCAATGTCACAGTTGTTGTCCATAAATTTTTATTAAATCTTTGGCATCACTGTTCTTTTGCGTGCTAGAAAATCCTAAAAGAAAGGTAATGATTAAGTAGAACATGAGTTTTGAGTGTCTGATCTCAATTAGAAATCAAGAAAATGTTATCAATTAGTATTTTTTTCCTGCTAACTCAGAAAAGATCGCTATTTCATATCATGTAATATATAAATATTTGAATACTCATCATTCCTGCTAGTAAAATTAGTTTATATCAATGTCTGAATATTGAATTGGATTCATGAATGCTTAATAAATGTGAATTTACTAACATATTTCTCCTTCTTATATATCCTCCCTAATTTTAAAGGCATGGTTTTTAAAAATTAAATTTTGTTTTATTTTTTAATAGCTAATACATGCATATGGTACAAAATTCAAATGGTACAAAAGGATATACAGTAGAAGTGTATCCACCTCTCTCCACCTCTATCCTCCAGTCACCTAATTCTCTCCCCTACAGCAACCACTGTTATCAGTTTCTTTTATATCATTTCCATAGATATAGTAGATGTACATAACCTCTTATGTACATGTTTTTTATTATAAAGGGAGACATTTTTTATTTTTTCCTTGACAGAATTTTATACTAAACTAGGAGTTACTCTGATTCCTTACATAACCTTGTGTGCTGAAAGTAAAAATAAAGTGAGTTTTAAAAATCATTAAAAATATTAAACATAGGGAGACAATATAACAAACCCTTATTTACCCATCACCCAGACTGAAAGATTATTTAAAAGTGACTTTTAGAGGGTTTAATACTCTTGCAAATTTTTAGAACCTCTGTCAATGGGAAATGAAAAGAATTATGTATTCAACTATGACTGCAGCAGCCCTGGAGTTTTCCTGTTCGTTCTGTCAGTGTGAGTTGGGAGCAACTTACGCATAAATTGCTTATAGATTTTTTAGTAGTAAAAAATAAGTTAATAAATAAATTGTACTCATGCTTTTCCTAAAACTTTGGTTGGTATCTGTGCAAGAAGCAACTCTAATAGTAGATTGTTTTTCATTTCTTTTACATTTTTTTTATTGGGGTATAATTAACATGTAACATATTAGTTTCAGGTGTACAACATGATGATTCAATATTTGTATATATTGCAAAATAATCACCACAAAAAGTCTAGTTAACATGCATCACCATACATAGTTACAAAATTATTTTTGTGATGAGAACTTTTAAGATCTGCTCTCTTAGCATCTTTCAAATATGCAAAATTGTATTATTAACTACAATCCGCATGCTCTACATTACATCCCCATGACTTATTTATTTTATAGTTGGAAGTATGTACCTTTTGACCCCTTCACTCATTTTGCCCACCTCTCACTCCTGCCTCTGGCAACCACCAATCAGTTTTCTGTATCTATGAGCTTAGTGGGTTTTTTTAATTTTTGTTTTTATTTTTTAGTTTCCACATATAAATGAGAGCCTACGGTATTTGGGTATTTGTCTTTCTCTCTCTGACTTATTTCACTTAGCATATGCCCTCAAGGTCCATCCATGTTGTCACAAATGGCAAGATTTCATTCTTTTTTATGGCTGAATAATATTCTGTTGTATATATATACACAACATTTTCTTTATCCATTCTTCTGTGGATGGACACAGGCTGTTTCCATCTCGTGGCTATTGTAAATAATGCTGCAATGAACATGAGGTGCATATATCTTTTTGAATTAATATTTTCGTTTTCTTCAGATAAATGCCCAGAAGGGGAATTGCTAGATCATATGGTAGTTCTATTTCTAATTTTTTGAGGAAACTCCATACTGTTTTTCATGGTGGCTGCACCAATTTACATTCTTACCAACAGTGCACAAGAGTTCCCTTTTCTCTACATCCTTGCCAACACTTGTTATTTCTTGTCTTTTTGATAATGGCCATTCTAACAGGTGTGAGGTGATATCTCATTGTGGTTTCAATTTGCATTTCCCTGATGATTAGTGATGTTGAGCCTCTTTTCATGTACCTGTTAGCCTTCTGTATGTTTTCTTTGGAAAAATGTCTATTCAGAGTCTTTGCTCATTTTTTAATTGAATTGTTTCGGGTTGTTTTTTTTTTCTTTTTTTTTTGCTATTGAGTTGTATGAGTTCTTTATGTATTTTGGATATTAACCCCTTATCTGATATATGATTTGCAAATATTTTCTCCTATTCAATAGGTTGCCTTTTCATTTTGTTGTTGTTTTCATTGCTGTGCAGAAGTTCTTTAGTTTGATGTTGCCCGACTTGTTGTTTTTTGCTTTTGTTGCCTTTGCTTTTGGTGTCAGATGCAAAAAATCATCACCAAGACTGATGTCAAGGAGCTTACTACCTATGTTTTCTTCTAGAAGTTTTATGGCTTCAGGCCTTACCTTCAAATCTTTAATCAATTTTTGAGTTAATATTTGTATATGGTATAAGAAGACAGTGGTCCAGTTTTCCCAACAACATTTATTAAAGAGACTGTCCCTTCCCCATTGTATATTCTTGGCTCTTTTGTCATAATTTAATTGGCCATATATGTGTGGGTTTATTTCTGGGCTCTCTATTCTGTTCCACTGATCTATGTGTCTGTTCTTACACCAATACCATACTGTTTTGATGAGGATAGCTTTGTAATATAGTTTGAAATCAGGGAATATGATGCTTCCAGCTTTGCTGTTCTTTTTCAAGATTGCTTTAGCTATTTGGGGTATTTTGAGGTTCCATACAAATTTTAGGATTGTTTGCTCTATTTCTTTGAAAAATGTCATTGGAATTTTGATAGAGATTGCATTGAATCTGTAGATTACTTTGGGTAGTATGGACATTTTAACAATATTAATTCTCCCAATACATGAACATGGAATATCTTTTCATTTATTTGTATGTTCTTCACTTTCTTTCATCAATGTCTTATAGTTTTCAGTGTACGGGTCTTTTACCTCCTTGGTTAAGTTTATTCCTAGGTTTTCTTTCTTTCTTTCTTTCTTTTTTTTTTTGATGCAATTGTAAATGGGATTGTTTTCTTAATTTCTCTTTCTCATAGTTCATTATTAGTGTATAGAAATGCAACAGATTTCTGTATATTGATTTTATATTCTGCAACTTTAGTGAATTCATTTATTAGTTCTAACAGTTTTTTGGTGGAGTCTTTAGGGTTCTTTATATATAATATCATGTCATCTTCAAATAGTGACAGTTTGACTTCTTCCTTTCCAATTTAGATGTGTTTTATTTCTTTTATTTGCCTAATTGCTCTGGCTAGGTCTTCCAATACTATATTGAATAAAAGTGGTGAGAGTGGGAATCCTTGTCTTATTCCTGATCTCAGAAGAAAAGCTTTCAGCTTTTCACCATTGAGTATCATGTTAGCTGTGGGTATCAGTAGATTTTTGAAGCCATTATTCAATTAATATTAGTTTTAAAAATTACTGGTAATTCCACATTTGGGCTAATTTGGTTGTTTTGATTTGGTTCTTTTCATGGAGAAAGAATGATGAATCCATTACATTTATTATTTAGATGTGTATAAGCAACCTTGAATACTTCAAAGAATGCTTAGTTTCATTAGCATTTTTGATAAAGCATGAATATTATGAATACTGATTATATTTCCATATACAAATCTAATTTTTGTCCTGACTTCACAAAATCTCTTTTTCTTAGTTCCACTTGCCTCTCCTGATGCATCAGCAGAACTTCAAAAGAATTTTATAGAACGCATCTCTTTTATACATCAATATGATGCCAGGAAAACTCCCAATGAGCCCATCCGGGGAAAGGTGAGACTGTATGTAGAATAAATTATTTAATACTTTAGGATGGTAGATTTATGGTAGAACTTTAAGCCTTTTCAAGTCATAATCATTTTTCTCAAAATCTATTCAAAGAAACTAACATGGTTATTAAGAGGATAAAAATCTCAACTACGTTTCATAGTCAAAATAAGAAATGATGTCATAATTTTGGATCACAGTCTTTGAAATTTGGTTTAAATTATTAAAATAATTCACTTAAGGTAATATCAAAACAGTTTAACTTCAGATAAACTTTTTGATATGTTTTTATGTGTGTGTGGCAGGGGCTACATATAAGTTTTATAAAGCCAAACGGAAATGTAATAGTCAATTGCTGGATTTTTCCAACTACAAATGTTTGTTTTCATATTTCGCTATAACTAAGTCTTTTGTTGGAACTAATAGATATTTGGGATGCAATCATAAATCCTGTGGTCTATGAACATAGTTTCTATTGTATCTATAAAGCAAGAAATGAAATTTGATATGAACAGTCTCATGCAATCCAAATGATAGAAAGGTCGAGAATGGGAGATAATGAGATAGATGCTGCTGCTTTGACTTTTTGCTTTTCCCTTCCTGGTCATTTTCTGGTGCACCTTATTTATAATTTGTTTAAAAGGTTCACCAATAATTATTATGCTGCTGTCTTTAGTTTTGGCCTAAGGTGACAGCCAATGATGAAGCAGATGCCTGCCTCACCAGACTTGATCTAACACATGAACTCAGTTTACAGCTGCATCTTCTGGCAACTTGTGTTCCCTGGTTAACATCAACTTTATTTTCCTTTCCAGCGACATGGAGTTTTTGTGCAGACAGAGATAAAACCAGGAAGTAGGCCAATAGTTCCTAAGGGAACAGAGGTATTCCTGAATGCTCCAGGGTCATGCTGGTCAGAACAGTCCGAAAAAACAGAGAAAGGAAACTCAGCGGAAAGCAAAATGATCTCACCCAGTCTCTGCCGACAAAATTCCCTAGAGCTGTTAGAGACTAAAACTCACTTATCAGAAACAGACGTCAGAGAGGCAGCCAAGGCTTGCCCCAGAAGTCCTGAGACAAGGGAGAAGACTGCAGACGTCTTTCAAACAGCTGCAGTAAATGCTCTGCTCACCAGGCACGATCCTTTAAATCCACCAATAAAAAGTCAGGATAAATCAGGATAAATGACCTTCTTCAGATAAAAACAGAATCCTTGGAATGTAGAGAAATTTCAGAATCACCCTACAGGCCCTCGCGTTTGCTTTTTCTGTTATCAGTAACCTCAAAACATACAATTTACACAAACGGAAAAATGAAAAAAAGACAATTAAAATATACCAAAATTTTAAGAGTGGGCTCCAATGAGTGATGGATTATGAGACACATTTCTATGTCATATTATTTATAAACAACTTTGTTTTGCACAAAAGTAAGTGTAATTAATGATTATAAAACTTGTAGAGGAAAGGCCCTAATAGATAGTCATTAGTTATGGCTCTGGAATCAAGCTGGGGTTGGAATTTTGGCTCCACAATATATATGAGCTGTCTGTCTTTGGGTAAATTACTTAACCTCTCTAGACTTCAGTTTCATCTGTAAAATTAGGATGATAGCAACTTCATAAGGTTATTGAGAATGAGATTATGCACATTGATCAATCAGTGATCAATGTAATCACATCATCACTATTACTATAATTAAAATTTCAATTTCAGGATAATGTTCTCCTATAAACTTAAATTTTCCTCCTTAGTCTAAAACTTTGAACCCCTCTATATACAATTGAGAGTGTGAAAATCTAAAAACATTTCTCCCACTGCAAGATACACATACACACGCACACTCTTAATTCAAAGATCTGGGTACCTAAGAATATCAAAATATTTTCTAAATTGTTTATTATTTTACTTAGATCATTTCCAGCACTAACTCAACCTTTGCTTTTTGGATGAGTTTGGCATGGTTAATTCCACTAGCTATTCTGTTTGGTACATTTGGTGTGCCAATGTATCTACTAGAAGCTATGTTGTGTTTCATACCAGCGGAAGTAGGTAGAGTATCCCTCTGCTGCAAAAAGAGGATTTACATGCCTATTTACAAGGCTAATAGTAAACCCCTTTCATTACAAACACCTTGAAATGCTGAATAAAATGGAACAACAACAAAGTACCTAACCAAGCACACAAAATAGAGAAAACTTCATGTTCCAAAATAAAGAACTTGTTTATTTGTGTATCAATATATATCTTGAAGATCTTTCCTTGTCAACACATGTAGACTACTTCATTATGGTAATAGCTGCATAGTCTTCCATAGTATAGATACATTATATAATTGGAGCGATACGAATGCAAGCTTTGGTGTGGGGTGGGGGAGAATGTGGTGAGAGTTGGTAGCAGATTTGGAGAGGTCTTAAAGGCTAGGAACTTGAATTTTAATCCACTTTGAAACAGAGACGGAACCTTATGGGCTCCAAAGTAGAGAGCTGGAACTGAAACCTGCATAAAGCTAGAATCCTCGAATAGCTGGCTTATCAGTACAAGGCAGACTGGAAGAACTCCACTCGTATAACCAGGCAGACAGCAAGAAAGTTTACCTCTGCCTAGAGCTATAGATAGTGAATAAAATCTTTGTGAGAAACTAAAACCTCAAGCTTTTGCCACATTCCAGTTTGGAATATGAATTTACATGCAGGACATCTCATAGGGGACAACATTAACATAAAAATTAATCCTGGTGGTGTTACCACTGAGGTGCCTGACAAAAGCAAATGCAAAGCTCTCTTGGAGAGATATTTCCACAATCCAGAGAAAAAAATGGTCCCTAATACAGATAAGGTCACAAACAAAAATTACAAATCACACAAAGAAGAAAATCAAACTGAGCAAGAGTCTGCAGTACAACAAAGAGCATGTATAAAACTTCAGAACTGGAGATATAGAATTAAAACACTTTCAATTTGAAGACTTTTGTCTTTCTTCCATTCTGGAAAATTTTATTCTGTAGCCTTTCTATTATTTCCATTCCCTCCATTCTCTCTCGTCTCTCCTTTTGGACCATCTACTAGCTGAATGATGGAATACGTGGATTTATCTTCTATGTCTCTTAACTTTTCTCTCATTGTCCTTCTCATGGTACTTTACCACTAAGTAATGCAAGAATCCCTTAACACTAGCTTTCTACTAACTAATTTGCTTTTCAGCCTTGTCCATTGTTATGCCAGGCAATCTACTGAAATTAAATTTTTTTTTTAGTATTTTTAATTTCCAAGATCTATACATGCTTCCTTAGTACATAAGACTCTTCCTATATTATGGATGTGATAGTCTGTCTTATTCTTCTTAGAATATTATAATTATGCTTAAAGTGTCTTGTTTGCTCTTTTAATTCTGTTAGTTTTTGTTTGTTGAGTGTGATGCCTCACTTTCTTGGTACTGCACTTTTTTCTCAAATGTTTGGTGATTCTTAGTTGTATGCTCTTCATGATTATGAGATTTCCAGATCCCTAGCAATGTAAACTGTTTCTGTCTATTAGAGCCTGACTTTGGGACAGGATTGGGGTATGTAGTCAGATAGGATCTGGGGATGATTTGTCTGGTGGGCTCTTTGATCCTCCTGGGGGTCAGTAGCTACTGAGGCACTGCCCTGCTTTTCCAGCCCCAGTGCATGATTCAATTCATATCACAGCTGCCTATTGCTTAGCACAAGCAGAACAAGGAGGGGATAACTAATTTGCTGTTCCACATGCAGTTCCCCAATTTTTCAAATTGATAAATGCCCCAGAGCCCCTTCCACTTCTTAATATCCATTGACTCTGCATTTGTAGTTCTACCAGACCCTCCTCCATAGCAGTCATCTCTCCACATGTGTTGGCTTTTGTTACATTTAGTTTTGTTCCTCCAAACATTTGTTCTCTGGTGTTATCTTTCAGAATTTTTTTAAAATGTATTTCTTCTGACAGTAAGTTTCCTTGTTTTCCAATGTTATTGACCTGTATTTTGTTATCTATGTCTATTTACTTGTATCTTTATGAGATTTAGTGGGCAATAAGCGGTAGATGTGTATGATTAGTCTGCCATCTTGAGTCAGTCTCTAATTTTCTTTTAAGTAAATCATTTGCAAACAGTACTTTAACCATTAGGAAATTGCAAATTCTCTGCAGCAGCCCTCACAGTTGACTGACAAACATCATTGAGGATTGACCCAGTCCTTCTGTCTTAGAGAATATCTTTTAGTGAGAGACAGAGGGTTTGGAGCCAAAGAGCCCAGTTAGTGGACTACTACCATAGGCTAGGTTGGTGGTTCTCAACGTTTGCAAATATGAGGACATCTTGGGCCGGCCCCGTGGCTTAGCGGTTGGGTGGGCGCGCTCCGCTGCTGGTGGCCCAGGATTGGATCCCTGGCGCGCACCAACGCACCGCTTCTCCGGCCATGCTGAGGCTGCGTCCCACATACAGCAACTAGAAGGATGTGCAGCTATGACATACAACTATCTACTGGGGCTTTGGAGGAAAAAATAAATAAATAAAATTATTAAAAAAAAATACATGAGGATATCTTTTCTGCATTAATAAAAGTTTATGGTTCCTCACAAAATAGTAAGTGAGGGGCCTGCCTGGTGGCATAGGGATTAAGTGTGCGTGCTCCACTTTCGGCGGCCTGGGGTTCGCAGGTTCGGATCCCTGGTGTGCACTGACACACCACTTGTCAAGCCATGCTGTGATGGCGTCCCATATAAAGTAGAGGAAGATGGACACGGATGTTAGCTCAGGGCCAATCTTCCTCAGCAAAAAGAGGAGGATTGGCATTGGATGTTAGCTCAGGGCTAATCTTCCTCACTCACACACACAAAAATAGTAAGTGAACTTTCAGTATCCATGCTGGAGAAAATGCATGATAACAAAATGCAATGGTGACTTCCAGCTTTAGTTCTCTGTTTTTTAACTGCTAAGGGTGTGTCTCTCCACAATGAATTCCATAGTCTGTTAAAGTTATGACTGCCTGTTAGTACAAATAGTGCTCTTAAATTTCACAAGAATATTTGAATGTTTTCAAGTAGTTCCCTTATTAGGTATTTTCATAGAATGACAGCTTTTACCAGGACACAAAATTTTTTTCGGGTTACCAAACCAAACCAAACTAAAAAAAATAATCCTTCATGCAACTTAATATTTTAAAAATATCTTAATGAATGTGCTAATAGTTTTCAACCCTTAACTTTGCTTTTAATAATACCATAAATTTGTATGATGCATTTTAAGCTTCAGAGCATTTTCAAATCCATTATCTCATTTGATCTTTGCAATAATCCTATGAAGCAGGGCAAATAATAGTATGCCAATTTTACAGCTAATAATAGGCTCAGAGAACTTAAGTAATGTCTCCAAGTTTGCAGTTAGCAAGCAACAAAGCCAGGACCAGAATCTAGGTTTCTCAATGCTCTGTCCCTTAATTCCCAAATGTCAACCCAGAGATCAATGCTGACTCATTACAAATGAAAAACAAGGATAGTGTATGTAGTATCAAAGCAAATAATTTCAACACTTTTATTGAGAGATTGTAATTTTACTGCTTTTTGGGATTTAAAATGCTCTTTGTTAGGCTTCTTATCACTGTGATGGACTAAGTTGATGTGGGAAGCACCCATCATTCATAACACAGATAAATCTTGATAAAATATAATGAAAACATTTGAAATACACAACTAAGCACTAAAACAAGAATTGAAATGCTCAGGTGCCCGAAATGAAGAGAACACTAAAAAGTAGTGAGCAAGAGGTGAGGCTTCATAGACAGCTGGAGAAGTAGGATCGGAAATTGAACTTAGGGACTGGGAGCTGAGGCCCCATGTACAGTGGAGTTAGCTCTGAGCACAGAGCCAAGATCCTAGAAGAGCTTTGCTGCTGTGAAAAGGATTCTAGAATATCTCCTCCCATTAGCCTGAGAATTAGAGGAGAAAGCAGATTGATTACTACCCAGATGACATACCTCCCAAACTGAGCTGTGCACAGGAGTGGGGGGCCAAACGAGTATTCATGAGTAGCGCAGGAAACCCAAACCAAGGTAGCAACAAAAAAACTGGCTTGAACCAGGGAAACCCCGATAGGACCATGATAGAGACAAATACAAAAGTGCCCCATAGTAACAGTTTACAATCCTGGATACATGAGACACCATGAAAAGAAATACTCAAGATGAGATGGGGGAAAAAAATCTACCTCTCTATGTATCTATCTATCTTCCAGGGGAGGAAGTTAGCAGAATCCATGACCCAAGAATTACAGACAATAGAGCAAAAAGACTATAAAATAAATATGATTAAATGATTCAAGACATAAAAGAATAAAAACTATATAGAAAAACCAGAACAGCATAAAAAAATAATAAGCATATTTTGGGGGAAAATCTATAGAAATTCTAAAGATAAAACATATATCTTTTTTAAAAAACTTAGTAGACTAAACATAGCTTAAAAGAAAATCAGTAAATTGGAAGATAGAGCTGAAGAAATCTCACAGAATGCAAGACAAAAATATGAAAAGAAATATTAAAAAGAAAGAAGCACAGAGAACAGAATATTAATAAGCATTCCAGAAGAACATAATAGAAGGACTATGAGAGAAATTTATAATAAAAAATGGCTATGATAGAGATTACTACTTGTTCCCAATAACTAATACCCCCTCCGCCTTATTCACAGAATTGCCCATTTTTAGCTGGGACTTTGGCTGCCCAGAATAAAGACCATATTTCCTGGGTTCCCTTGTATCTGGATTCACCATATGACTATGTTCTGGGATATAACCAAAACATCATGTACAATTTCTAGAAATGTCCTCAAAAGGAGGAGGTAGGCCCTTCTCTGTACTTTTTCCTTCCTGGTAACTAGAATGCAGATGTTATGGTTTAAGTTCGAGTAGAGAATCTACTTGCTGAGAATGGTGGAACAATACTATAGAAGGGTCCCTGAGCCCCTGACATCATGAAACGGCACCTGAATGGCCTAATTTATGTCAGAAAGAAATAAGCTTCTATCTTGTATAAACCACTCTGATTTAGAGTCTTTTTTAAATCACTTGCAGCAGAATCTAATCCTAAGTTACACAACGTCAAATGTAAAGAGAAAAACCTTAAAAGCAAATCAGAGAGAAAAGAGATTCTTACCTATAAAGGAAAAACAGTCATAATGGCAAAAGACTTCTCATCCACAACAATAGATGCAAGAAGATAGTAGAGTAATATCTTGAAAATGCTAAAGGCAATAATGGTCAACATAGATTCCATGTTTAACTAAACTATAATTCAAGAATGAGGACAAAATAAGGACATTTTCATACATAGACAGATTAATAATAATAGCAAGCGCTATATAATACAATTTTACAAGGTAGTGTTCTCAGTGCCTTACATATTTTAAGTCAGTAATCCCCACAACAACCCTCTGAGATAGATACTATTAATATTACTATATTAGAGATGATGAAACTAAGATACAGGGAGGTTAAGTAACTTGCCCAAGGTCACACAGTTAGTAAGTGTCCAAACCAGGATTTAAGTGCAGGCACTCTGCCCCAGATTCCTTGGTTTCAATCACTCACAGTAACCAAGTTTGTTACTCACAAATCTTCACTGAAATTACTTCTCAAGGATTGATATTGAACCCAGACAGAAAAAGTAGGATGTAAGCAGAAAAACAAGACAAAAAATCAGTAAATCATATTGATTAACTTATATATCAACTACAAAAGTGTTCTTTCATGAAATGAACTCATATTGGATTCTAGGGGATTTTTTCCCCTTGTAATGTCTTTATTTGGCAAAAGCAAATATTTGACAATTCTATGTCAGTTCCCCCCAAAATTTTGGTAATTTTCCTAGTCTTTAATATCACAAAGTCTGGAAACTATTGGTTCAATCTATTGTGCAACAAAGGGTATTTTTTTTTTTGAAAAAGCAAATTTGCAAGGTTAACTACTAATGTGTCATACAAAAAATAAATTTATTGGTAATGGGATATTTTGTTGGGTATTTGAATTCATGATGTAAGGAGGACAGGCTGCATGTAACCGTTAGTGAGAATAGCTGTTCTCTTAGAAACATGGCCCCAGCAAAGGGCATGCTCCAAATCAAAATGTAAAAAAAGAAGTAAAAAAACCCTTTTCACCACAGAAATTCATTGCTAACTTATTAAGGTTTATGGAGAGAATGCTTTTGATTGATAAATTATATCAAGATGATCTACAATATTTCAGCCAGGAAGGCAGAACCCAGTGCTGTTATATGCCCACCAAAGTCAAAGATGTTCACACTTCTGAAAGAGTGAATTTTGTGAGAAACAGAGAAAATGTTACTCTTTACTTACTTATAATAATTAATTTCTTTATTATAAAATTTTCTTCAAATGACTTTGTAAACTATCTTTTTGTGTGTGTGTGAGGAAGATTAGTCCTGAGCTAACATCCAATGCCAATCCTCCTCTTTCTGCTGAGGAAGATTGGCCCGGGGCTAACATCCGTGTCCATCTTCCTCTACTCTATATGGGACGCTGCCACAGCATGGCTTGACAAGTGGTGCATATGTCCGTGCCCGGGATTCGAACCTGTGAGCCCTGGGCCACCAAAGCAGAACACGCAAACTTAACCACTAGGCCACTGGGCCAGTCCCTAAACTATCTTTTTTAAATCTATAGATTGAGAATGCCTAATCGTATACTCTTAAATAACCTTATAGGTCACATAATTTCCTTATTCTCTAGCCAACTTTGCACTAGAAGGAGACACCCCAAAAATGGTCCTGAGAGTTCTTAGCTATTTGTTTCACAGTCATAAGCCAATGAGTTGAAGAAATGTATGACCTAATGCAGTTTTCATGGCTAGAATCTTAATTGTAGCTCTAACAGAAATTGAATTTCCAGATTAAATCTTCTGTAAAAACATTTTCATTATGTAGGGTATTTTTGTTTGGTTGGTTTTGTGTTTGTTTCTTTTTTTTAAATTTTATTTATTTTTTCCCCCAAAGCCCCAGTAGATAGTTGTATGTCATAGTTGCACTTCCTTCTAGTTGCTGTATGTGGGATGCGGCCTCAGCATGGCCGGAGAAGCAGTGCATCGGTGCGCGCCCGGGATCCGAACCCAGGCCGCCAGCAGCAGAGTGCGCGCACTTAACCGCTAAGCCACGGGGCCAACCCTGTGTTTGTTTCTTTATAGCAGCAGTGGCTTATATATTTTGTTGTGGTGGGAGCTGGCAATAGTGAGAAGGAACTTTTTTTTGATGAGGAAGATTGGCCCTGAGCTAACATCTGTTGCCAATCCTCCTCTTTTTGCTCAGGAAGATTGGCCCTGGGCTAACATCTGTGCCCATCTTACTCTACTTTATATGTGGGATGCCTGCCACAGCATGGCTTGATAAGCGGTGCATAGGTCCATGCCCAGGATCCAAACCCGTGAATCCCAGGCTGCGGAGGCGGAATGCATGAACTTAACCATTATGCTACTGGGCTGGCCCCCATGAGAAGGTACTTTTAAAGGTCAAGTTGTAAAAAAGTCCCTTGAAGGTCCCTTACATAGCCCATGACATACAATATACAAAATTTGTGTACAGTAATTCTTATATACACTGAAATATCGCTGAGCTACAAAGACAAAAGGAAAATCCCTATCAGATGTCTGCCTGCCTGCAGGATTTCCTTCATTCTGTTTTTATATTAGGATTCTATAACCCTAGTACATGCTTGTGTAGTAAAGGATTAAAATTTGCCCAAAGAGAGGTCTGGCCTTTGCCCTTAGCTCTTGTAAGGTAACCTCTAAGACCTTGGAATAGCCTGCCTGATGAGAGTGTCTTTGTTTACTTGGGGACCTTGGGCCACGCCAGATGGTCTATGCTAACAATGTGATTTATTGTGGGGGATCTTGGGCCATCAGTATTAGTTTGACCTCTGGAGGGACTGGAGACTAAGGTTAGCCATGCGGGCAGTCAACCATGATTATATGACCAAGCTCAATAAAAACTGTGGACACCAAAACTCAGGCAAGCATCCTAGTGGACAATATTCCATGTGTATCATCACGCATTATTGAGAGAAATTAGCACTGTCCACAACTCCATTGGGAGAGGACAACTGGAAGCTCATGCTTGGAACTGGACATGTGCCCTATGTGCCTCTCTTCTCCACTGATTTTAATGTGTATCCTTTCACTGTAACAAACTATAACTGTGAGTAGAAGAGCTTTTAGTGAGTTCTGTGAGTCCTTCTAGCAAATTATCAAACCTGAGGGTGATTTTGGGACTCTCAAACTTGCAGTGGTGTCAGAAGTGAGGATGGTCTTGAGGACACTCAGACTTTGCAATGCAATTTATTTGTCGTGAGGATTAAGCAAGATGATGAAGTCTATAGTGAAACTCCTTGGTAATGTGGAATCTCTCACTATATTAGATGGAGTTGGAATGTTTGAGAGAAGTTAATAAATTATATTTGTTTAGCTCTAAAAATGTTCCCAAGCACTTTCAATCAAGAAATTCTGAAATTTTTAAGGATAAAATATTGACTTTAGTATAATTAATCTCAGTAATGGTACTAAGAAATGGCCAAAAGAAGAACTCTACATCAATCACTAAAATTCTCATTTCTTTAATCAATCCTATTAAAGGTCCTTTATGCCTCAGAATAGTAATCACTATTTCTGGCCTATGGTATAGCAACTTCCTTTACTGACTTCCTTAAACTCTGCCCACAGCTTCCTAAATATTCCCTTTATTAAACTCTCCTCAGTTACCCCCCATAGTGGCCACGATTTCCTGGCCGGACCAGACCAATACAATGATTGGCACTAAGCACACATGTGATCGCAGAATCTTCTCAACACCGAGCTCCAGGTTATAACTATGGATTGATTACAGTTGACACTTGAAATACATTTGTCATTCCTAGATTTGAGATTTAATGATATTCCTCTTGGTTGGAGCCTCTACCAAGAATCATAAAAAAAAACATGCCTTATTATTGGACACTTCACTGCTCTCTCACTTCCAATTCACTGAGGAACAACTCCTAACACCTCAGTTATATCACTCTCAGTGGCCTCAGTGATGGGAATTTTGGCCCAATATATCTGTCTGTTAATATAACATATCTGTCTATTAATATAACTTTGACAGCCACCAAGATGCCCTGTGACTCAATGAACTTCTGTGTCACACCTCTCTGTGTCACCTGCCTCTATAGCCCAAATGTCCTCAGAGACCAGGCAGGTAACCTAAATAAGGCAGTGGTATAAACAATAGGCAGTTCTGATTTCTAGTATGTCAGAGTAAAGACTTCCAAAAATCCACTCCTTCATAAAAGAAATGAGAACACTGGCAAAAATTGTCAAAATCAACTGTTTCAAAACTCTGGAAATTAACCAAAGGCTTACAATTGGAAGAGCATTTTTCAGTAAAAATGACTTAACCTCTGTGAGAACAGTGATCTTTGCGGTGTTTTAACTTTCCTCATTCCCATCCCACTCTCAAAAAGAATAAAATACTTAGGAATAAATGTAACAAAAAAGTACAAGACTTTCACACTGAAAGCTACAAAATACTGTTGAAAGAAAATAAAGATCTAAATAAAGGAAAGACGGTGCATGTTCATGGATCGGAACAATTAATATTGTTAAAATGCCAACACTCCCCAAACTGGTTTACAGAGTCAACACAATACCTTTCAAAATCCCAGGTGCCTTTTTTGCAGAAATTGAAGCTGATCCTAAAATTCACATGGAAACTCAAGAGACCCAGAATAGCCAGACAATCTTGAAAAAGAACAAAATTGGAGGGATCACACCCCCAGTCTCAAAACTGACTACAGAGTTATACTAAATCAAGACAGTGTGGTACTGGCATAAAGATAGACAGATAAATGAAATAGAACTGAGAGTCCAGAAATAAACTCATACATCTACAGTCAATTGATTTTCAACGAGGGTACTAAGACAATTCAATGGGGAAAGAATAGTCTTGTCAACAAATGGCGCTAGGCAACTGGATAACCACATGCTAAAAAACAAAGTTGAACTCCTTCTTTACATCTAACAAAAATTAACTCAAAATGGATCACCAATCTAAACGTAAGAGCGAAAACTATAAAACTCCTAAAAATAAAATATAGGTGTAAATCTTTATCCCCTTGGATTGGGCAATGGTTTCTTAGCTATGACACTAAAAACACAAGAAACAAAAGAAAACATAGATAAGTTGGACTTTATCAAAATTTAAAACTTTTGTGCTTCAGAGAACACCACTAAAAAAGTGAAAAGTCAACTCACTGGAGAAAATATTTGCAAATCATGTAAGAGACTTGTATCGAAAACATATAAACAACTCATAAACTCAACAATGAAAAAAATGCCCAATTAAAAAATGGACAAAGGATTTGAATAAACATTTCTCCAAAGAAGTTATACAAATGGCCAATAAACATACTAAAGATTCTCAACATCATGGGTCATTAGGGAAATTGAAGTCAAAACCACAATGAAAAACCACTTCACACCCCCTAGGATGGCAGAATCAAAAAGAAAACAAGTGTTATTGAGGATGTAGAGAGATTGAAACCCTTCGTCATTGCTGGCTGGATTATAAAATGGTGCAGCCACTTTAAAAACAATTTGACATTTCTTCAAAAAGTTAAACACAGAGTTACCGTACGACTCAGCAATCCCACTCTTAGGTATATATGAAAGAAAACGGAAAACATATGTCCACACAAAAACTTGTACGCAAATGTTCACAGCCAGCATTATTTATAACAAGCAGAAAGCAGAAACAACCCAAATGTCCATCAATTTGTGAATGAATAAACAAAATGCAGTATACCCATACAATGGAAGCTTATTCGGCCATAAAAAGGAATGAAGTACTGATACATGCTACAACATGGACAAACGTTGAAAATATTATGCTAAGTGAAAGAAGCCAGACACAAAAGGCCACAAGTTGTATGATTCCATTTATAGGAAATGTCCCAAACAGGCAAATCCATAGAGACACAAAGTAGATTAGTGGCTGCCAGGGGTTGGCGGTGGGAGAAGGGGAACAAGGAGTGACTGCTAATGGGTATGAAGTTTCTTTCTGAGGTGATGAAAATGTTCTGCAATGAGATAGTGGTGATCAATGCACAACCTTGTAATAAAAAGCGCTGAATTCTACACTTTAGAATGGTGAATTTTTATTCCATGTGAATTTTATCTCAATAAAGTTGTTATTAAAAAAAAAACAGACAGTAGGCAGTGCTTGAACCTATAGCAAACTAGGGAGTCCAGGTTCCTTCTAAAGATATCGTAATTCAAAACCATTTTAAATACAGGGCTCATCAAATAAAATACAGACTCAGACCTTAGGGCCCAAAAACGCATCCTCTAGGAAGGTCTTCATCTCTTCACACCAGCCTTCTTAGAGACGTTGGCCTCCGACAGGGAAGGGGACAAGATGGAGGGGGCTTTCCCTCTGAAGTGGGCTATCACCCCCTTGGTCTCTGGCATCTAGGACCTGGTCAGGCAAGCACCAAGAGTGAGCCTGGGTGTTTCCCTAGCCATGCTACCGCCGTCTCTGGGCACCCTGCCTGACCTGGGAATACTGATTCCAACTCTACTTCCCCAGGGCCGCTCAATCAAGTCTAGCCCAACTGTCCTTCCAACTTTCTCAGAAATCTTGAATCCTCTCAAAACCAACTCCCAGCTTCCCCAGGAGCTGCCAGATCACTCTAATGTTCCTTATTCACCTGTGGAGATACTTATCTTATGCACATGAAGCACACCTGGCCGCAAGAACCTTGAACCATCACACCGGGTCACAGAATAATATTCCTCTCATAACAAGCACTTAAATCCTCAGTTTACCAAAAAATAAAATAAAATAAAATTGACACAGACAAAACTTTCAAGAATTTGTGTGTGGAGTATGTGTGCGTGCGTGTGTGTCTGTCTGTCTGAGGTGAAATGATCCTAGATTATACACGTTTTGACTAATGTCATCTAACAGTATTCCCTTCTCAGGCAGCTAAAAAAATTCTGAAAATCTCTGGGAAGGCAGCTTGGACCAAACCTGAACCAAAAGCTCAAAAGTCTGATTTCTAACCCCACAGCAGGTCTTGGAGCAGGTCATCTCATCTATATAAACATCAATTTTCCAATCCGTGAAGTGAGAACAATCACATTCAGCTCTGCCTAAGTCACAGGTGATCTTAAGGATCAAATCTGAAACGAAAATTGATTTGAAAGTGCTTTAAAATTTGTAAAGCAACAGACAGATGTGGGCTTTCATTATCTTATCTTTGAAGTCATGGTCCTATGAAAATTTTAATAGGCAAATAAAAATGGGTTGTTTAAATAACTAGGATAATTCCTTGGTTACAGTGAAGCATTATTTTGAAGGGAGAAAAAAGAATACTACTGAGTGCATTTATTTTCATATATATTTTTTCTATATATATATATAAAATATTTCCTTCCTAGGCTACAGGGTAGTTTGTAAATCAGTGTCATACTGACATTTCTCATCACACCAATCACACCAAAGTTGCTAGAGTTGTTAAAAGAGTTCAGTGATGACAATGAAGGGTGTCCCACTGCAGGATGGTCGAGTGGCATGTTGCTTTCTCTATCGTGCTTCTACCATTATTGCCAGGAAATTCACACAGGACAAAAGACTTAGTAATTCTATCTTACTTTATTCCTACGTTATATTTCAGTGCTGCCAGCCATTTAAAAAAAAACAGTCAAAAGTACATTTTCAGAGAAGGAAGAGGGAAAGGAGGTAAAAGTCGCTACCACCTTTACAAGAATGTTGTGGCAATCATGAGACGTTAATTATAAAAGATACTTTGCATATTCCTGTAAAAGTACATTACAAATATTAGTTATTATTTTAGTGCTTTAAAAAAAAAAACCTAAGTAAAGAAGTGTAGCAAGTTCGTTACCCAGATCTGTTGCTGCATAGCTGATGTAATGTTTTTTGTGGTTTTGACATCCATGATCCCACCCTTCAGAATCTGAACTGGGCAGGAACCCAAATAACTTGTTGGAAACACACAAATCTGTGAGTAGTTCTGCCTGTGACTCTTCCTAAGCTGACCCTGGTCAGCTTAAACTGTGGCAAAAGGTGAAGTAGCCCCACTGGTCTTTAGAAAAAGAAAGTTCTCTTTCAGAGGCCGCTTCCCTTGTGATATGGGTGGAGAGGAAGCCTGGGTGGGAGGCTGGGCTGGGACCCACCAAGGCGAGACAGGGTTCCTGCTGTTCTTGGGAACATCCTGGAAGCCTTGAGAGGTGAGACACAAAATCTGGAGGGACAGTCTGCCGGTCAGCTTTGGCCCAACCCAGGGCCGCCTGCCAAGTGAGCTGTTTTTATTGTTAGCAAATGTCACTCCACCCAAGGCAGGATTTTCAAAGATTCCTTAGACGAGTGGGAACTTCTGGTTGCTCCTTGTTTTCTGAAGTGTGTTATGACAGGCATTTGATCTGTTCCTCCTTTGCAATTCAGGAAAAATTCCTCAGGGCCTAGAGGGTGACCTTTAACAGAGAGCAGTGGACACTGTTATTCCTTGCCAGGCAGTTTCAGGGTCTCTGCTGGGTTGACAGATTCATCTTCTCATAGATATGGCAATGTTTTAGGCTGTTCAAGGAGGAAGAGAAAACCATCACTGTTCTGAATCTCTCCTTGTTTGATTTTGAGCCCCACAAACAGGACGATGGGGCGGGCTGAGATTGCGGCAAGTACTGAGCTTGGGCAGAGGGCCCCGGGAGAGAGGCTGGGCCTGCAGGTACCACCCCCGTGGGCTGACAGCCTACACCAGGGTGCTGGCTTGTGCTGGATTGTTAGAGGAGAGGCGGGCCTGTCATTCAGTATTCCCCTTACAGCCATCTGAGCCTCTGCCTCTGGCCAGAAAAGGGGGCAGGAACATCTGGGCCTGGCATCTGCTCTGGGGCTGGGTCCCAAGGGAGCAGACGCTACATTGATGTGTCCAATCCAGGGTTCCGATTGGCTCTGGGGCAAGGGCTATACCCCACCCTACCCCCATTCCAGAGCAATTGCAACCGTTTGGAGATTTCAAGCAGGGAGGCCTACAGGAGTCACACCTGCTGTCACAGTTGTCTGCTTCTTGCTTCTAGTAAATTTCAGACATGCCGGTGGTGGGCGAGGGCCGAGGCAGCCGCGGTGGCGTCTCCTGGGAGGACCACAACAGTGCCAGAAACTCAGGGGCTTTGCCAGGAAGCTAATCTCACAGTGTGGGTGTGCGCAGGAGTGGGCCCGAGATGAGCCTGCTCCTGCCTGGGGAGCAGCTGCCTGCCTGGGTCTGGGGAAGCAGGAAAGCAGGTTTCCGAGTTCCAGCGCTATCCCCTTCCAGCTGTGTGACCTTGAGAATGTTACCTAACCTCTCAGGGTCATGTTCCTTCATCTGTTAAATGATGAGAATGCGAACAGCTACATCAGACAGTCCTAGTGAGGAATAAATGAGATAATACGTGTGGAATGCTCTGTAAACAATCTTGGCTGCTAACATACATGGAGGGTGCTGTGTGCCTGGTACCGTTCCCTGAACTTCACGTGCCTTAGCTAGAATCCTCACCAACTCTTTGAAGTAGGTTACTATTATTATACCCATTAAAATGGGGTAACAGGTAAGGAAAATGGGGCACAGAGATATTAAGTAACTTGCCTGTGGTCAAACTATTACTAGACAATGGAGCTGGTATGTAAACCCAGGTAGTCTGATTCCAAGGCTGCCCTCTTATCTGAGCAATAATACGACAATGTGGGAAATTTCAATGTGCATATTCATCTTTGAGGCTTCCTTCTTCCTTAACCTAATATTCAATCAGTTGCTGAGAGCTGTAGAGTCTACTAGTATCTCATATTTGTCCTCTTGTTTTTATTCTCTCAAACTCATGTGGTGGTTTTAAAACATGGCCTGAAACTTTTTGACACTCCTCTTATTGAGAGGAGGAGTCTGTGTCTCCATTCCCTTGAATCTGGATGGGCTGGTGACTGCTTAGACCAATAGGCCAAGATAGAGGTGATGACGCCAGACTTCCGAGGCCAGGTCATAAAGGCCATCCTTCACTGGTACACTAAGCCACCGTGTAAGAAGTTTGACTTCCCCGAGACGGCCGTGTAGGGAAGGCCACATGTAGGCATTCCAACCAGCGGTCCTGGCTGAGCCCAGGCTTCCAGTCTTCTCCACCAAGGTGCCAGATATGTGAGTGAAAAAATCATCTTGGAAGTGACTCCTGCAACTCCAGCTATTCCAGTCCCAGCCATGTGACTCACCTCCAGTCTTTCCAGCAGAGGCCCCCGAGTGGGGAGCAGAGACGAGCCATACCCACTGCATAAGAAAATGGTTATTGTCGCTTGCCACTAAGTGTGGGACATTTATTGTATTGCAATAGAAAACTGGACACTTATTACATCCCAAACCACACTCGTCCCTACCCGCTATGGGTCCCCCTCCTTTATTTCTGCCTTTCAGTTAATGGCATCGTAAGTCACCCAATGGGTCAGAAACTTTCACATTCCATCTCCAATTAATCACCAAGTTCTGTTTCTTCCATCTGTTTCCCGTTTCAACTGCTTCTTATTCAGGACCTTAGCACTCCACCCATCTACAGTCAACAGCCTCCTAACTGACTGTCTCCTCGAGCTCTCACCCCCTGTCTGTTCTCTGCAGTGCCGCTGGAACTGGTCTCTGCAGATTCATCTAGGTCTGATCAGTCTTAGTCTTGCTGAAAACTCTTTAAAGGCTCCCCAGTCCTGCCAGAAGGACTCACAAGACCTTCACAGTCAGGCAGCCTCTCTCCAGCCAGGCATATCCCCAGCCCAATGCCCTGTGCTCACACCTGGAGCTACTCACTCTTTCCAGAACATGCCAGGCACGTTTATGCTTCTGTACCTTTATACATGCTGTTCCCTCTGCCTCGACTGCCCAAACCTTCATACTTCCCTTGTGTAACATGTTTTTATTCCTCCAAGGCCTAGCTCAGACATCACCCTCTTTCAAGCTCCCCCTCCACCAACCCCAAGCAGAACAAATCGTTCCTTTCTGTACATCGCATTGTTTCCCACTTTCCCTGTCACTTTTGTAGCACTTACTTGTGGCTTATTTGTCTTTAACTCTGCTTCTCCAGGGAGGTGGAGTACCATGTAGCAAAACCTGAATTTTGCTGTACAACACGCATCTACTATGGAGGCTGCCTGGCATCCAATATGTACTCTATCAGTACTTCTAGGATTTCCACTGCTGCTGCTCTAATTCACAGAACAGTCTCCACCCTAATATAATTTGTCTTCTTAAAATACAGCCCCCAACAGGTCACCTCCCTTTCCAAAATTTAGGTGGCTCTGCAGTGAATGAAGACGGAAATCCTTAGCATGACGTCCATGACCTACACCTATGACTTTGGGCTGAAGGAGACTTGGAGTAATGATCAAACAGTTGAAGTTGCCCAATAAGTTGGGTGGGTTAGCGTATTGCCCACTTCTGTGGTGCTTCTGACCCTCTCTCCTCTTGTCTGTATCCAGATATTCTCCAGCATGTCACTGTCCTCAGTTTTTTAATTTCTACTCAGATATTTATCTTCTTAATAGTCTCTTTCTCTAGACAAAGTTTATTCTTCCATTCCTGTATTCTGTCATTGAGTCTCTGCATCAAGTCTCAGGAATGCCTGTGAGGTCATCTTTATTTCTGGGTGTTAGAGAGCAAGTTCACTTTCTTTATTGCCCATCGCCTGGGCAATGACATATAGACACCTGAGATCAGAAGTATTGTTTCTTTCCTCCTTTCCAATGATCTTAACCAAAATTTTGCTGTGCAACATGCCTCCTGCAATGCTCCTTTCTCTCTTATACTCAATACTCTCCACAGTAACTGGTTTTACAGTTTTATCAGAGTATTTCTTGCTCTACACTATAATTCTTACAGACGGAATCCTAAAATGCTGAAAATCGGTCTTTTTTTCCTTTTCTTTCATTCTGTTACGAGATATTTCAAGCAATTATATACCCGTGTACTGGGAATCCTATTTAAAACAAGGTAATTGTGTAATTAAATTTGAGTTATCTGGTTGAGGAATGATATTTAATAACTGTTTGGACATTCACAGTTCCTTTGTTCATCGATGGCATTTAAAGTAAAAAGAAAAACTATCTCAGGGCAAAAGGAGCATATGGATTTTAATATTTTAGGTAAAGGCAAAATAATGCTTAGAGAACCAACAAATATATCTTAAGTTTCTCAGAGAATAACTAATTGCTTCCAATATAACAGCATAGTTTGTTTCCATTTAAAGAACTTAAACATCAACCAGTTCACATGTTGGTCCTTTTAGAGGAATGTTATACACATGATCTAAAACGTATGTTAGAAAGAGAAAATTGGGATAAGCCCGGGTTTGAAAGTAGTGGTCACTTTTCAAACACAGAACACTTGACAGATTTCTAATTCTCTTTCTTTTCTTTTTATGTGGCAAATAAAGACAGAATAAGCCAGTGCTAAATTTTGGCTCCAGAGCAATGATGAAATGTGCACGTCAAGACACCCTATCCGTTTCCCGTTTGGCTCGCTCTCTCCATTCCCTGCATGTCTGCACACACAGAAAGCTCAGGGCAGCTTTCTACTTTGCATTTTCCTCCCTGATCTCTAAAACGCATTTATTAATCTTATTGGAAAAACATTTTTTTTTGCTTTGCTTCCACACTAGATAATAACATATCTAGTAAAGTATTAAAAAAAAATGCTAGCTATCTTTTTATGACACTAATCAGTTAAACTTTTAAGGCTTCTTTTTTTCCTTAAGGCTTTCTATTTACATTATCAGCATTTCAAAATATCCAAAACAAGACCTTAAACCCAGAAGCCACGCAGGAACAGATCAGATTTATCTACAAAAGAATGTAAAATCTTAATGTGGCCAAAATATAACTTTAACAAAGTTAAAAGATAAATGGAAAAGTGAGGGAAAATATTTGTAGCACATAAAAAAATATTAATATCCCTAATATATATATAAAGATATAAAAAAGCTATATATAAAGAGCTCATACAAATCAATAAAATAAAGTCAATGAAATTAATAGGAAAATGAGCAAAGAGCATGAACAGGCAATTCAAAGAAATACAAAAAACGAGTCAAGTAATCGCAAAATAAGAACAAGATACAAGCTTTCACCTGAGATGGGCCAAAATTTAAGATTGTTCATACAAAATGTTGGTAACGATGGGGGGAGGGAATAGGTACTTTACCATAATATTGTGAAAGTATAAATAGATACAACTTTTTGAAGGTCAATTTAAGAAAATCAAAATTGTAAATGCACATACATTTTTACCCTACAATTTTATTCTTTGATAGCTATCCTACAGAAATACCTATATAAGTAAACAAGAGCATATTGGTAAGGATGTTTATTTACTATATTATTTTAGTTGCAAATAATTGAAGAAAACTTCAATGTTCTTCAATAGAGAGCTCTTTAAATACATTACGGTACATTGGCACAATGGAATTCTCTATTGTTCATTCAAAGTATGGGCTGGATCTTCTCCAAGATATATTGTGAACAGAGTAAATCACAAAACTATTTACATAGATAGTGCGATCCAATTTTTTACCTAAAAATTTTCAAATCATGAAGATGCGTGTGTGCATGTACGTGTGTGTATGAAGTTCTGGAAGGATACATACCACAGTGTGATTATCCCTGGAAAGCAGGGATGAAAAGGCAACTCCCTTTTCAGCTTTATACTCTTGAATATTGTTTAAAATTGTGACATGAATTGTGACATGAATTGCTGTCTAAATTTTTAATGAAAACAATTGAAGAGAAACAATATCCAAAGAAATCCTAACCTTAACTACATTTCTCTCATGAGTATCAACCCACCAAGATTTGAGGATCCCTAAAAGACCATATTTACCTTAAAATGTCAAGTTTACTTTATGGCCCTTTCTCTTGGCACTAGAATAGAGACATAGGATTTTACATTTGAGGCCACGAGTTTCGCTTCTGACTCTCTTCCCAATTACTCTGTCTTACTCATTTCCAGATACTTCATTCCTATGGAGGTAAATCTGACCCTTGATGAAGGTCGCCCAGAATAAACCAGCGTACACTCACTGGGGCAATGGGCTGGCAGTGCCCGGAATCAGGAGTCATACAGAGTGAGTTAAAGAATGCCAGCCAGACACCATGTCCCACAACCAGCTGTGAATGTGTGTTCACACACCTCACCAGCCAGGGCTGCCATCTCTTGGCCATTAACATGAAGGCCCAGTAAGCAGAGTATTCTGAGAAAAGCATTAGCCACACTGCAGGGCTTCTGTCACTGTAAGCACAAGAAATCAGGCTTGGTTTTCCTTGAGGGCAAAGGCGCTACCTTCCAGGATCACTGCCAAGCTAACACAAGAGTCTGTGTGCCACAATTTTGTGAGTCACCGAGTGTTCTTCTGATGTAAGGAGTCTTTACTACTCACTTTACCAATGTTCAACAGAGTTTCCATTTTCCCGACTTCCTGGCCAAGTCTCTATTGAGTGGATAGCACTATTGGGCTTACAGAAGATATTCATTAGTCCTTGTGAACTGTTGATTTCCTTATAAAGAGAATTTATGACAATATCTTATGGAGATAGACCAGTGTTGTGTTGGTGAATGTTTAACAACCGGCTCTCCTGGAGAAACTATGCCCTGGTTTGTAATATTTACCGATTTCCATAGTGTGGCTACAACTCCCATGGCCAATTTCAAACTACCAACAAAATTACACTGACAATTACAACTGAATTACACAATTGGGAAGAGACGCACATAATAGCATACCATTATATCGTATTACTACCTCAAGAGCAGAGGTAATAGTAAAGTATAATAAAATAATTAGAAAGTGATGAGTTGTATGTAGACATTTGTTTTTAATATATTTAATCATAAGTTTATATAATTTAATTTCTCATAATGAATGGGTTTAACAACTGGCTCGCACAATTCCTGAAAATTTAACATCTGACTCTTGCAGGCCAATACAAGCCGGCTCCAACACACCCCTGAGACTACCACACTGCAAGATATTATGGATATTCATTTTACTGGAAAAATCACAGTCATTATTTCCTTAATGGGAACTCAAATCACCCTATGTTTTGGACAATACAAATGTCTGTTTGTATGTAGGGACATTGATGCGTATGTCTGTATTCACGCTTCCTTGGCCTTGGCGTCAGGGTTGGATGGTGTAGTAGAACAGAAAGCCATGGATATTGTAGTCGAATAGGTTAGTACTGCTCTGTGTCAATGTGCAATTTAATTAACCTTAAATTGCCTCTTAATTTAGTAATGTGTATTACCTATGAGATTGTTGCAAAAAGAAAGAGGTAAAGAATATACTTAAACACAGAGCAAGTATAAGGTTTAAGGATTGACATATGTAAAACACTTGGCACATAACAGGAGCTCAATACACTTGAGCACCTTTTCTCTTGAACAAGCATCTCCACAGGTCCCCGGGTAACTGATCGGAGCTATTTAGAGAGAGCTGCAGAGCTGGGCAGCATCAGGACACAGCAGGCTGAACCCGGCTCTCCTTTTCATTTTACCTGATTTGGGAATCAGGCTGGGAAAACACTGACTTTATCATTCTGATGCCTGGCAACGGTCTGTAGTTTAATCCTGCCAATTAGAGTTGCCATTGTGGGGCAGAAAATTCTAGAGATAGAACTGTCCAGGATTTGTGGTGATAATATTGCTTTGGGTCACCAAGGTTGGATAACCAGTGCTACGCATTCTTGGGAACAGTCTTGGCCTCACACAGCTTAGCAGCCTCATGAGCTTATGGAGGAGGCTAGGCCTGCACCTAAGTGAGTCGGAACTGAGTTAAAAAAAGTTTTTAAACAGGAAAACCATGTAATGCAACAATTTGAATTCTTCCCTAATTAACTGATCAAATCACATGCTTTATACATGTTAATGGATTTTTTAGAACACCAGAAATTTAATCTAAAATGTATTTCAAACAATATTACCTGAAACTATGAAACTTCTAGAAGAAAACATAGGCAGTATGCTCTTCGAGATCGGTCTTAGCAACATATATTCAAGCACCATGTCTGACCGGGCAAGAGAAACAATAGAAAAAATAAACAAATGGGACTACATCAAACTAAAAAGCTTCTGCACAGCAAAGGAAACCATCAACAAAATGAAAAGACAACCTAACAATTGGGAGAAGATATTTACAAACCATACATCTGATAAGGGCTTAATCTCCAAAATATATAAAGAACTCATGCATCTCAACAACAAAAAAACTAACAACCCAATTAAAAAATGGGCAAAAGACCTGAACAGACATTTCTCCAAAGAAGATATACAGATAGCCAACAGACACATGAAAAGATGTTCAAAATCATCAACTATCAGGGAAATGCAAATCAAAACTACAATGAGATATCACCTTATGCCCGTCAGAATGGCTGTAATTAACAAGACAGGAAACAACATGTGTTGGAGAGGATGTGGAGAGAAGGGAACTCTCATACACTGCTGGTGGGAGTGCAAACTGGCACAGCCACTATGGAAAACAGTATGGAGATTCCTCAAAAAATCAAGGATAGAACTACCATATGATCCAGCTATTCCACTGCTGGGTATTTATCCAAAGAACTTGAAAACACCAATGCATAAAGATACATGTACCTCTGTGTTCATTGCAGCGTTATTCACAATAGCCAAGACTGGGAAGCAACCTAAGTGCCCATCAAAGGATGAATGGATAAAAAAGATGTGGTATATATACACAATGGAATACTACTCAGCCATAAGAAACGATGAAATCCAGCCATTTGCGGCAACATGGATGGACATTGAGGGTATTATGCAAAGTGAAATAAGTCAGAGGGAGCAGGTCAAATACCGTATGATTTCCTTCATTAAGTAGTAGATAATAACAACAATAAACAAACACATAGAGACAGAGATTGGATTGGTGGTTACCAGAGGGGAAGGGCGGAGGGAGGAGGGCAAAAGGGATAATTCGGCACATGTGTGTGGTGATGGGTTGTAATTAGTATTTGGGTGGTGAACATGATGTAATCCATGTAGAAATAGAAGTATAATGATGTACACCTGAAATTTATACAATGTTATAAACCCATGTTGCTGCAATAAACAAAAAATTAAAAAATAAAAAATAAATAAAAATAAAAATAAAAAAAATAAATAAAATTGGGCAAACGATCTGAACAGACATTGCTCCAAAGGAGATATACAAACGACCAGTAAGCATATGAAAAGATGTTTAATACCATTAGCCATTAAAAACATGTAAATTGGAAAACACTGGCAATTCTCAAAAAGTAAAACATGGAATTACAATATGATCTTGCAATTCCTCTCTTATGTATATATTCATGAGAAATGAAAACACAAGTCCACATAAAAACTAGGACATGAATGTTCGTAACATTATTATTCACAATAGCTAAAAAATGTAAACAACCCAAATATCTAGCAACTGAGGAATAAATAAATAGAATATGGTATGACCACACAATGGAATATTAGTCAGTCATAAAAATGGATGATGTACTAATAGTGTTATAACACGGATGAACATTGCAACATTATGCTAATCGAAAAAGGCTAGTCTTAAAAGAAAACATATTGTACTCCATTTATTGCATTTAATTGTCCAGAATAGACAAATCTTAAAGAAAGTAGATTAGTTGTTGCCCAGTGCAGGTGGGATTGGGGAGAAGCAGGAATTGACTACTAAAGGATATGGGATTTTGATGGGTAATGAAAATAATGTAAAATTAATTGTGGTGATGGTTGCACAATTCTGTGAATATATTAAAAGCATTGTACACTTTAATGGGTGAATTATATAACATGTGAGTCATGTCGCAATAAAGCTATTTTAAAATGCAAAAAAATAAATAAAATAAAAAATACATAAACAAACAAAAAAAGTTTTTAAACAGGAAAACTATGTAATGCAGCAATTTGAATTCTTCCCTAATTAACTGATCAAATCACACGCTTTATACATGTTAATGGATTTTTTAGAACACCAGAAATTTAATCTAAAATGTATTTCAAACAATAGTCAGGTGAAATTACAAATATGCAGAAATAAAGAAATACAAAGTGTGCCCAGCTTTCCCAGGAAATAGAGCATATTATAATTAACAATAAAGTGCAGAGGTACTGGTTTGAACAACAACAAAACTTAGTAACACATCTAAAAACAGACTAAAGCATATATAACAATTCACAAAACAGGATATATAACAATTCACAAAACGACAAATAAAAAAGAAGGATTCAATATAGGAGGAAAGCTGGGATGCCCTGCCCTCGCTGGACCTATTCAAATCAAACTCCCTTTTCACGTCCCAGCCCGGTTCCCAAAGGCTTCAGTAAACCTTTTTGGGTCCACATCTTCCAAATTCCCACAACTATACAACCTGTTATCTCTACCACTCAGTTTGTACATTTGTCATATTCTGGACTGTTCTCCTTTGCAGAGATTCAAATTGTCATACCTTAACATCTGTTTCTGAAGGCAGAGAACATGTACTGTAATTTCATGTAAACTTAACGTAACAGACACTCAGTTCATGAATGAACACATGAGCCAGTGAAGCAACAAATGAATAAACAACTCTGGATCTGGGCAAAGCACAATCTCTGAGGTGCTCGGTTTCCTCATCTGGGCTTCCACAAGGAGAACACATTGATTCAACTTAAAAATGGGGCTTTGGATGAATTGGAGGAAGGTGGTCAAAAGGTACAAACTTCCAGTTATAAGATAACTAAGTGTTGGAGATGTAATGTACAACATGATGGCAATAGTTCACACTGCTCTATGATATACTTGAAAGCTGCTAAGAAAGCAGATCCTAAAAGTGCTCACCACAAGAAAAAAACATTTTTTTGGTAACCATATGAAGTGATGAATGTTAACTAAACTTATTGTGGGTATCATTTCACAATATATGCATGTCAAGTCATTATGCTGTGTACCTTAAACTTATACAGTACTATATGTCAATTACATCTCAATCAAACTGGGGAAAAAAACCTGAGGCTTTTGCTATAAATGTTGTTTATTGGCCTGGGGCCACTGGGACTGACATCTCTGACAATGATCTGGCTGCTCCTAACAACTCCTCCTCATCCACCTGGATAATAAAATAGCCAAGAAAAGACCCCCAGTATTCATCTGAGATCTTATTCTTTGACTTCTATTTTTTTCTCTAGTTCATAACTCCTCTAGGACAGTGTTTTTCAGTGTGTGGTTGTTGAATCACCTCATCGGATCATCCGTGGCCCTGGGTAAATACGCAGATTCCGGGGCCCCATTTGCAAGCTATTGGATCAGAGTCTTGAGGGTGAGGCGAGATGCATCTCCCAGATGACTCACGCACTCTAAAGTTTGAGAATCTCTTATTTAGAAGAGAAGAGAGGGAAGGCAAATAAATGTGTTGCATGCTCCCATATGCCATGGCGTTGTATTTAAGATGCCTCCTTTGATTTCACAACACCACTGAAGGTAGATTTTATCATTTTCTTTCAGTGATAAGTCTCAGACACCAATGTATTGATGAGACAAATTGCCAAAGGCCCCACAGTGAGTTAGTACTAAGGCTGGATTGCAAAGCAAGTCCATCTGACTCTCAGTCCTCAGTTCTTTCCATGACAACACACTGCTTGCCCCACTCCTACCGAGGGGGCCTTCCTATTTGCATGTATTCAGGATCCCAGGTTCCAGCTGATATTTTCTATAATGACCCAAAACGACCTCTGAGATGCTACTCTGCAGCTCATTTACCATAAATGCTAACAGCTCAAAAAGCTCCTGGGAATTTCTCATCCACCTGCAGATGCTACAGGGAGCCACGTGTTCACACTCTCTCACGCAACAGCAACACCACATGAACCGGGTAGGGGTCCTCCACACCTGCCCCTGACACACACACACACACACACACAATTACACCCTCGCCTTAAAGGACAGGCACTCCATACAGACATGTGCTGCCATAGGAACATGGGCATAGAATACGTAGCTGGTTCTCCTCTTTCCTTTATAGATATTTTCAAAACAGTGTTTCTTTGGTGATATCTTTTTTAGGCTCCTTGTTTCCCTGACTACAGGCTGAGAAGGATGAAAAGCCTCTGGATGCTTTTTAGTAGATCTTTCTCCACTGAGCTTGGTGGCTGAATGACTGTATTCCTAGCCTTGATTCAAAGTCTATTGTATTAATTATATCATTCATCTGTTTGCAACTGAATCTCAGAATACATTTGCATAAAACACATCCCTGCTCAAGAGTTTAGGATCCTGTCCTCCTCTTGCCTGTGTTAAGCTCAAGCTTCATTCCTGCTCTCAAGCACTGGTGTTGCCCCACCCTGCCCTGCACAAACCTTCCTTTGCCACCTCTGTTCCAGACCCAGGTGATATTTCCAACCTCTATGCCTTCGTTTATGCTGCTTCTCATGTGAGGTTCTAATCCAATCCCTAACTAATTCCCTATGTGATTTTGAGTATGTTGTTAAAACTCTCTAGGCCTGTTTCTTCATTCACCATAAAGAGACTCCAATTGATCACTGGAGCTACCATTTACTGCCCTAAGTATTTTACATGTTTTCTCAAATTCTCCTAATCACCAGGAGAAAGGGATATTATTGTTCCCATTATATAGGTGAGAAAACTGAGACTGAGAGCGGCTAAGTAAATTGCCCAAAGGTACACAGCTAGTGAGGAGCAAAGAAGGAATTAGCACCTGTGAAAGGAAAACTCCTTGTTTTCCTCTACTACTCTACTCACTTCTGTGATCAGATGTGTGGGTTTTTTTCCCCATACTGACCAATTCTCCAACACCAGTTGGGCATCCCGCAATTCAATCCAGTTCTACACTATCTACCTGGAGTTAGTGTTCAGATCCCACAAGTTAAGGGCTCTGTACCACAACACTGCCCCCCTCAATTCAGATGCCAATTGCACAACCCGTGTTGTTACCTGCACTTCTGACTGACCGGCTATAAATCGGAGTTCCTAAGACCCCCTCCTCATGTTCGATGATTTGGTGGAATGGCTCACAAATTTCAGCAAAACACTTCCATTTACCAGTTTATTATGTCATAAAGGATATGATAAAGGATATAGATGAACAGACAGATGAAGAGATACATAGGGCGAGGTCTGGAAGGGTCCCACACACAGGAGCTTCTGTCTCTGTGGAGTTTGGGTACACCACCCTCCTAGCATGTGAATGTACTCACCAAACAGGAAGCTCTCTGAACCCCATATCTTTATGGAGGCGACATCTTCTAGGCATGATTGGTGATTAACTCAGCCTCCAGACCCTCTTCCCTCACTGGAAGTTGCAGGGAGTGGGGCTGAAAGTTCCAACCCTCGAATCACATGGTTAGTTCTCCTGGCAACAAGCCTCCCATCCTTAAGGACTTTCCAAAAGTTACCTCATTAAAATAAACTCAGCAAAAAGAACTCTTGAAAAGAGCTTGTTATAAATAACCAAAGACACTACTGTCACCTTTATCTGTTCTTGTCACTTAGGAAATTCCAAGGATTTCAGGAGCTCTGTGCTCAATATATATTTGGTCCACAAATTATTTGATACTCCTCCCTTCAAGAATTGGAGCTTAATTCCTCTCCCCTTGAGTGTGAGTTGGACTTAGAGATTATCTTCTAATGAACAAATATGGTGGGAGTGGCCATGACTTCTGAGACTAGATCATAAAAGGCATTAGAGCTTCCTCCTTGCTCTCCCTCTCTTTCAGATCACTGGCTCTGGGGGATGCCAGCTGCCATGTTGTAAGGACACTCAAATAGCCCAATGGATAGGTCCACATGGCAAGGAACTGAGGCCTCCTGCCAACAGCCAGCAAAGAACTGAGACCTTCTGCTGACAACCATGTGAGTGAGCCTTCTCGGAAGAAGATCCTCCAATCTCATTCAAGCCTTCAGATGACTGCAGCCCAGCCAAATCTTGATTGCAGCCTCACGAGAGACCCAAAGCTAAAACCACCCAGCTAAGCTGCTCTAGAATTCCTGGCCCACAGAGACTATCAGTTGCTTTAAGCTGCTAAATGTGGGGCAATTTGTTACACAATAGATAACTAAGATACAGGACTAGCTACAAAACATCCCAAGCAATATTTCACACATACTCTTTTTTCCTACTCATATACCTTGAAGTGAATGATTCTGAAGCTCTAGAAGGCCTCAGGATAGAAGGAGCTAGCATCCCTGAGTCACTTGGAGGAGAGGTACCCTAGAAAGCCATATCTATTGTGTTAAACCACAGGCTTGGGGCTTGTTTGTTGGAGTAGCTAGTGCTACTTCCTCTGTTAATCCACCCTCCTTTTTACTTTTCACGGCATTTGTTTTTCTTTACCTCATATGTTATAATTATTTGTATAAATGTCTTTTTTCCATTCTAGACTACAAGTTGCTTTCTTTTTTAAATGAACATCAAATGAGTGATTAGAGGATGGTCAGCAGTATGTGCTTTGCCAGCATATCTCATTTAATTTTCACGGTAATCCTATAAAGCGGATTCTATTATTATTCTGATTTTTCAGATGTGGAATCTGAGACAGACAGATTAAGTGACTTGCTCAAGATCGCGAAGCCCAGAAGAGGCAAAGCTGACAAGTGTTCTGATTCCCAAACTCGAGCTCTTAGCCACTCTGGTCTGGCCCCCACAGGGATCCCTGCATTCACACAGCGCCGGACAAAGTCTCTTGCATGCAGTTGTTGTTTAATTAATGTCTGTGTTTGTGTGAATAAGCGGATGAACAAATGGTAAAATATTGAGGGGAAATGTCATGAAAGTTCACAAACAATCAAAAAACTCTGTGTCCTGAAATCTTTTTTTGTTAATACAAATGCCCCTTTCTACTTGTATGCATCTGAACTTTAGGGTGTTAGAGGCTAGGACACAGAAAGAGATTCATTCATTGGATGAAAAGCATACTTAGAGAATACTAAGAAATTCTTCATAATGTCTACATTTTTAGACAGCCACAAGTGCTTCAGGACATCAAATAAATTCAGGACTTTTCTGAGGAGCCGACTCATTAAGGAAAGCTGCTGAAATCCACAGGCACCTTGTAAGGAGAGAACAGTAACCAGTGTACCCACGGGTGCCTAATTCTCTAGAAACCTGCGTCCACTCACGGGGCCTGGCAGGGGAACCTCAGCAGCATGACAAAGACCGAATTGTTCTCTCCAGAACAACACGATAATGCAGTGGAAGAGTGGGTGCCCTGTGTACCAAGGAAAAAAGGCAGTAAATGAGTCCTTGGCACCACCACAACAGGTCAGCCTTAACAAAGATGGGGACAGAACTCTCTGCCAAAAAACCAGTCTCGGCGAGCTGGCTCTGTGAGGGAAAACTCTATCAGATTTAAACTAAAAGCAGCTAAATTTCCAAAATATGCAGCCAGTGCACCATGGGAAAAAGAAGACTATCCCTTTCTACAGAGGATAGATAAGTAATGAATAGTCTCAAACTCTTTTAATGAAAGCAAAGCCCAGGTCTTCCTTTCTGATTTGTTTGGAATTAACATTAGCTTCAAGTCACCGTGTTTCTGCCTTAAGTTCATACCTGTGTCTATTCTAGCTCTCCCAAAGGAAAATTTAAACTTTCCTTACAGTAAACTTTTTTCTGAAATGAAAAATGTTGAAAGTGGTTAGCTTTGAGGAGAGAAAGTGGTCTTGGAGCAGGAGGGAGACATTTGTTTTCCATTTTTACCTTCCTGTATTAATTTTTTACCAAGTGTACTTATTAATTTTACTTTTTTAATGTTAGAGTTGGGTCTTCATTTTTCTATTATTCTGTTTCAAAAGTAATCAAATATTATCTTTTGTAAGTTTTATGACTACAAGTCTCTGCCCTAAAACAACACTTATTTTGCCCATAAACAAAAGCCTTGCTTCTCAGAGAAAAGTCCACTCAGTGCATGTTCCTTGGAACATAACATTACAGAACACTTTCACTGAACGGAAAAAAAAAATGTTATTGGATTTTTCTGTAATTTTAGTATTACTTAAGATGGCATAACTCTATATTATTCTTTTATATAGATTCATGGTTTCTAACTCAAGGTGATTTTTCCCCCAGAGGACATGTCTAGAAACATTTTTGGTTGTCATAACTTGGGGGATGGGTCTTGCTGGCATCTAGTGGATAGAGGGTCAGGGAGGCTGCTAAATATCCATAGCGCACAGGACAGTCCCCACAACAAAGAATTGTCTGGTCCAAAATGCCAATAGCACCCAGGTTGAGAGGCGTTGATATAGATACGATGATTCCATTGTACAATAGTAGAAATTGTGTAGAAAGCACAAATTAAGTTGTGCTCACAGAGTAACTGACTAGATGGGAGGAGGGGGAAAGCATCTCTTAACTGTTTGGATGACACACCAAGTGTGAGGTTGGGATTGGCCAGATTTGGGGGCAGCTGTTTGTGTCTGTGGTTCCTAGACATACAAGGCACTCGATACATGCTTCTAAATAGAGTTCAATCTATTCTTTATTTCTCATTCATTTATTTAACAAATATTTGTTGAATCTCTGCCATACTATCTGGTGGACACAACTTATAAGAGAAATCACTCACCAACTATGAGCACATCTGTTCTTAATACAAAAGGGAAGTACCCAGGCCGTGCCTAAATATGACAAGAAATATTTTGGCCAGGATATGTCTTTGGAGAACTGAAATAAAATGAGAATGAAACTGAAATGTTAGATATCTTACACGTTAAACATGCATACAATTGATTTCCAGCATGGCTGATTTTGTCCTGCAGTCGTTATAAATAAACTCCTCTCTCTTTGGGAAAGCCAGGTCCTCAAAGGGCACCAATTCAAGGGGCTAAAGGAGGCTAAACAAAGCAAGTAAGAATTCAGGCCTGGGAGAAGGATGGCAAGAGCCTCTGGTACTTTCACTTGATATTTCTGCCTGGTCCCCGCCCTCTCCAGTCGTCTAAGCACAGGAGGTGCTCTGGGACTTCCCTTTGCAGCTAGAATAGCCGGAAGGACATGAGTGTCTAGTCCCAGGGGCTGGACTTGGCTCCTCACTCTGAATGGAGTCATTAGGAAAGTTTCCGAACTATCCCTCTATGAGCAATCATGAATCCACGCTTAATTCTCCTCCATCAAAGGAAACCTCATAAAAATATTCTCCCTTAAACTTAAAGAAACCCCGGCAGGATGGATTCTCTCAGAGAAGTTATAATAGTTTTAAGATTATTGATCCATGAACAATTGAATTCTTTGAATTAGTGCCTAAGAACACAAAAAAGCCCCTGTACTTTTTCACAAGTCCCTGTGGAATTTCCCATTCCAATGAAAGCAAGTTATGCTTTTTTTTTTTCAAATTTAGCAAGAGCACCATTTCCAACAACCAACGTAACCATTTAATACAGCTTTTTTTGGTTTTGTTTACTTATGATTCAGAAAAATATTTTCTTCTAATAACAACAATAGAAAAGAAATGCAGCTACAAAGTACTAAGATCAGAGTAACATATTTGCAAAAAATATATCACAAATGTAATTCCCTCCTATTTTTGGTTGCCTTCAAGGAAAACTTTAAGTTGGAAGGGCAGCATTGATACCAGCTCAACTGGGCCAGAACTAAAGCTGACCCAGCGCTGGCCAAACCCACTGAGCTGTGGTCAGAGCAGGTCCAGCCTGACCTCCCTGCTCAGCAGGCATCAGATGGGATTCTGTCTATCTCAGATCATTCCAGCTCTCACTGCTCCTCGTTGACCCTGCCTCCTGCCCCCAGTGGAGCTTAGGGTAGTGCCCAACTCCGCTTCTGTAGGTGGTCAAAGCCCTGGTCAGGGCCCAGAGCCTACCGTCAGTCTCAAGGTTTGGAGTGCCCTGATCTGGCCTGGAAATAGCCCAGACCACTTGGGGCCATAGCAGTGGATGCTGGGTCCAAGACCAGCCAAGGAGTCCCAGATCAATCCCACAGCTACTCAAATCCAAGGGCTCTGACTGGAACCAGAAGAATTATGGGAATGCAGCAAACCACGTGCCTGGCTGCATTCAGCCCTGGGTCAGTCACAATAGGTGTTCAGAACCCCTCCCTGGTCCCGTGTAATCAATCAAAGACAGACAACTTCCACTAAGAACTAAAGACTTGGGCAGGCTGTCTGGCTTTAAATCATGCCTTGTGTCACTTTGGAACTATGGAACAAGTTAAACCTCAGCATGCTCCTCGACTGTAACTCGTCCCAGTTTCTCAATGAGAATAAAGAAAACACCAGAAGTTATCCATCAGTAGAGCAATATGCGGCACGCTGAGCTAAGAACTGCATTTTCACCCTTGACTCAGAACTTCCTTTCACTTACAGATCTTGCAAATCCTTTGTTTTGTTAAATAATGGCACACACATTTGTTTTTGTTTATTTACTCTGTGCTGGGCAGTGTCCTAAGTGCTTTATAAACATGAATGTATTTGTATATATGCATTTATATATGTATATATAATACGTACATTTATCAGAAAATGGACATAGTATGGGGTTGCATAAATGTCAACAAAGGGTGCACTTTTTAAAAAAGTTTTATTTGTGACTGAATTTATTTTTTAATATTTTTAATTGCTGAAGTAATATGTGCCCGTTTTAAGAAAGTATAAATAGATAAGAAAGTTTTATAAAGAAAAAGTGAATAATCTTGTCCCCTTCCAGATCTATCCTCCTGACGTGACACCAATTGGTTAGAGAGTGGGGTAAGCCTTCTGAAGAGAGTACTAAAAAATATTTTTAGGGCCCGCCCAGTGGCGCAAGTGGTTAAGTGCGCACTTTCCGCTGCGGCGGCCCAGAGTTCCCCGATTCGGATCCCGGGCGCGCACAGACGCACCGCTTGTCAAGCCATGCTGTGGCGGCATCCCATATAAAGTTGAGGAAGTTGGGCACGGATGTTAGCCCAGGGCCAGTCTTCCTTAGCAAAAAAAGAGGAGGATTGGCAGAGGTTAGCACAGGGCTGATCTACCTCACACACACACAAAAAATGTTTTTAACTGAAACCCAAGTTTCAAAGCAAATGATTACATGAGATAAAGAAAAACATTCTTTCAAGAAAAGAAAAAATTAAGAGATGAAGTGGAAAACAAGATAAAGGAAAAGACTCATGCCCTCAGCATGGAAAGAGGCTATAGCATAGCTGTAGTTGTATTTTTAAGTTAATGCTGTTGAGGTAGGAATGGTGAAGAACAAACATAAGTCAGTGTAGACCCGGGAGGATGGGTGGAGGGGACAATGTGAAATTTCAGGCCTTCCATAATTGATCAGAGAGTTTCTAATAGTTACAGCTAGTGAGCACCTAGTAGTTCCTTTCAGCAGACATCTCAAGAGTTTAGTCACAAGTCCTTTTGAAAATAGTCCAGTTGCCTTCTGCTCATATACCAAGGACCTTTGGGATTTCATTTGAACAGTCTGCCAATGCAATAAGGAAATCTCATCCCTCTTCCCTGGAGACAGGAATCGAGCGGCCTAAAAGGGAAATCTGGAACTAGTTTGTCCACTGAGACTCAGCATCTTCCAACAACCTCCGTTCTCCCCTGTGATGTGTGCACGGGACATTTGGCCCAACCTCCAAGAAGGCTTCAAAGCCGAGGGGTCTCACAGGTACTCTGGAGAGCGAGAGCTAGGGCAGTCAGGCCAAAGGGGTTCTTTGTGGAACTAAAATGCAGCACAACATAGCAGAGAACATTCTGAGTAGAGGGATTAACTAGAAAATAGAGAAGGGAATAATCAGGACAGAAAAATACTATAAACTCTGCGGGGTCACCACTGCAACCCTCGGCATAAAGTGAAGGCTTCAGTCTCCAGGGACCACCCTCCCAGCTGCAAAAATGTTACAGACTGAGCATCTTTGTCTTCTGAGGAGACCAAAACAAAGATCAAATAATGGAGGGGGCGGGGAGTGGGAATATGGAACTCCACAGCTCACGGACCTTAACACTGCACGGGATCTGGAAGATTTGTTGTATCACAAAGTAATCAGTCTCTTGGTCTTTCAAAAATACACGTGTTAATAGTTATTTCATATCCACCTAGAGAACTCTTATCCTCTGTCCATAGCTAATTAATAATTCTTCATGAGGGCATGTGTCTTGACTTAAACTTCAAAGTGTTGGAAATAATAGTGGGACATAGTTAAGATGGTGTTTGTCTTAGGCAGCGGCTTGGCACCATGGCTACACATTAGAATCACCTGGAGAGTTTTAAAACATTGATGCCTGGAATCCATCCTCAGAAATTCTGATTTAATTGTTCTGAGGTAAGGCCAGCTTATCCACATTATTTATAGAAGTTGCCCATGTGATTTGAATGTACAGATAGCTGTGAGAAACACAGATGTAGGATCATTGGAATCCTAATCCTGTCCTACATAAGCACCCCTTCCTGTGAGGTGCACGGAGAAGAAAACACAACAAGTAACCCTTTATCAGGAGCTTCAGCCCCAAATCTCACCCTAGCATTGTAGCGAGCTAGGCTGGGCCTAATGAAGAATGCTTTTGCATACACCTCAACAGCCAAAACCAAAGCCAACTAAAAAAGTAACCCTTCCTCTCCAGCCCCAAGTCGAAACCCAAGCCTCAGCTGTTACCACGCCAAGAGGGACAGCCACGGCCACCAGCAAAAAGCAGGAGAATAAACAGGACACATTTACAACTCATATTTTCAACCAAGAAAGGGTTAGTATCCCAAAATAGAAGGAAATACAAATCAATAAGAAAAAGGCAACAATCCGATGGAAAAATGAGCAAAGGATATAGTCAGTTAATAAAAGAGGAGCCTCTAAAAACCAACAAGCATATGAAAAGATGCTCAGCTTCTCCAGTAATTAGGGAAATGCCAATTATAATGACAAATGAGATAGATGCCATTTCACACTTATCAGAACGACTAAAATCCAAAAGTTTGGTAATACCAAATGTTAGCAAGAATGGTGAGCAACAGAAACTCTGATATACCACTGATGGGGTGTAAATTTGCACAACCACTTAGAAGAGCAATTTTGCAATATCTGCTAGTGTAGAAGATGCTCATACCCTTAGGGAATCAGTTCTCCCTTCAGGTGTACGCTGTGGAGACAGGTATGGAAGGAGACACATGCAAGGGTGTCCATTGCGGCACTGTTTGTAACGTGAATAGGTTGGAAGGGTCAATACCCACAAATTGTGGAACAGATAATTGTGGTTTCATCATTATACAATGAAATAGTATACTCAGTTAAACTGAATAAACAATAAAAATATTGTTTATTTCAGCACAGAGTAATCTAAAATGTAATGTTGAATGAAAAGTGCAAATTAACAAGTCATTTTCAGTATGATACCCTTTATGTAAAATATTAAAACACACAACCAATAATATATATATACTCACGAACAAATATGTAGGAAATGTATAACAACATGAGCAGGAAAAATGCATATAAACAACAAGAAAGTTATTACCTTTGGGGAGGGGTAATATCTCCAAAGTTGAGGTTGGGGAGGCATTTCAACTGCAACTAAAATGTTTTCCTTTCTTTCTTTCTCCTTCCTTCCTTACTTTTTTGTTGTTATTTTTTTAATCTGAAACAAATGTGGCAAAATGTTAACTTTAAAACCTGGGTAGGGCCGCCCGGTGGCTTAGCGATCCCGGGTGCGCACCGACGCACCGCTTTTCCGGCCATGCTGAGGCCGCGTCCCACATACAGCAACTAGAAGGATGCGCAGCTATGACATACAACTATCTACTGGGGCTTTGGGGGAAAAACTAAATAAAATTATAAAAAAAAAACAAAAAACAAAAACCTGGGTATAAGTAAATGTGTGCTGTTATATTTTTATCTGTATCTTATTGTACACTTGAAATATTTAACTTTTTAAAAACTTTTTAAGGGGGAAGAAAAAGAAGCCACGAGCATCTCCTTCAATAGGAGATTTGGTGTATTTCCTCTCTCTCCCTCTAATACTGAGACGGCAAAAGAGCTGCAGTGGAGAAGCCTGCTGCTGGCTGCCAGGATCCACTCGCTGACGGGGGTGGAGACTTCAGGGGGAAGGTAGCGATTCTGTCTGAGGCTGACCTGTGTTTTAGGCTCCTCCCTGCCGAGGGAGCTGTGAGCATCCCACCTGTGAAGGGAGCTGGCCTTAAAGAGAGCGTCGTTCGCACCAAATGGCAGGTTTGTTTGGCTCCTTGGACCTAGTCAAGGATCTTCCATTTCAGATGATACTTGACATATCTTAATCCCTTTCAATTTAGAGACCTTAAGCAGCTAAGGCTTCACTTCTTATGGGCTCTTATTTAAAATAGAACTTTAAAACCTTAGAAGGGTCGCCATACATATCTCCAGATAGAGGTTGATTTGAACTATAAAGATCTGGAAATAATCCATGGGATACTGTGGTTATACACTGTAATCCATGTATTAATATTATTTCAATTTTTTTATGTTGCTGAAATGTTCAATAGTCCATGCGTGTTCTGTGCTCTGAAGATGTTTCCAGTTTGTATCAGTCAGAAGTTACAGAACTGAAAGGCAGTCGATATAAATTGCACTTACACTTTGTACATGTAGAGGCCCAGCTTCTGTCAAACATTGAAAATAACATTCTGAGGGTAAGGCAGGATATCCAGGGAGAGGTTTTATTTCTTTATAGGGTCAACAAGCTGCTTATCTTTTTACCAATTAAATCATGTATTTATTTTATTTTTTCCCTCTTAGTTTAAATTTTCATGGTATTAATTTCTCTTTCAAATGTGCAGTCATTATTTATATCTTATGTTATTCATGTTAGTTAAAATTCTTCTCCCCTTAAAATATTATCATAAGAACCAAAATATAATGATTCCTGGCTTTCTATTTAAGTTGTAAGGAGCAACCTGGTTTGCAATCCAGAGGTGAAAGGATAAATCACAGTCATCTCAGAAGAGAAGCACATGAAATATTTATAATGTGGGCAGGTCAAGGATAAGTGCACTTGAGAGTAATTGTATGTAAGCAATTAGCAGGATGCACAGCCTAATGATATAGAGAAAGAGTGACAGTTCCAAATAACATAAGCCTCTCTGGCTAAATATACATCTTCCAAATGTCTCTGAAACATTTCAGAATGTCTATCATTAGCAGTTATCACAGTGATGGTTTTAATTACTGCCATGTCCCTTTGTGGAAGTGAGTGGCTGGTTCATTCCACCCATCTGGTTGTGACTCAGGTTCCAGGTTCCCATTAGAGAAAATTATGGGGGTTGAAAAATGTGAGAGAAAGAGAGGAGAGAGAGAGGGAGAAAGAGAGAAACAAAGGAGAGAAAAAAAGGAGGACAAGGAGGAGGGGGAGCGAGGAAAAGGGAGGGAGAGAGAGAGAGAGAGCGCTAAGAATTCCAGGAACCCAAACAGAAATCCACCACTGGGACCCCCAAGCTGCCACTGATGTGACGATGCTGGCAGATCATGGATCATGGTGCATTGCCTCAACTTACCACTTTGGATAAGTTAGCAGAGGCATCTTCTCTAGAGGTACTGAGAATCGATGAAGAGTGCTGAATCTCTTTTCTTCATAGGGAGTTTTAAAGCACAGAAACTTCCTGATTTTCTCTCCTGCACATCGCTGCTCCTCACTCAAAGGGAGGTCAGTGAAGACCTCAATGTCCCTCCAGCTGGAGCTGTTACTGCTGTTGCTCCTCGAGGCCCTTCAAGGAAACTTCTTCCTTCCCCAGGGCAGTTCATATGTCTTTAGCACTCATTCTACTCAAGGTGTCTATGAATTTTCTCTGTATCTTTTTATATTTTGAATAATTTATGCTGGGCTTTTAAGCTTTTATATGTTCTGTCTCAGATTGTTTTTGTGACATAAAGTGAAAATGCTCACATTTTCTTACCCTCATTTAATTTATCTGGTTACTTGACTGTAAAGCACATTGTTTTCCGTTCGGAAACATAAGCAAGATACTAATATTCCTACAGTCTACCTGGCTGTCTTCTTCCTCTCTGTGGTAGATGTGCGTTGTGTCAATTTAGCCAAACTGGGACTACATTTCCCAGAACTCTCCTCCTTGCACAGTTGGCTTGGGTCAGAAGAGAAATTTTGTTTGAGATACAGAAGGCAGCAAGGGAGCAGCCATATTCTTTTTGTGCTCAGAAGGTTGATGCAGGCCCAGGGTGCTGTTGCCGCTCACACATGTCATCACAAATCTGGGGGCTCTACTGATTGGTGTGAGGCAGTACCTAGGCCCACAGCTCCTCTAGCTCCCATCAGGTCTCCTATGTCACCTTCTCTGACTCCAGGGCCGGGTAAACTCTCCTCCTTGGGAGAGGGCACCAGCTTGTCCTATGGTTCACCTGTATCATAGACCTGGAGGTTTGCAGGGAGTTGAGTCCAATTTGAGCTCCAACCATTCATGCAGTTTCTGCCTCATCTGCTCATGTTCCCATTCATCTATGCTTCCCCTACTTGACGCCCTTCTTTCCTTCCCAACTGCCTTCCTACAAACTTCAAGTTCCAGTACCAGAGGCAGAAGTAAAGACTCACGGAGACTGTTTATCCAGCTCCCACAATTGCATAAGGTCAAATCCCTAAAATAAATCCCTTTTTCTTTATGTCAACCCTAGTGATTCTGCTTCTCTGATAAAACCATGATGGATACACTAACTTTACTTGGTTGGGTGCATTTTGGCAAATAAAAGAAAAAAGATTTAGGCTACAACTGTTAAGGTCAACGTTACCTGTCCCTTAGCCTCGCCTGGATGGGAAATCCGCAGCACTTAGACGTTTCTCTTTGGGTCAAACACCTGGTATTTGAACCAGTCGTGTCATTAGCCTCCATCCTAGGGCTCAGAGCAGGTTAAGGTTTTTTCAGTAACTTTGCTTTAGGTTCTGTGACATGAACAATGCCAAGACAGGTTACTGGAGCATTGAGTGTCCAGGGTATGACTTTCACCTTGGGAGTGCCTGCTGTCAGTGTTCCGTCAGAGCTGGGAAGTTCAGGGCACACTGAGGCCTCTGATCTGGCCAGTCAGCCTCCCCATCACATTACAGGACATGTTAAGAAGAGGTCTTCTCAGGGAAAATAGAAATCCCGTTGGGTAGCCAAACAGTGAGAATGTATTTAACTCTTCTACATGGGTGGGGTGGGTCTGTTGATTTTAAAAGATATGTTTTAAATTATGAGAGTTGCCCAGAAGCCACAAAAATACATTTTGGTTACATGCTTGTTTATGCACAGAGAGCTGGTGAGATCTGGAAAACACTTTAGGAAATTCTCAGTATTGTTCCCATGGCCGAACTTTCCTGAATATAATGTCTTTTTTTTTTTTTGAACATGAGAGTTTCTTTTGGATCAGACTTAGTTATAAGGGTCATGACTTGTAGAGGATCTTAAATAACCCCAAACTTAGATGAACAAGAGTAGTTTTCAAACACAGCTGCTTGACAATGGAGATTGCCAATGTTCTTTTTATGCAAGGAAGGAAAGGATATCTTCAGAAATCTGTTTTCTTTCCTCTGGAGTTTGTTTTTCACTCAGTCCAAGAAGGAAGACTTATTTCTTGTTAACCCCAAATAACCATTTTTCAAGTAATTTTGGGGCAGTCTTACTGCCTTAATTGTCTTGACACCTTAGCTAAATTATGCTGGATTCACTCTGTGTAAGTTCAAGCAAATAGAGTCCAGCTGGGCCTACAAGTGTTCAACTAATGATCCTGACAGGAAAAAGGTCATAGAAATGGAAGCCCAACATTACCCAAATAAAGGAGATTACATCTTTTGATGTTATCTTCCACGTCCAGGTTTATCAGTGTGGATCATTAGAGCCTCGGGTTTCGCTGGGACATAGCAGTTTGAAGATACACAGGGGCTCATGCATGTAGGAGTATTAGGGTGTTCATATATATGACCTATCTTTTACCCATCTGAGTTCAATAATAATTAAGAGCTAGACAAAGTGTGAGATAAATGAAAATCAAAATCACCAGCTCTATTACTGAGAAAGGCTAAATTAGAGGACACAGTCTAGTTGTGCAATAACAGGCTTGCTCCTGACTGCCCGCAGTCACAAGCACAGCTGGAAGACCTCAGTCCTCACTCATAGCGTCAGGGACTGTTCCTGCATGATCAGGGACAGATGAGTCAGGAGGTCCCAAAGGAGAGGGGGGAGGAAAGGAATGAGCGGCATGCCAAGTTCCTGCCTTCAAAATCCCCCGTCAGAGAAGTCACTACTCTCGTGGGGAGAAGAGAGTAAGGGGTGGGGAGAGAGGCCACAATGTTGTTCTGGGGAAGTCTCCACAGGGACACTGCTGCCCTTCCTGGGCTCTGCCGCTGTCCCCTAGCAAGTTCCATCATGGCTCCTGGAGCCCTTAAGGAACCCAAAGTGGCCCAATGGTCTTTAGCAAAGCAGGAGAGAATGTTTCTGTTCTTTTTCTATTTTTGTGGCAGCATCTTGCTAACAGAATCCCAATTTTGCTCAGGCTGGCAATGTAACAAGCTACTTTCTTCCCCAGCTTCTCTTGCACTAAGGGATGGCCATGTGACACAATTTAGACCAATGACACATAAACAGAAGTCTCTTGAATTTTTCTGTGAAATATTTTGCTTTCCAGATTTTAAAAATATATATAGCTAGTAGTGTCCTCCCCTCCCACTCCCTTCTTCCCGCCTTGGATTGGAAATGATGGCATTGTAGCCATCTTGTGATCATGAGGAAGCAAGGATGAAGATGAAAACTGGCACATTAAGCGTGGTGCAGCAGACATACGGAAAGAGATTAGGTGTCTAGTGGTACTATTGATCAGCTGAGCTAAACAAGCATCAGCCTACTTCTGGGTTTCTTGTTACGTGGGAAAAGAAAAACAAATAGAAAGATGTTCGTATGAGACACTTTGAGATGGGTTTTCTGTTACTTGAAATAATTGCGATCTGAACTGATAGCAACCCTATTTCCCCAAGCAGCTTCAGGAGGGAATTTCATGAAGCGGTAAAGTATGAAGGATGCTCCTCACCTTCTCTCTCCCAACCCGCAGCCAGCCAGAGCATCCAAACCAACACCAGTGACCACAGGGATGAAACATGTTGTAGTCATTTCACCCCTACCCCGTCATCATTTCATAACACTGTGGGGCAGAGCCTGTTTCTTCCTCTTATCACTTTATATAAATTTCACTCTCACTGCCTATACCAAGCCAGGGATTTACCGCCTCATTGACAATAATCAGAGTCCATTCTCCTGGCTTTCTTGTTTAACCTAAGGGTCAGCTAACTTGCTACATCATCTACCATCTAGAAAAAATAGGATACGTGAGAATTGTGTTTCTAATAAAGAATCCATTTATAACAAGCTATTTTGTCACCAACTTTTCCACCTTTTAAGCAATCAATTCCCTTCTCAGCAAACTCAATAACTTGTTATCATCTTCAAAGCCAGATTTGTACTGAAAAGAGACAAAGGCTGAGCTGGAGCCTCCAGATATTAGATCAATAAAAAAATCACATTCTCACCTCCTAGGTAGAGCATGCTCAGATCCCAGGGAGCTCCATTTTACGTAATTTATTAGTATTCTAAGCTAATGAAAGAAGTCAGAGGATGTAGGGAGGGAGAAAAACAACCACCATATCATACTCTAATAGGCTGCTTTGGAGACATACAAACTTGAAAAAGATTACAAGCCAAAAAGATATCTGGATTCTTGTTTTATTTTAATCAGAAATCTTAAATAATATCTTTTCTACCAAGAAATATTAACAGGTCCAGGGAACCTTGCAACAAATAAGTACTTAATGGGTTACTGGTTTTTCACTTCCTTCTGTAATGTTCCATAACGTTCTTTTAAATTAATCTGTAAATTTGTTGTAGTGTTTTCTGTGACTTTATGGTTTCTATACACTTGGATAGCTCTGTGTGCCAGTGAGTCTTATTTTTGTCTGGCTGTATCAATTAGAATGTGTATCAGTTACAATGTATTGAGCTGCAAGTAACAGAAAACCTAATAGTGGTTCAAACCACAGGGACATTTACTGTTTAATTATCTTGAGGCAGTCTGTCCTTAAGTTTGTTCAGTGACTTGGTGATGTTGTCTAGTACAAGAGGACTTTCTATCATGCCACCTTGTCCTCCTCAGAGTTGGTGATGTTGCAAGATGGCTGCCACAGCTTCCAGAATCAGTCCTCATAAGCAAAAAGGCAGAGCAAAAAGACAAAGGCAGAAAGGATTTTTTTCATGGGACTCACTTCTTTACCAGGGAGGAAACTTTTCTACAGCAGCACTCCAACAGGCTTCCCTTTGGATTTCATTGTCCAGGAATGGGTCACACGGCAAGCACTGGCTGCCAAGGGGGCTGGGAAATCCTATATGGCATTTTCAACCTTTTGTATAGGAGACAGGCAAAGAGGAAGGATGTTGGGAACAGCTGCTGAGTAAGCCATGGACATCTGCCACAGAGTATAAGCTTTTAGAGATCAGCAATTGCATACCTTTATTTGCTCTCTGTGTTCTTTTGTAATAAAATAAAAATATATCAAAACAATAATACCAGTAAATATATTCAAATAGTACTCGAAAAAAAACGATGTCAAATGCTACCAAAAAGTCTAGTAGGATGAAGACTAAGAATTGATCAGCCGTTATGCTCTGGAGCTTGGTAAACTCTTAAATCTCTAAGGTGGATAAAAAGCCATGTAAAGCAACCCCAGCAACCATCTCTCCCTGGGCTATTTCAAAGTGACATGGACAGGAATTAGATCTATCTTTATGTAAGTAAGGACCCATCGGCTGGTAGCTGGAAGTTGCAAAAGTTGTAATTCCTTGTTTGAGAAGTATGCTCAGGTAGTCCTGAGGTTGTTCTGAGGACTAAATGGAAAATAAATGCAATGTATGAGGCACAGGGTCTGGCGCAGCATAATCACCCAATTATGTCAGCGTTAGCTATGATTGTAACCCTAGTGAGGCTCATTTAATTTTTGGCTCTAATTCCAGGCTGTTGCTTAGCAGTGTTCCAAAGATAAGCACTAAGTCTTCTGGAAATGATTGAAAGTAATCACAATGTCTTAGAGCTGAAAGGACTGTAGAGATTAATTACTCCATTCTCTTCACTTGACAGATAAGAAAACAGAGATCCCACAAGATTAGGTGACTTTCTCAAGGTCACCCACCAAATTAGTGGTAGGACTCAGATTGGAACACAGGTCCCTCAATGCTGAATCCTTTAGAATTATTTTCAGTAAAGCTCACGGTGGGATAATTGAACCCTCCACGTCAGGGGATCTTTTTCAGATAACGGAAGCTTGTTCCTTTTAACCACCAAAACTTAAAAACAATCGTCATCATCATCATTGTTACTATAGGTTAAAAAATCTTCTACTGCTTTTGATTAAACTGTTCTTCTACTGTTTTGATTAAAACACTTCTCCTGCACAATGGAGTTATTTCAGCCTAGAAGATTTGAAATCTTTAAAGTCAGCTTTTCTTGTTACCTTATTTCTTTACCAGTTAAGGTTTGAGCAGTCCCCTTGACTTGTAAAGCAAGTGACAACTTCATTTGATAGTGTTACAATATTGTCAAATTGATCACTTGATATTTTCTGAAATAACAGAAATATAAGGAGTTAAGAACAGTAACAAGCATATGATTCTGTATCTGAGAGCATCCACCTTTATAAGTGTACATTTATTTATATTACATATACATGTAGAATTGTAAATGTATTATTATGGAGATTTCAGTGCACAACGCAGATCTGAAACTCATGCAGAAATTAATCTTAAATGAGTCTGTTATCTCTCCTTCAGCTCTTCAGAGTACACAGAGTTCATGTATAGTTAGTTATTGAAATAATTTGTATCTCTGTAGCATTTTTTTCATAGAGAAGTTCTGAACATCACTTCATTAAACTCCCAAATACTCCTATGAGAGATGAGGCATCAGACATTATTATTCCTCTTCTAGAAATTTGAAAAACTAGCATCTCAGAATGTTAATATGCCCTGAGGACATATATGAACAGGAACAAAGTCCCTTTCTCCCTTGTCCTTCTCACCAGGCAATCTCTGAGTCTCTTCCAGGAGCCTCAATTTAGCCCTCAGTATTTTCAGCTGTTTCAGGAATAGACCCTGCCAGAAAATAAAGCCTGATGTTCACAAATCTACCCTCGACTTCTCCCATCACTAGTGACCACAGACTTAGCCTCTGCCTGCCTCTAAGGTCATGTGATCTCTGTTGCTACAACAACCGTGAATCCATCACATTTCACCATTAAATGTAAATTGCCAGTCACTTACATTCTATCCAAACTTGTTAGGGCAACTGAGCTGGCATCTCTAGAGAGGGGGTTAGCAAATAACAGACCAGCAAAGGATTCCTTCTTGCCCTATCTAGATTTTGCTGCCTGTGAGTGATGAGAGATATTGTTGGATGTTGGGCATGTGGAATGTTCTGGAGGATAACAGGGTAGTCGGGAGGATTAAAATTTAAGGAGGTAACACATGTAAAGTGCTTACCAAAGGGTCTTGTTCAAAGAAAATGTTCAATAAATGTTAGTGGTTGTTATTATTAGTATTTGCAGGTTAGCTGGTCGAATTTGGGAAACGCTAATAATCGTAATCATGGTCACCATTTATTAAGTTAGAATTAAATCTCATGATAAGGTTACAAGGTGATTATCATTTCCCCATTCTACTGATGAGAAAGTGGCAGACTTAGGATTTGACAAAGGTTTCTCCGATTTTAGCAAGCTTGTTCATTCATTCATTCATTTATTCATTCATTAACAAATACCTACTAAGCTACTGTGTCCCAGGTACTGAGCTGGGCAAAGAGGTGAACAAGACAGACTTGGTCCCTGTCCTCACAGGACTTGGAGTATAGGTAGGTGAAACCCCAATGTCAAGATGTCCCATAACCCACCCTCATTCTTGCCCTGCCACCTTGAATGCAAACCTCTGCCTTTCTCTTCATCCTCCCAAAATAAATCCATTCTATTAGGCCACAACAACTCCTCCATACCCTTAATTACCAGCCAGACAACATAATGAAAAGGGAGATCTGATTTATAATGACACACACACACACATCACACTCACAAGTTTCAAACTTAAAATGATTAGGAACTACGTAATGTGACTTTCAGAAAGAAAATTAAAAAAAAAAAAAAGAACACTTCAAAAACTTTTTAGAAAATTTAAAAGATAATAAAGTGATTCAAACAAATGGAGAAATAGAGTCAATTCCAAAGTGAAAACTTAATAATATTAAGATGTATGTACCAACCAATTTGAATTTGAGTTTAATTGAATTTGTAGATTTAACACTGTTGATCTAAAGCCCAATAACTGTTTTTAATCCAAAAAATTACTCTAAAATGTATGTATAAAAATAATAAGAATACCATCAACAAGGAATACAGAAAAGCAGTGCAAGTTTCTGCCAATATCAGACATTAAAACCTACTATATAATAGAATAAGGATTAAAATAATAGGCTAACTAGATCATAAGTTAATGGAACGAAATAAAGAGACTTAAAAAGGCCAAACAATTTACAGAAGTATTCGTGTGGAATAAATTGAAGTACAACTATATAAATTAATATATATATTATATATAATATATATAATATACACTTAGAATATATGTATCTATTACAAAATAGTTTTTTCAAATATAAAGAGAGAAGAAAAATGTGTGGCAGACACTTCTCATTGGCTGATTCAATAGTCTTCCTCAACCCCCTTCTCCCTTGCTGTCTTCTATTATAGAAGTAGGAAGAATTAAATACTTTCCTAGCCAGCACTGCAGCTAGATGTAACTACATGATGCAGTTATGGCTAATGAAACACAAGTGAAAGTCTGCTGGTAGGTTTCTGAGAAGATTTTTGTTTTCCTGATAAAAGGAACTGATGTGGTTCTCATCACCCTTCCTGCCTGCTTTGAATATAACGTTCTTCCTACTATAGATACAGACGTGATAGGTTGAGGTTCAGCAGCCATGTTGGAACCATGAGATAGTAATCATGAAGGAAAGGCCAAGAAAATTTCAGAGACTCCAGCCCCAACATCACTGCGACACTGAAATGATTGCAGAAGCTACTACATTAACCCTGTTTTTAAAATTTTCTGTACCTTATGATGTTTTGGCATCTTAAAAGTCTTGCTGGCCTAGGAGAGACTGTCCTTCCAAGGCTAGCTAATACTTAAAGATGGTAAACAACTTAAGTGGGAAACACACTTCTTACATACAAGCCAAGTGCCCCCTTTATTTAACTCTCACACACCAAGCAAATATTTCCCCTGCCCAAAATCATCCCAGAGCCAGGTACCAGGCAACTAGAAACCACCCTTATAGCCCAAAGCCAACCAGAATTATTTAAACTAGCCAATCTCAAACTGTTTTCTCTGCCCTGCCTTGCCTTTCCTGCAAAAACCCCAATAAAGGCTCTGGCCTAAGCTTACCCTAGTTCCTGCTTCTGACCAAATCTTGCTGCTTCTCCTGTGATCCTGCCTGGCATGGCATGCCCTCTTCAATCAGGACATGTAAGTGTTAAATCATTTTTTAAATGGCATCGATCTCTCCATGTCATCACTCAGTCACCTCTATAAATTAAAATCCCACAAGTACATTTCAGTACAGCTACCAACCTCTGGACATCTTGTAAAGTAGGAAGAATAAACCCTTACTTGTTTAAGCCACTGTTATTTGGATTTTTGTTACTTGCAGTCATATAATCATAACTGATACAAGGAATATTTGATAAGAGGTATTGGAATTAGTGATAGCAATTTTAAAAATAGCTAAGTACTCAGTATACTCCAGATGGATTAATGAGTTAATTTTTTTATTATAAGACTAGAACATTGAATAAAAGATTTAGCAGATCTGTGAGGAAGAACTTTTTTTTCTTGAAACTATAAGGAATCGTAAAGAAAGAAAGTGATAGGTAAATACACATATAAATTTTAAACTTCTGTTCAATGAAAAACAGCAAAAATATAAGAAAACAAAATACAGAATATGAAAAAATATGTATCATATGTGACAGACTATAGGTTCATATGTAAAATATGAAAGGAGCTTATTCAAATTTATTAGCTATATTTCTTCACTCTGATAGATAAATGGGCAAAGAATATGAATAAGCAATTCCCCCAAAGAGAAATGGAAACTGTAAATAAACACCTGGGAAAAGGTTCAGCCCTGGTAGTAATCAAAGAAATGCAAATTAAAGCATTGAAATGTCATTTGGTACCTTGAAATATCATTTGACACCTACTAAATTAGCATTTTTAAAAATGATGGGTTGGCAAGGTAACAGTGATATTGGTGGACTCATTCATTTCAGGTGGCACTACGAATTAGTACCACCTTGGAGAAAGTACTAGGGCAAGCATGGAGAAAATTTCATACCTTTTGACCCAGTAATTCCAATCTTTGCAATTCGCACTAAGGAGAATAATTCAACAGAAACAAAGAAACACACTCAGCCCTGTTCTTTAGAGTCTTAGCAATTCAATTAACACATATTTTACACCTTCCACCTGCCAAGCAGAGACAACACCAAGTCAGAAATTAAGACGACACTGTAGATGAGCTCAGGGGGCTCACAGTCTGGCAGAGGAGTCAGGTAGGCAAATAAATACATTACAAATGGTGCAATAAGTCTGGCAACAAGAATAGAGATGAAATCAGACGAGATAGATTTTTGTGATGGGGGTTCGTGGGGTAGGTGAGCAGAGAGCAGGCAGGGGTAGAGAAAAGGCTTACTGAGGGGACAAGGTGAAACTCTAGGTGAAAAGGCACAGAGAATTAAAATAAGTGCAATTAGTAGTGCAGTTCTGTGGGAATAGATTCCAGGAGGAAGTTTGTGGAAAACCAAGATATGCGGTAGAGAGGAAAGAGAGCTTTATTGCCCTTGTTTGACATCTATAACAGCAAAAAATGAAACATTCTTAAATAACCAAGATCGGAAATATCTCCATACGAATTATGATACACAGTGGACCATTATTCCACCATAAGAATAAAAATTATGAAAAGTATATGAGACACTTAAAAACATTTACGATATGCAGGCAGGATACTTGGGGAGAGAGCAGCTGGCCTTGACAGCCCTGAGCATTGCTCCAAAATTCACCTTTGTTCCGTTTTTCCCTCAAATTTTTTTTATTGACATATAATTGCAAGCTATAAAATTCACCAATTTAAAGCATACACGTCAATGCTTTTAATATATTCACAAAGTTGCGCAACAATCACCACTATCTAATTCCAAAACATTTTCATCACCTGAAAAAGAAAGCCATTAGCAGTCACTCCCCACTCCTCCCCGCCTTTGGCAACCACTAATCTACCTTCTGTGTCTATAGACTTGCCTATTCTTCACCGTGCCCTTTGAGAAGCCTCCCATAGCCCCTGGGAACAGGGGCAACACCTGTTCAGTGCTCTGGCCCCGGTGCAGATACAGGCCCCCTGCAGAGTGCAACTGACTGAACACAAGTAAACACCACCTACTAAAGGTTCAGACATAACACAAGGGAATTAAACATAATCATGTAAATCTAGAGAATCTGCCTTACAGAACACGTGGCTTGCTCTGTGGGGCTCTCAAGACTCACCATCCTAACTTGAGCCCCTCCTCCCTGAGGTGAGCATCATCTTAGCTCCCACCTCCCAGCTTCCCTCCTTGATATCTAGAGCCAAGAGAATAGAACCAGTGAAAACCAGAGTGAAGAGAGCATGAGGGGGCCGGCCCCGTGGCTTGGTGGTTAAGTGAGCGCGCTCCACTGCTGGCGACCCGGGTTCGGATCCCGGGCTCGCACCGACGCACTGCTTCTCCGGCCATGCTGAGGCCGCGTCCCACATACAGCAACTAGAAGGATGTGCAGCTATGACACATAACTATCTACTGGGGCTTTGGGGGGAAAAAATAAATAAATAAAATCTTTAAAAAAAAAAAAAAAAAAAAAAAGAGAGCATGAGGGTGAGGCAGGAAGCACACCTTCTTGGGCTAACACACCCAAAGGAAATCTGGCGGTGCATTTTCATTTTTCCACAATGGCATTTGCAGGAGGTGCGGTTAGTATGGTGTTGGTCTCCAGCCGCCTTCACCAAGCTCATTATCTCTCTTCCTCTCCAGCCTTATCTCCTGCAGGACACTGTTTTGTTCCATTCCCAGTAAAAGCTGTGCTTCTCTGTGGAAATGACCACAGATGAGTTTCCTTGCAATTTGTATTTGCCGTGTTTTCCTGACCAGCTAAGAAGGACGCTGCACATTTGATGGTGAAGTTTGACCTTTTTGTTTTATGCACCACGGCACATTCTCTTTGGTGGTCTCAGCAGTTAGAAGACCTTACCTCATTCTTCACAAACAAACTACAGCAATGATTCATCGCCCCATTTCTCCCAGTCCCGCATACACCTTGGAGCAAAGATGGGGATGAATCATAGCATTGCATTGAAAGCGCAGACACAGAGGCAGCTTGGTGATGTGTTAGGAGGAGCACTGACCAGGGATCAGGATACGTGGGTTTGGGTTTAACCTCTCAGGTTCTCAGTTCCCTCATCAATAAAGTGAGAGTTGGAATAGAAAGAGGCCCCAGCAGTTTCCACTAGATTGAAATTCCATAGTTTCCCTAAATTAGTAAGGTGTGGACAAGATCTCATTGTTCAAGAGATGTCTGGTCTCAGGGTCCTTGTGAGAGAGAAAAGAAGGCGAGGGAAGGGAGAGGAGAGGGAAAAAACAAGAAGGGAACATAGGGGAAGGGAGGCGAGGGTTCACAAGATGATGGGAGGGAAGGGGACAAGAGGAGATGGGAAAAGACAGAAGGGGAGGGGAAGGGAGGCACAGGAGGGATAAGGTGAGGACAAAAGGAGGGAGGGAAGGGAACAGAAGAGGATGAGAGGAGAAAGGAAAGGAGGGAAGGGGACAGGAGAGGAGGGATGGATGGACAGGAGGAGAGAGGAAGGGAATGGAGAGGAGAGAACAGAAATAGGGAGGAGACAGGAGGAGAGAAGAATGGCAAATTAATAAGACTTCATTGGTAAGAAGATAGGAAGACAGGAACGAACATTTCCTATGTCCAATATCAATTCTCAAAACCACCTTCAAGGTAGGTACCAATATTGCTCTTTCACCAGTGAGGACCTGAAATTTCAGATTCTTTGGGACCCTTTCCTGCATGTTGAATGAGCAACACCTCTCCCCCAAGGGATTTTGATGCAGTTGGACAGGCTTTGCAATAAGCTGGGCTAAGTAACTTGGCCAGAGTCTTACCCTGAGTTAATCACAGTGCTGAAATTCAGGCTCAAGCCTATCCAGTTCTGAGACCTGTGTTCTTTCCAGTTTACTAGGCTGAGAAAAGAAAACACAAAGAGAAGTGAGGAAAGGTTTCAGAGTGGATACCTCTCCACGCGTGTAATAAAAAATAGGCTAAGAAACCCTCTCAATGAAATCCACCCTCAAAAAAAAGAGGAAGAATGAGGATGTCAGCATCCTCTGCCTTCATGAGGAAGGCAGAGTGAGTTGCTCCCTTAGTCTCTCCCCTCTAAGTTATAACCTATGACATCCATTGACCAACAAAGGACTCTCTGCACAGCACATCAGAATGCCTGAGAGATCCGTGCATTCTATACATCTGAAGGTGGGTGGACTAGACCTCCTGGAGGCAGTGGAACCAGGGGAGAAGCAGGCAGCTCCTGAGACCGGAGGTTCCAGGATCAGCGGCCACGCCTGAAACCAGGGTCCCCAGGAACTGAGATAATGCCCATGAACACAGGCCCCAGGAATCCAGGCAGCCCATGCTCCTGGAGGCACAAGGAATCACTGCAGGTCCGTGACTAGAGACTCTGGGAACCTGTAACCCAGCCCTTTCCCCATCCCCCCAGCAATGGGCCTCCAACACCAGCCTTTCCAGCAGCGGGGGCTGCATTCAAGACCCTGATACCACAGCAGTGCCAGCAGTGCCAGCAGTGCCAGCGGTGCTGGTGCCCTTGTGGCAACACTTGTGGCTCTCTCCCCCTCCCACAGCCTCTTCCCCTCCCACAGCAGTGACAGGTGGTGCCCACCAACTGAGGCTTCAGGAAACACAGCAGTGCCCAAGACCCAGCCTTCTCCCCCTCTCCCAGAACAGTGCCTCCAACACTAGCCCTTCCAGCAGCAGGGGCTGCATTCAAGACCCTGATACCCCTGGCAGCAGCAGTGGTGCCCGTGACCTGAGATTCCAGAAATCGGGTGGGCACCTAAGACCAGAGGTTGCAGGAGCCGCAACACCACTCGAGGCTCATCCCCTCCCCCTCCCCCAGCAGTGGCAGGTGGTGCCTGCAACCTGAGCCTTCAGGAGCAGCAGTGATGCCTGCCATCCAGCCCCCAGTAGCAGCACCCGCAACACCAAGCCTATCAGCAATGATGGCTGCATACAAGATCCCAGGCCCCAAGCAGCAGTGATGACACCCATGAACCCAGCACCTCTGGCATCGGTGTTGCCAACACCCCTAGATGACCTGAGAGCAGCAGTGCAGGCAGTGCATGAAGCAGTGCCCAAGCCCATGGAAAGCCTGCAGAGAGCCAGGTAACAGTTACATTGGAGACCACAATCCCAGTCCCCACCAGCTACAGAGGAGACCATGACCCCATCACCCACTCCACTCTCCCCCTCCCCCTAGCCTCAGTAGGGGAACAATTGACCCAGGCAACCCCAGAAGCAGCAGAGGTGCTTGTAGCCTGGTGATTCCTGTGGTGACACCCATGACTGCAGTGACAACCTAAGCAGCAAGGTGCCAGCAACCTTGGAGACACAAGCAGCACAAGGAGGGCACTGACAATGCCTCTGGCAGAGGCAGTGGAGGGTGGAAAGTGCAGGCTCTCAAATACAACCACAGGCAGCTCAGAATCAAAGTAAACAAAGCCATATCCAAATAACTAAGGTGTTTAGTACCACAAATACACCAGCAGAGGAAAAACTCAAAAAGCACCATGAAGAACTACAGTAACATGGTAGAACAAAAAGAAAATGACAACTCTCCAGAAACCAAATTTAAATTCATGGAAGATTGTGATCTAACTGACAAAATTTAAAATAGCTGTCATGAAGAAACTCAACAAGTTACAAGAAAACTCAGAAACACAGTTCAATGAGCTCAAGAATAAAATGAATGAACAGAAGGAGTGCTTCACCAAAGAGACTGAAACTCTAAAAAAAGAGAAAACCAAACAGAAATTGTGGAGCTAAAGAACACAATAAATGAGATTAAGAATAAAGTAGAAAGCATTGGAAATACAGCAGACCATATGGGAGAGAGAATTAGCGAGCTTGAAGACAGAAATCTAGAAATGATTCAGGTGGAAGAGGAGACATAACCAAGATTTTTAAAAAATGGAGAAATTCTACAAGAAATATCCAACTTAATTACGAAAGGCAATATAAGGATAATAGGTATTCCAGAGAAGAAGAGAGGGAGAAAGAAGCAGAGAGCTTATTTAAAGAAATAATAGGGGGCCGGCCCAGTGGCACAAGCAGTTAAGTGCACGTGCTCCACTGTGGCGGCCCGGGGTTCGCCGGTTTGGATCCCGGGCGCACACCAACACACTGCTTGGCAAGCCATGCTGTGGCAGCGTCCCATATAAAGTGGAGGAAGATGGGCACGGATGTTAGCCCAGGGCCAGTCTTCCTCAACAAAAAGAGGAGGAATGGCATGGATGTTAGCTCAGGGCTGATCTTCCTCACACACACACAGAAAGGGGGTGGGGCGGCCTGGTGGCGCAAGCAGTTAAGTGCGTGTGCTCTGCTGTGGCAGCCCGGGGTTCGCCAGTTCAGATCCCTAGCGTGCATCAATGCACTACTTGGCAAGCCATGCTGTGGCGGCATCCCATATAAAGTGGAGGAAGATGGGCATGGATGTTAGCCCATGGCCAGTCTTCCTCAGCAAAAAAGAGGAGGATTGGCAGATGTTAGCTCAGGGCCCATCTTCCTCACAAAAAAAAAAAAAAGAATGAAAAAAGAAATAATAGCTGAGAACCTGGGGACAGAACTGGATATACTAGTACATGAAGCTAACAAAACACCCAATTATCTCAATGTAAAAAGACTTTCTCCAAGGCACATTATATTAAAACTATCAAAAGTCAATGACAAAAAAAGAATATTAAAAGTGGCCAGAAAGAAGAAAATAACTTTCAAAGGAAACTCCTAGGCTATCAGTGGATTTCTCAGCAGAAACTCTACACGCTAGGAGAGAGTGGAATGATATATTCAAAATATTGAAAGATAAAAACTGTCAGCCAAGAATACTCTATCCAACAAAATTATCCTTCAGATATGAAGGAGAAATAAAGACTTTCCCAGACAAACAAAAGCTGAGAGAGTTCATTTCCACTAGACCTACCATACAAGAAATGTTGAAAAGAAGCCCTCCTAACTGAAACTAAAAGGCAAAGGTATAGAAAGTTTTGAGCAAGGTGACAAATAGACAGACAGAATCAGAAAATTGCAACTCCATAACAGAATAGGTTAGTAAACACTTAATTATAACATAAAGACTAAAGGGAAAGAAATCATCAAAAATAACTACAACCACTTCAATTTGGTAACAGACTCACAATATGAAAAGGGATAATTTGGGACAAAAACATAGAAAGGGAAGAGGAAAAAGATGGAACTTGTATAGGCAAATGGAGATAGGATACTATCAGCAGAAAAAAGACTATCTCATATATAAGATCTTTTATACAAACTTCATGGTAACCACAAAACAAAAACTGACAGCAGAGTCACAAAACATATAAAAAGAGGAAACTGAGAAACACATCACAGAAAACCACCAAACTGAAATGGTACACAGAAACACAAGGAAAAATAAACAATGGAAATATAGAACAACCAGAAAACAAAAGGTAAAATGTCAGTATTAAGCCTTCATATATTAATAATTACTCTAAATGTAAACAGATTGAATTCACCAATCAAAAGACACAGAGTGGCTGGATGGATTAAGAAACAAGATCCAACAATGTGCTGCTTCCAGAAGACCCATCTCGTTCTAAAGACAAATATAGGCTCAGAGTGAAGGGACGGAATATGATACTCCAAGCAAATGGCAACCAAAAGTAAGTGGGTGTAGCCATACTGATACCCAACAAAGTAGACTTCAAGCCAAAAATGATAATAAGAGACAAAGATGGACATTATATAATGATAAAGGGGATATTCCACCAAGAAGACATAATATTTATTAATATGTATGCACCTAACATAAGAACACCAAAGGATATAAAGCAACTATTAACAGACCTAATGGAAGAAATTGACAGCAACACAATAATAGTAGGGAACTTTAATACCCCACTAACATCAATGGATAGGTCATCTAGACACAGAATCAACAAGGAAACGTTGGCTTTAAATGAAACACTAGATCAGATGGACTTACCAGATGTATATAGACCATTCCAACCAAAAGCAGCAGAATACACATTCTTCTCAAGTGCACATGGAATATTCCCAAAGATAGACCATATCTTAGGAAACAAAACAAGTATCAATAAATTTAAGAAGATTGAAGTCGTATCAAGCATCTTTTCCAACCACAATGGTATAAAACTAAAATCAATTACAAGAAGAAAGCTGGAAAAGTCATAAATATGTGGAGACTAAACAACATGCAACTGAACAACTATTGGATCAAAGGAGAAATCAAAAAATACCTGGGGACAAATGAAAATGAAAACACAACATACCAAAACCGATGGGATTCAGCAAAAGTGGTACTAAGAGGGAAGTATATAGCAACATAGGCCTATCTCAAGAAACAAGAAAAATCTCAAATAAACAATCTAACACTACACCTGAAAGAACTAGAAAAAGAAGAAATGAATGAAGCCCAAAGTTGGTAGAAGGAAGAAAATAAAAATCATAGCAGAAATAAATGAAATAGAGACTGAAAAGATCAATGAAACTAACAGCTGGTTCCTTGGAAAGATAAACAAAATTGACAAACCCTTAGCTAAACTCACTAAGAAAAAAAGAGAGGGCTCAATAAATAAATCAGAAATTCAAGAGGAGAAATTACAACAGATACCACAGAAATACAAAGGATTATAAGAGAATACTATGAAAAACTATATGCCAATAAATTGGATAAGTTAGAAGAAATGGATAAATTCTTAGAATCACACAACCTCCCAAAACTGAATCAAGAAGAAATAGAAAATCTGAACAGATCGATCACAAGTAAGGAGATTGAAACAGTAATCAAAAACCTCCCCAAAACCAAAAGTCCCAGACCAGATGGCTTCTCTGGTGAATTCTACTGAACATTCAAAGAAAATTTAATACTTATCCTTCTCAAACTATTCCAAAAAATTGGAGAGGCAGGGATGCTACCTAACCCATTTTATGAGTCCAACCTTACCATGATACCAAAACCAGATAAGGACAACACAAAAAAGGAAAATTGCAGGCCAATATTGTTGATGAACACAGACACAAAAGTTCTCAACAAAATATTAGCAAATTGAATACAACAATACATTAAAAAAGTCATATGCCACGATCAAGTGGGATTTTTTCCAGGGACACAAGGATGGTTCAACATCTGCAAATCAATCAACATGATACATTACATTAACAAAATGAAGAACAAAAATCACATGATCATTTCAACAGATGAAGAGAAAGAATTTGACAAGATCCAACATCCATTTAAGATAAAAACTCTCAATAAAATGGGTAGAGAGGAAAGTACCTCAACATAATAAAGGCCGTATATAACAAACCCACAGGCAACATCATACTCAATGGTGAAAAACTGAAAGCTATTCTTCTAAGAATAGGAACAAGACAAGGATGCCCACCCTCACCACTCTTATTCAACATAGTATTGGAAGTCTTAGCCAGTGCAATTAGGCAAGAGAAAAAATAAAGGGATCCAAATTGGAAAGGAAGAAGTAAAACTGTCACTATTTGCAGATGACATGATTATATATATATATAACTCTAAAGAATCCATCAAAAAACTATTAGAAATAATTAATGAATACAGTAAAGTTGCAGAGCACAAAATCAATGTACAAAAATCAGTCACATTTCTATACACTAACACCAAACTAGCAGTAAGAGAAATCAAGAATATAATCCCATTTATGATCGCAACAAAAAAAATAAAATACCAAGGAATAAATTTAACCAAGGAAGTGAAAGACCTGTACACTGAAAACTATAAGACATTGTTGATGGGGCCAGCCCCAGTGGCCTAGTGTTTAAGTTCGGTGCACTCCACTTCAGTGGCCCGGGTTCAGTTCCCGGGCATGGACCTACACCACTTGCCTGTCAGTGGCATGCTGTGATGGCGGCTCACATACAACAAGAGGAAGATTGGCAACAGATGTTAGCTTAGGGAGAATCTTCCTCAACAACAATGAGAAAAAAAGACATTGTTGAAGGAAATTGAAGAAGACACAAAGAAATGGAAAGATATTCTGTGCTTGTGGATCGGAGGAATTAACTTAGTTAAAATATCCATATTACCTAAAGCAATCTACAGATTCAATGCAATCCCAATCAGAATCCCAATGACATTTTTCACAGAAATAGAACAAAGAATCCTAAATAATATGGAACAACAAAAGACCCTGAATAGAAAAAGCAATCCTGAGACAAAAGAACAAAGCTGGAGGTATCACACTCCCTGAATTCAAAATCTACTACAAAGTTGTAGTAATCAAAACAGCATGGTACTGGGCCGGCCCCGTGGCTTGGTGGTTAAGTGAGCGCGCTCCGCTGCTGGCGGCCCGGGTTCGGATCCCGGGCTCGCACCGACGCGCTGCTTCTCCGGCCATGCTGAGGCCGAGTCCCACATACGGCGACTGGAAGGATGTGCAGCTATGACATACAGCTATCTACTGGGGCTTTGGGGGGAAAAAATAAATAAATAAAATCTTTAAAAAAAAAAAATACTTTATAAAACAGCATGGTACTGGCACAAAAACAGACACACAAATCAATGGAACAGAATCAAGAGCCCAGAAATAAGCCCACACATCTATGGACAGCTAAAAGGAGCCAAGAACATACAATGGAGAAAGGAAAGTCTCTTCAATAGATGGTGTTGGGAAAACTGGACAGCCACATGCAAAAGAATGAAAGTAGAACATTATCTTAACACCATACCCAAAAATTAAGCCAAAATGGATTAAAGAATTGAATGTAAGACCTGAAACCACAAAACTTCTAGAAGAAAACATTGGCAGTACACTCTTTGACATCGGTCTTAGCAGTATCTTTTTGAATATCATGTCTCCTCAGGCAAAGGAAACAAAAGAAAAAATAAACAAATGAGACTACATCAGACTAAAAAGCTTCTGCATGGTGAAGAAAATCATCAACAAAACCAAAAGACACCTACCAATTGGGAGAAAATATTTGCAAATCATATATCCAATAAGCGGTTAATATCCAAAATATATAAGAAACTCATACAACCCAACAACAAAAAAACAAACAACCCAATCAAAAATAGGTAGAGGATATGAACAGACATTTTTTCAAAGAAGACATATAGATGGCCAACAGGCACATGAAAAGATGTTCAACATCACTAATTATTAGGGAAATGCAAATCAAAACTACAATGAGATATCACCTCACACCTGTCAGAATGGCTATTATTAAAAAGACAAGAAACAACAAGTGTTGGAGAGGGTGTGGAGAAAAATGAACCCCTGTACACTGCTGGTGGGAATGTAAATTGGTGCATCCATTATGGAAAACAGTACGGAGATTCCTCAAAGACTTAAAAATAGAACTACCATATGATCCAGCTATTCCACTTCTGGGTATTTATCCAAAGAACACAACAACACTAATTCAAAAAGATATATGCACCCCTATGTTCACTGCAGCACTATTCACAACAGCCAAGACTTGGAAGCAACCTAAGTGCCCATCAACAGATGTATGGATAAAGAAGATGTGGTACAGGTATACAATGGAATACTACTCCGCCATAAAAAAGATGAAATCTTGCCTTTGCAATAAGATGAATGGACCTTGAGTGTATTATGTGAAGCGAAATAAGTCAGATGGAGAAAGACAATTACTGTATGACTTCACTCACATGTCCAAGATAAACAAATAGACAAACACATAGATAAGGAGACCAGATTGGTGGTTAGCAGAGGGGAAGAGTGTTGGGAGAGGATGAAAGGGGTAAAGGGGCACATGTGTATGGTGATGGATGGAAACTAGACTGTTGGTGGTGAACACTCAGTCTATACAGAAGTCGAAATGTAATGATATACACCTGAAATTACATAATGTTATAAATGAATGTGACCTCAATAAAACACACACACACACACTGAGATATCACTTCACACTCATTAAGACAGTTACTATTAAACAAAAAGGAAAATGACAAATGTCGGTGAGGATGTGGAGATGTTGGAACCCTTGTGCATTGCTGATGGGAATGTAAAGTAGTACAGCTGCTATGGAGAACATTTTGGCAGTTCCTGAAAAAGCTAAAAATAGAATTACCATATGATCTGCAATTTTACTCCTAGGTATATACCCCAAACAATTGAAAGCAGAGACTCAGAGATACTTGTATACCAATGCTCATTGCAGCATTATTCACAATAGCCAAAAGGTGGAAACAACCCAAGTGTCCATGAACAGACGAATGGATGGTATATATGGTGGTATATGCATATGGTGGTACATTATTCAGCCATAAAATGAATGAAGTTCTGATAAATACTACAACATGGATGAACCTTGAAGATATTATGCTAAATAAAATAACCCAGACACAAAAGAACAAATATTATATGATTCCATTTATATGAGGTACTTAGAATAGGTAAACTCATAGAAACAGAAAGTAGATTAGAAGTTACCTGCAGCTGGGTGGGAGAGAAGAATGGGCAGTTAGTTATTGCTTAATGATTACACAGTTTCTGTTAGGGGTCCTGAAAATTTTTGTAAATAGATCGTGGTGATAGTTGCACAACATTGTGAATGCAATTGGTTCCACTGAATTGTACATTTAAAAACTGTTAAAATAATAAATTTTATACATATTTTACCACAATAAACAATTTTTTTCTAAGTTAAGGAAAAAAAGAGGGAGGAAAAAGTAGGCTGAATTAAGTAAAACCTATTCAGTTCAAGGGAACAGATTTAAGATAAAGTCTCAGAGGCATTCCTGGTACAATAGACCTTCTCCACAATTGACACGTCTCCTCTGCACCAGGCTGGCAGTAACTCTTACTACCTTATTCTTTAATAGGGATCTAGATTTAACAATAATGCTTTTCATTTTATAGCATATTCACAATCTTTAAAGCTCTTTTACATTCATTATTCCAATTGACCCTTAAAATAATAGTGACAATAATAATAGGTAGGAGTTCAAACAAAGATTTTAGAATAAGACCTCAGTTTGACTGCCACCCTGGCCACTTATGAGCTGTGTGACCTTAGGCTGGTTAATTAACCATTCTGAGCCTCAATCTTCTGTTCTATAAGATGAGGATAATAAAAGCACCTACTTCATAAGATTGTGGTGAGCATCCAAAGAGATAATACTTGTCAAGTGTTGCCCAGCACATAGTAAGTGCTCAAGAAATGCTAGCCAGTGTTATTTATATATATATATGTGTCAGAAAAATTATCTGACATTTGAAAATAAGCAGAAAATATTACTGGACCTTCTTTCAGTGCAGCACTGGGCTTGATTTTCTATTGACTTTACAACTCTGTAGGTGCAAAGGCTAACTTAAAAATTTTTGGTGAAGATGCAAATAACTTTTGTCAAATAGAGCAGATAAGAAAAAAGATTACAGTTTATTGTCCTGTTGGACATTAACCAGTTTTGTCTTTAACTTGGCATTCTTATAATATTTCTTTATTAAATTGTACACACATGTAATCTCTAATGCTCCTTGGACCAGTTTTAACATTTTAATGTTCCCCTCAATAAATAAAATCTTTGACGTGTATTCATATTATATCTGCCTGAGAGAATATGATTTTACCCTTTCAAAAACTATACTTTAACATATTAGACAACTAATACAGGTAGGCCTGCACCATTTACTTGAGGGACTCTGAAACTCGAAGAGATTTTGACTTGCCCAGAGTTAGGAGCACAATTCAGTTTTCTCTAACTCCAGTCCAATATTTTTTTGTTTTACCTTATGCTTTTGCCCAAATAATATTTAAAAATAGAATAATAACAATAAAGAATACAATATGAAAGAATATAAGACAGTGTTCTTCTGGCAGCCTTCAGCAGTTTCCAGGCTATCTTCGCAGCCATCACTCAAAGAGGAATGTGAGAAACCATGTGAAGCTATTTTCTAAACGTTCTGCTTCTCTAAATGTTTTTCAAACCCAAAGAGGAGAAAGAGACACTCTTCACAGACAGCAATGGTCTAAAAAAACGGATGAGGTGGGGAATCTGATAGTTCACTAACCTAGTTAACGGGAAATCAAAACTATTCTATGCAAAATAAATTTAATCTACATTGATTAGGTAGAGGGAGATGGGGCTGAATCTATCTTGGGATTTGAGCAGACTCAGCATCTCTGAAAACTTTCTAGTAAAGCCTTCAGAATTAGAAGGGTAATTAAGAGGGAACCCTGTGTCAGGGGCTGAACTTGCTGTTATGATCTGGATGGGGAGAGTAACTAAACCCAGCATGGTGCTCAGAATCTGGTGGCCCAGCTGTTCTGGAAGAAGGCAGAAGCAGCAGGCAGAGCTGAACACTGGGAAGGTGAGTGTGGAACCAGGGTTAATTTAAATTAAGCAGTGCCTAAATCAAGTGAAAGGAGCTACCTTTACATTTACTACAACTGCAGGTTTATTAAAATAACATTAGTGAAGAGGGTTTTTTGTATTAAAAAAAAATTACACCAACGTTGTATATTGGCCCAGTTGGTCCCTCATTTTTGTAACACTTTCGTCTCCAAATTTCCCTGGATTTCCTCCTACCTCTCTAGCTGTTCCTTCTCGGTCTCCTTTGCTGATTGTTCATCCTTGATTTCTCAGTGTCAGTTGACTCGGGGGTCATTCATTCCTTAACCCTATCTTTTCACCTCTACATGGTTTAAATGTCATCTGACTTGTCCCAAATTTTATCTACAGCCTCAATCTTTTGCCTGAACTCAGAACTAATATATCTAGCTGCATATGTAAAATCTCCACTTGGATGCCAATGATCAACTTAAACTTAATACATCCAGAACAGTGTTTGATTCTGTCCCCTCACTCCACATCCATGTTCCCCAAGAGAACAAATTTTATGTCAGGGCTTTTGCACATGCTCTTTCCTGGGCCTAGAACACTCTTCTCCTTTTTTTTTTTTTTTTTAATAATTTTGTTTATTTATTTTTCCCCCAAAGCCCCAGTAGATAGTTGCATGTCATAGCTGCACATCCTTCCAGCTGCTGCACATGGGACGCAGCCTCAGCATAGCGGGGAAGCAGTGCGCCGGCACGCGCCCAGGATCCGAACCCACACCGCCAGGATCGGAGTGCGCGCACCCAACCACCAAGCCACGGGGCGGCCCAGAACACTCTTCTCCTAATCATTTCATTCAGATCTAAGTTCCAACGTCACTTCCTTCATGGAGCTGTCCCTGACCCCTCCATCTGAAGTAGCTCCCCTTTTCCCCAGCACCACCACTAGTCATTCTGGTAGTCATGAAGATAACCTGGAAACTGCCCCAAGACGTCATATTTATTACTATATGGAATTCTGTTACTTCAGTGTTTGCTTGTTTCTTGTTAATCTCCTCCTACCCCATAGCTCTGCTTCCTACCCCAATAGAAAATGAGCCTTGAGGGAGTTGGGACTCATCTATCCTAGTCACTGCTGTTCCACCAACACCTAGGCCCTCAACAAATTGTTATTGAATACATATATGCATGCATGAATGCATCTCTGGGGGTCTATTTTCCCATAAAACCTGAGAGTAATTATCACCAAAAGCATGCATGATAATTGGGAAGGAAGAAGGTACCAGTTCAGGCATGACTTTGAATTTCTAAATTGATTCTGGGATAGTAAATGCCATTGGGACAATGAGGAGGGCAGAAGATGCACTCGTGTCTGTGTGTGCGCACGTGTGTGTGTGCGTGTGTGTGTGTGTGTTTTGGGTGCAGGGGGGCGGGGAGGATAAGAAAATAGAAGAACACAAGAGAGTAAACTGTTCACTTTCCAGATTGAGATTCCAATACTCCCCAAATGTCCAGAAAAGCTTCGAGAGACAGATATAACCATTTTATTTTTATTTTGGCAAGTAAAGATATTAGGGGGGAAGTTATCATCTACTATCATCACCATCATGTCATAAAATAAAGGACATTTAACTTCTAAAAAGTGGAATAGACATGAACTTCATTTTTTTAAGCTGAATAAACTTTGTCTTATGAAAACTCCTTATATTGACTTTGTTTCTCCCATTCATCATGGTGCTTTAGAAATGTCACCACTGATATTGTGGGGAACCATTGACTTAAGTGACTGGTTCAAGGTCAACAAGCAATCACTGGCAAGTTTCTCGAGTCTGTATATCTCAACATGTCTATTGCCAATTAAAGCTTTTCGATAAGTGTTCTCTACTAGGGTATTGTCATGTGTAGGCGACCTCAGAAACTTGGCATTGAGATGTTATTTAGAATTTTCCCATACATTAACCAATTATAAGGCCAGACATACCAAAAAAAAAAAAGTAAGATATCTGAAATAAATGTGTGTGTGTTTGCACGTGCATGTGCTTGGGTGTGTGTGTATAATGCATTAAGGAAGAAACTGGTGGATCAGGAGAATTATAATACATAAAAAAGATCAGTAGGAGCCCGCCCAATGGCGTAGCAGTTAAGTTCACACGCTCTGCTTTGGTGGCCCGGGGTTTGCAGGTTTGGATCCCGGGTGCGGACCAATGCACCGCTTGTCAAGCCATGCTGTGGTGGCATCCCATATAAAGTAGAGGAAGATGGGCATGGATGTTAGCCCAGGGCCAATCTTCCTCAGCGAAAAGAGGAAGATTGTTAACAGATGTTAGCTGAGGGTTAATCTTGCTCACACACAAAAAAAGATCAGTAGTTCCTACTGAAACTAATGACCAAGACATCTAGTATCATGGTTATGTTACATAGAACACAAAGTAGAATTTCCTTTCATTTTACTGTCAATTGTTTTAAAAATAAATATTTTTTAAAGACTAAGAAAAAAGGCACAAATAACAGGACAATTGAAAAAAAAAGTTTAGTCTACTGAGGAAACTAAGAAACAAAAGCAAGTGAGACAGATGATACAAAGTGTTATTCATATTTAATGTTGAACCAAATTATTCAGGAATAACATCCACATGAGAAGGAGAATATATTTTGAAAATGGAAAAGTGAATTATTTCCTTAGGTGACTTACTTCATATGAAAAGAGGAAAATCTGCTCGAGGAGAATATGCAGAATGCAAGCAACAGTGCTTTGAAATAAAGTTGTACAGGGACAAGGAGAGAAAGGTTTTGGGCTGAGGGGTCATTCGTTAGCCAGCCAGTATCTGAAAGAAGCAGGGATGGCTGGGACATGTGTCACAGCCCATTAGATACCATTTTAATAAATTAATAATTTAGGTCCCAGGGGGAGCATTGGGTGACTGTAGTCATACATATAAGCAAATGACAATAAGGACTAAGTGTTCTGGTCATTTCATTGACCTACGGGCTCATGGAGGATAGTAAACAGGGACTCGGTGTCTGGCTCACTAGATAAACGACAATAATAAGAGGAATCATAACAGTTCCAATTTGAAACTCTAGGTCTGCAGGGGGCAGCCACATAATCCACTCAAGTCAAAGAGTAAGAAAACTCAATTAGCAGCTGTCCACCACCCCTCTCCACCACCCCACCCCCTCTGATGAGGGAAAGGAGTAGAATTTTCTCCCACATACTCCCTGAGCCATGGGGGTGTCTTTTGAGCTTCTGAACAGCAGTCAGGAAATGAGGCTGTTCAGTAAGTCGATACTGTGAACCACAGGTCTCCTGAAGAGCTTCAGTGGAAAATAATACCAGTGGATAGATTTGAATTGTCAATAAAACCAAAGTTATTCTTCCTACTTAGTTCAAGTAGAAATTGTCATATTTTAAACAAACACTGTATAATATTTGTGATTTACAATCAGATTCAAAATGTTATCTTTTGATTCGACAAGCAGTCAAGCCTCAGGACAAGAAAAGGAAGTTGGTACCAAGCTTCCTGGACCAGAGACTGTCCACCCAACACGCTCCTCCTGGAAACATCTTGAAAATAAAATAGCCCTCAGACCCTCCTGTTTCCCTTGGTTACAGCAGTCAGAGCCTGTCGTGGGCTTAAATCCCACACTATTCGAGATAGATCCCCATGCAGAAGAAAATAAACCCAGTCACCCTGATTTGTTTGAATTTTAACAAAAAGTTTCCAAAGACTCCTGACATTTTGCCTCGAGATTCACCTCGCTGAACTCATGTTAGTCTTTCACTCATAGGAAGAGTCTCTGTGAAGAGGTGGGGACAGAAGGAGAGAAAAGGACTGGAGAGAGCTGAATTTAGTCTACCTGTACCAGCAGCCAGCTGTGTGTTGATCGTGGTCATGCTGTGTCACTTACCTTCTCTGAACTTTAATTTCTTTAGCTGGATAGTTAGGGTATTGATGATCTTTAAGGTCTTTTCTAGTTCCAAAATAATATGATTTGGTGTTTATAACTCTGTGTGATTGGACAGAAAGTTTGAATAGGTCTGTTGCCCAAGAATAAACTGGTTATATCATTCAGTTGTTGAAATGACCAAGATAACTAGATTAAAAAACTCTTGGCTGGTAATTTCAGCAACCTTAACCACTCACTAGTTGACAATGAAGGAGTCCTTTCGATTGCTTAAAATAGCTTTTCAAAACAGTTAACATAGCTTGGAAAAAAAACGAATAACCGTCTTTGGTCAATTCGTCTCCATCACATAATCTGACCTCGTGTACGGATATCTTGAGACACACATCCTGCAGGGTTATTTTGTAAACTCTCCTCTCTTAGCGCCTATCGCACAACATTTGCTGCATCCTGGATGCCTTTTCTTGCTCTATTTCACAACTCCTCTTTCTCTGTCCATTCCCTAAATGTTACTTCCTTAGCACTCCTTCTCAGATCTTTTCCTCTCTCACTGTATTTGCTCTCCTTGGATGATTTCACCCTCAGCCCACAATAGTGTGTGGTAAATGTTAAGTAACAGCTCTTCCAAGGGGGTAAAAAAGCCCAGATTTATAGTGTTTGCTGATTTCTGTGGTATAAATACTCTCACCACTGCTGATTTCAAGCTACTAATCATTGTGGAGTTTGGAATTGATATACAAAATTGGCCCTTACCAGCTGTATGAGCCAACTCCAGCACACCACCATGCCCATCCCTTTTCTACCACCTACATGCTGAAGTTTCTTTCTCTCTTTCTCTATTTTGAGTTTGTTCCAGATTCAAATCCACTTGAATGTCACGTCTTCTCAACATCATCAAGGGCAAAATGTGCACACAATCTACCTATAAACTTTTTCCTGTATTCCCAGTTTATCAAGGCAACCACGGACAGGAGTGAGTGACCCAGGCTATGGGAAATATGCTAACCTTGAACTATTGTGGGAATGCATCTTTTGAACGATGGAATAAGACCACAGGCTGGTGGGTGGGGATGGAGTTTTTCCCAGCAGAGAACGGATGTTTCTGCTCAATCATCCTGTGAAGTGGTTTCTCTTGGGACAAGAAATGGGAGGCGGGGAATGCTTCGAACTGGAGAAAAGAAAGATCTAGGGCCTAAGTCCAGCTAAGTCTGAATCTGAGATACGGAGAAGCCTAGAGTTGTTCTACTAGCAGAGGAACTGCTGCTGTCACGTGGAGGCAGTGAATAGTAACACCAAGTTTCTGATCTAGCAGCAATGTGGAGGCTGAACAGGCAAGGCAAAAAAGGGGCTAATTTCTGGAGATGCCACGCTGAGGCAGAAATTGTGGACCTGGTCAGTCTCGAGAGGACACATCCCATTTCCAAGTCTGGAACGGGGTTCCATAGGCAGCAGTCACCCTAAGTCAGCTGATCCCGCAAAGGGAGGGTCTCAGAAGGGCGTTAACTATAGCAGCAGCAGCAGCCAAGCAGCAAGATTAGAAGGTTAGAGGAGAAGAACCCAAGGGACTCGTGTTGCTCAACCGAGAGGTGCTCTAAGACACTCTCAGAAATAACAGATAGGACTCTGACAGGAGCTGGTTTCCTGCAAGTAGTTCCAGTGCAGGCTCTATGCTATAAGAATTTAGGTATACTAAGGAAGAATAACTTTATGTCGTAGTCACAGGCTAGTGGGGCCAGGGTATTCTCCTGGATTACATTTATTTCCAACTAATGAGACTATTTACTACAAAGCCTAAGCCTGAAAACTAGGAGTCATTCTGTATTATCTGACCTACTATGTATAATCAGTCACAAATTCTTGTCAGTTCTATTGCTCAGCATTTTCTGGAATCCGTCTTTTCTCTTCATGCTCACAGTCATTCCTTCCGTTCAGGCCTTCATCCTTTCTCATGTGGATTTCTCTGAGAGCCTCCCAACCAGTCACCCTAACTTCTGTCTTGCTCCCTCCGATCAATCCATCTACCACATTGCTACAAAGTGATCTTCAAACAAAAACCTCTTCAAGTCACTCCTTTGCTAAGAATCCTTCAGATAAAATCTAGACCCCTTGGGATGGCTGGCATACAAGATCCTTCATCGTCTTTCACGGCTCATCTCATGCTCCCCTGGTGCCTCCAAAACACAGAGTCATCTTTATGGGAGGATGCTTTGGATCTCTTCCCCGTCTTCTTTTTTATCTTAATAACGTGGTTTTAAACTCTTGTGCCTTTCTCCATTTCACCCCTCTCTTCTGGTTTTCCTCTTACATCTCTGGTCATTCCTTCTCACTTTCTGCTTCCTCTATTCATCCCTCAAATGTTGATTTTCCCAGGGTTCTTTCCTCAGCTCTCTTTTCTCTCTTCCTGAAAAACGTAACTCATTCCTGGGGCATCCACTTCCACCTAATGTTGAACTCTCTTAAATCTTTGCCTCCCGATCAGACTGCACTTCTCAACACAGAATGTCTCTTAGCTATCTTAAATGCCATATGTCTGAAACAGAACTTTCCCACCTTCAGATTCCTCCTATATTCTCTACCTCAGTTTATCTCTCTGTTTGGAAGTTGTGTCAGTTATTTACTGCTGCCTAACAAATCACCCAAAAACACTGGCTTAATACAACAATCATTTATTATTACTCACAAGTCTGTGGGTCAGCTGGGTATTTCTGCTAACCTGAGCCAGACTCAGCTGATCTGGGCTAGGTTCTCTCACATGTCTGGAGCGTCAGCTGGGACAACCAGGCTAACTGGGCCCATATGGTTTCTCAACCTCCATCAGATTAACTGAGGTTTATTCACATGGCAGATGGGCAGAGATCCAGAGAAACCATTCAAGGCTTCTGGAAACCTATGATCAGAACTAACACACTATCACTTCCATTGTATTTTATTGAGCAGAAGTCACAAGGGCAGCCCAGGTTGAAGGGATTGAGAAATACACACCACATCCTGATGGAAGAAGCTGCATTGTGAGTGATGTGGATATACAGAGTGGTGGAGAAGTGCAGTGATTTTTGCAGTCTACCACAGAAGTAATCCCAGATCCCTCCACAGTGATAATGTGGTGGTGGTGATGATGATGATGGCGACTAATGTTTGCTAAATGCCCAGCACATACCCTGCTCGGAGCTAATGTCAGGGAAAAGGCAAATCCTGCATTGTGTTTAAAGTTATTCATTAAAATCACTTTGTATTTTATTTATGAGAATCTCAACTTTATGATGAGATGATATAGAATATGTACAAATTTAACCTAAATTTTATGGTAACTGATATGTAAATATTCACTACTTTTTCTTTAACTGTAAAACAAGGATTGTAACTAATCTAATGCTTTGTATTCTCCATAGAACTTGGGTCAATAACTTCCCTTCTTGCAAACAACTGAATTGGTCTCAAAAGTCCTCATTCATTACTGTGTCTATGTCCTGTATGAGAAGGCTGCTTTGAGCAAGGATGGTTTGAAAACACAGTCGCATGGTTTAGTCAACTTATTTCATAAGGATTAAATCAAAACAAAACATTTGTCATTTAATGGTACCTTTGATTTACTAATCCCTTTCCCTGGACTGGACCAAGTATGGCTTTAAGGACTTTCTGGATATTTTCTCCATTACTTTTCATCAGCTAAATATGCACAAAGAAAACTGAAAGGTAATCTTCTCATCATCCTCAATAAAGTATATTTTCATATTCACTAAGATATTGCATTTAAAATAGGATACAAAATTTATATGTATTCACAAAAAAATAATAGAAAACAAGTGCTCATCAGATTTTTTAAAAATTTTCTCATTTTTGCAAGTTTAATAATAATAATAAAATCTATTTTAATAATAGATAAATTGTAGCCTCTGGTTTTAACCTTAATTTTAATCAAGGCTGAATCAAATATATTTGGAGTTTATATTAATTTTTTTCCAAATAGGTACTTTACATTATTTCATTTAGTCTTCACAGTAACTCTAGAAGGAAGTTACTATTTTTATTAATTCCTTAACGTATAGTTGAGGAAATGGAAGGGTAGTAGGTAAAATATGTAGCTCAAAGTGACACAGCTAGTAAGTGATGGGGCCAGGGTTTGAATTCACGTAGTCTGACTCCAGGGCCACTTGTAGACAAAATGCTAAATTGGGACCTCCTTCTCCTTTACTCCCCACATCTAGTTGATCTGCCAGTTCTACCTCTTTTCCATTTATTGACCCAACACCTCCTATTCAACCCACTGGCCCTGAGTTTATTCAGGCTCTCAGAAATTCTTGCCTAGATTATTCCCTTAGCTTTCTGATTAGTCTCCTTGTTTCTAGTCCTGCAGCTAAAGTACAAATCTGGTAACTTCCTTCTCTTACTTAAAACACTTTGAGGAGTAACATATAAATTAAAACTACAATGTGTTTCCACAACTCTATTAGTCAGCTTGGTCTGCCATAACAAGATACCATAGACTGGGTGGCTTAAACAACAGACATTTATTTACTTACAGTTCTGGAGGCTGGAAGTTCAAGATCAAGTTTCCAGCAGTATTTGTTTCTGGTGAGGACTCTGTTCCTGGCTTGCACATGTCTGCCTTCTCACTGAGTCTTCACATGGCCTTTCCTCTGAGTGTATGCAGAGAGAGAGAGAGATCTCTGGTGTCTCTTCCTCTTCTTATATGGACGCCAGTGCTATCAGATTAGGGTCCCATTCTTATGGCCTCATTTAACAATTACCTCTGTAAAGGTTCTAATTCCAAATACAGTCACATTGGGGGTTAGGGCTTTAACATATGAATTTGAGGGGGGACGGGGCACAATTCAGTCCATAACAACTACACACACACATCAGAATGGCTAAAAATGAAAAAGACAAACAATATCAATTGTTGGAAACTGGAACAACTAGAAGTCTCATACACGGCTGCTGGGACTTTAAATTAGTCCAATCACTTTGTAAAATTGGCAAAATCCAATAAAGCTGAATACATACTTAGCTTATGACTCAGAGATTCCACTCCTAGGTATTTTATCCAGTAGAAATGCATAAGAACACTCACCAAAAGCCATGTACAAGAAGGCAGCACTATTCATAATAGCCTCAAACTGGAAAGAACTCACATGCTGATACATAATAGAATGGATAAATAAATGATGGCAAATTCAGACAACGGAGTACTATACAACCAAAGATTGAATGAACTACCTCTCCACATGACAGAGTGGATGATGCTCAGAAACATAATCCTGGCCGATAAAAGCCAGGCACAGAAGAGTACATACCTTAAAATTCCGCTTAAATAATGTTCAAAAACAGGCAAAACAAATCTATAGTGTTAGAAGTCAGGCCAGTGGTCCTCCTTGGAAACAGAAGTAGTGACTGAAAGGGAACAAGAGCGGGCTTCAGGGGTTCTGGTTACATTATGATCTAGTTTCTGGCTGGACAGCTGTGTTCAGTTCATAAAAATTCATCAAGCTGAATACTTATCATGTGTGCACGATTCTGCACATATTTTACACTTCAATAAAAATTTTTCTTAAAAAAGAAATATTCTGAAGACTCTGTTTCACCCCAGAATGAAGTCCCAATACTTCAGCCTAGCCTAAAGCCCTTTGTAACCTGGTCCCAGGCCAACTTTCCCAGCCCTACGCACACTACTCTTGGCGTAAACTCCAGCCAAAATAAGCCATCACCAATACCCACAATGCATAATGCTCTTTCATGCTCTCTGCCTGCCTGAATTCCCTTCTCACTTCATCTACCTAGTTAACTCCTTTTTAAACTTTGAAAATCAGATCAAGCTTCATTCTCCACCAGGAAGATTTTCCTCACCTCACCCAACCAGGCTGCATTAGGAGTCCCTGCTCTGTCCTCCCTTAACATTCAATGTACTTATCACCCTTAGTACATTGCACTGTCATTTTTGGTTTATAAATCTGTCTTCACTGCTGGACTGTGAGTGTCATGAGGGCAAAGATTGTGTCCTTTATCTCTGCATATGCAGCATCCAGTGCAGTGCCACACAAATGCCCAATGAACAGCAAATGAATTCATAAAGGGATTAACAAAATTTAGCTTATGTCTTCATTTTGGCACAGAATTTTTCTTTAGTCATTCTATCAAGAAAAGTCAAAAAAAAAAAAAAGAGAGAGAAAAGAAACTAATCTGGCAGCACAGACTATACCATGCCCAAAGTTTAGTTTGCAACGAGTGCTTTGTTCCCCACAAAAATTAATGTCAGGGAAACCAAAAACAGATTTTTAAAAATATATAATAGTCATATTGCCCATTCCCTAAAGACTGTCCAACTGAACAAAATGATTGCATTCTTCTGGAATATGGGTGAAGTGTTAATGTTCTTGGTTGGCTTGAAACTCAAGAAATTCCTCTAACATCTAGATTAGCCATGTTTCTTGGTGGATCTGCCAAAAATTCCTCAGATATCGCAGTCTGGGATTTATGAACTGAGAGGTTTATGATATTTCAGAGCATAGAATAGGCTATTGTTTTACATGTTAGACAAGTCGAGTAAATGCAGTGAAAGCTGTGACTAGGCTTGGGGCCTAAAAAGTGAACCAAGTTGACAATAGTCATTTTCTAGGCAAGTTCCAAACAGGCTAAAACCAGGCAAAATGCTAAGTAGTGATCACATTGGATTCTCAACAACGTTTCTTCTACTTCTGAGTTTGGGCTTCAGGCATGGCTCCATAATAGAAAGCCAGACAATGTGTTAATGATGATAAGGATGATAAAGATGATAAGGATATTACCATGATGATGATTCCTGGTAAATAAGAGTGCATAATGCGCAACAGAATAAGCACAGATGTGAAACCTGACCTCACACTGCTTATCATCCCAAAAAGTTAAGGCAAAGGTAAAGAGGTAATATGTGTACAATCTGAGAGGTGAACCTAGGCCTACCTTTAGGGCATTTGCTCACCCTCTCTTCAATGAGCACTTCTCATTCTCTCCACCCCAGGACCGGACCTGCAGGATTATTTGTAGCACTGTCCCTGACTCTGCCTATCCTCTTGAGCCACAGCTGATTGGACCACACACAGATACCTGAATCAAACTGAGCCAATCAGATTGTCTCAATTTGGAATTGAGCCACAGTTAAGCCAGTGCTCAAATGAGACGACCTGTAGGGCTGCCTGCCCAGCTGTTTGGGGTGCAAAGGAGTGGGGAAGCAGAGGAAAGTGGACCGCAGGGAGAAAGAAGAGATACAATAAGTTATCACGGCGGAATGGGGGTTGGCGAGAAGAGACATCACTCGCTGACAGCTTTCCTGTTTCTGTTTCCAATCCTCTGGAGAGATAGGATACCTTCTCTGCCCAAGTCTGGCCTGCTCTTTATGACATAACACCACGTTTTTGTTCATGCTGGTTTGGGTGGGTTTCTGAGGTCCCAAGACTATAGGACACGAGCGCTCTCGTATTCAGGCAGGAGGTCTGTCTTCACCCCGCAGTGCCTTCAGAAAAGGAGAGAGGGTGGACTGAGCCCAGGCTCGGGCGAGTGGGATTGCGCTGCAGCAGTCCGAATCCACAGCCATGGCTGGAGTTTAAGCTCTGAACGCTGGGGGCTTGCGAGCTGTTGGTTAGTGGGGGTGTTAATGTGGTTCTTTAAAAAAGGAAGCCTGACACTGTGAATGATGACATTTGAGCGTCAACAATACAAAATTAAGCCTGTGGAAAATTTTAATTATGATAGCTAACACAGGAAATTGCATTTATGTATGGAAACTAAATTTAGAAGCCCGGACAGATTGACAGGATCCTTCCTAAATCCATGTAAATAGCCCACGCCAGGTGCCAGGAAGTAACTGCAGTAGCAGGGACTGGCTAGGCCGGCAGGCCACTTGGCTGTGCTAAAGTCTGGAGGAAGAAAAGGGCTTTTCTCTAGATAAGTTATTTTTTCAGAAGTCTTATCTTCCAGGTTAAGAGGGAAGTAACAGTTTTTGAAAGAATCATTTTCAAGGCGGTTCCTATTCTCTCCCTGCTTTGTGTCCGTAAACAAGGAAAGGGTGTGGTCGAGACTTGGATTTGCTCTGGGCGGTGTTTATGTAGCCCCTGCCAGCTGCCCCAGGCAGGACACTGTGGAAAAGGGGAAGTGGGAGTGGGTGAGGGGAAATTTCTCGGGCTCCTTTCCCTCACCCACTGTGCCCCCAACTCTTAGGGTTCCCTCCTTCCCATGGTGTTCCTTTACCACTTCAAATCCAAGTGACATGAAAACTGAGATCAGAGGCAGAAGAGTGACATTAATGGTGGTTCAGTAGGGCAATGACATTGGAGTCAGGCAGACATGTTTAAAGCCCTGGTACTGCCTCTGTGCTGCTCTTGGATCCACACAAAAGGGGCCTCTACCCTAGGCCATGGGCTCTAGTGGGCCCAACTGTGGCTCTCCTCAAGGCGCACTCCACTCCATGGAGTGAAGAGTCCATCAGGTCAAAGGAACGTGCCCACCAGAGCTCGTATCTCCCCCTCTAGACCATGCTCCAGGTACAGAGACACCAGAATTCCCTGTGCCAATGGCCCCCAGCCTGCTTCCAGGACCCGTACAGGCCTCTTCCCAGGCGTGTCCTCCCGAGGGTGTGCACCTCCTAGATTTTAGGGTGGCTCAGAGGCAGCCGTTTGTAGACAGTATGGACAAGAGTTGGACGGTGCATGCTAGAGCATCTGCATGTGAGTTTCAGGGGTGGGAAGAGAAGGGCACCAGGCCAGGGACTGGGGCATGACTGTCTTTGCGCCACCTCTTTCTGGTTCAGACCAAGGAGTCTGAAAATTCTAAATTTGAATCTGGCCTTCCAGGTTGTTTTGAAGGTTTATTTTTTAAAGCAGGAGAAGAGAACATATTTTACTTATCTGTTAGCTTGATGTATAACTTTTGCCATGGAATATGGGTCTCTATTTCTACTCTTGCTCCTGGCCCCCCAAATGTTAGAGGTGAGCCATGCTACCACTTCAACACTATGTGACCTTAGATAAGTTACTTTAGGCCCCTGAAACTCAGTTTCCTTCCCTGCAAAATGAAGGCAATAACAGTAGCAGTTATTTTGAGAATTTAAAATGTAATTAGTTCTATTATTGTTATGTGCCCTTTGGCAAGTTACTTAATCTCTCTGTGCCTCAGTTTTCTCATCTGTCAAATGGGAGGATACTAATAGTACCTGTCTTATGGGTTGTTGTTAATTAATGTATGTAAGGGTCTTAGAACAGTGTCTGGCGCATAGTAAATGCTATTAAATGTTAGTTGTTGTTGTTGTTATCCACTGCCCAATACCACCACCACCACCACCCGGCCAACTGGATTAAAGGAAACAGCAGCATATGCGGTGTGTAGGTCGTAGTGAGGCACATCTCTGCCACATTTTTGAGTTACTTTGAGACTTGCCTGGTACTCCAGACTCATCCTGTGATTTCAAAATCCCTACCAGACTTAGGAAGCATGAAGCCTGCTCCTGCTTCCAACTGCGACTGTTGCTTTGGCCAAGTGTAATTTGATGAATACAAAGTGAGAGTCCTGTCCTGGGATAACCCTTATTCTTGTCTGTAAAGGACTTTGAGATCCACTCAGAAAGGTACAAAACAAATCTTAAATCTCTGGGCAGAGACGCGGCGGTAACAGTGAGTGAGGAACGGGCGAGGGGTGTTGGCGGCTCTGCTGAGATCCACCGATTGCCATGCCTTGCTATGGAAGAGTTTCTGCAGCCCTGTGCATTGGCAGGCTCTCGGGGCTGGGCAGGGTTTGGGAATTAACTTGAAATGTTAATTTTGTAAATATCTAGAGAGGGCTGATCTTTTGTAAGAGGAGACTTGATCACATAGAAAGAACCTATAAGCCACACAGAGCTACAAAAGGATTTCCCAACTGCAAGCCTCATTTTTTTCTGCTACATAACACTGCCTCTGTGGATCAGCAGCTCTTTCTTCTGCTCAGCACCCGGGCAGCCCACACTCTGTTTGCTTCAATTTTGTAAGAGATTATCAACAGGCAGCTTAGATACCCCAGTGCTCTCCATGGGAGTGAAACTTAAGAAGGGTACCAGGGAGGCCATTAACAAAACATCAAGCATCAAGCCCCTCACCTTCAGCAGCATCCTCTCCCCAAGGACCCATCGCAGGCAGGTTCTTCCTACATCCCTGTGCTCTATAGACACATTTTATCTTGGGAACGTTCTATTCCTTGTTCACATTAAGGCATGAGTAACTAAGATCAGCATACAGTATTATACCTTTCTCAAATATTTTCATTTAAAAAAGACTGAAGAAAGCCCTAAACCAAAGAAATAAGGCAATTTCAGACCGCAGCAGTCAGCAGTTAGAGAGGGTTTTGTCAGGGTGGTGGTCCTGAGGAATGGCAGGCCTATTCCAAAGTCCTTCTCATCTCAGAATCCGTTTATTCAGCCTACATACTTTTCTACCTGTGCTTTCAGGTGTGATATTAGGGATCAACCCCACAAGTTCATTGGCATCACTGTGGTTTGGGGCCAGTTGCACAGCTATTCCCTGGGGACTATGAGCAGTGACCACTGATTCCCTGTGGTCGTGGTTTTCATGAGGCCTTTGCTTTGGAATTCCCTTCTCTTTATAGTCAACAGCTTTGAGTGTTACAGACAGTCATGGAATAGTGCCGTGACCACATCTTATTTGTGTTTGGTGGTTCTGACCACATACATGCACTCCTACATCATAGGAAGGGGACCATTTTAATATACAGAAAAAGGCTACAGTGAGGGAGAGCAGCTCCATGGTGTTGCCAATGAGGGGACCTGTTTTGATTGACTTGAGTGGTGCCTTTGTTTTTAAGATCATATTTGATGCAGGATGTAAATATGTAAGTTGGATTGCATGCTCTGCTGAACAAGCCCAGCAATAAATTATAAACATCGTTGTGACATTTCTTAAAGGAAGTAGTTGCTATGTGTGACTAGTAACCACTTTTGCAAGGGTTAAACATCCGAGCTATTTAAATTCCTCTGCAAGGTATGAAAAGCAAATTAAGTAATCATGGCACAATCACTCAAATCAGAAGAATGAGGAGTGCAGTAGTTTTTTTTTTTCTTGTAACGGTGAGGTGGTAGGGGAACATCAAATCTCTTTGTCAAAATTTAGGAAAAATCTCTAGCCATTAAAAGATTTTAGGAGATAAATGATCCCCCTTACAGTTGATTAGCTAGGATAAGTATCCTTGTGGTACAATCAAATTAACATGTATTGGATTGTTGACTGTGCGCTGTGTACCACAGAGTGAGCGTGTAAGTCCAGGGCGTGGGGAGATCATTGTATGAGTGTGTTATGGGTGTGTCATGAAGCAGCAGCAATATTTTTCTCAATGTTCTGTGTATGAAGCCTAGTTTGCCAGACAGCTGCTGAGGAGTCGAACCAAAGAATATGATAGTCAATATGTTTCATCCATGAGAACTAATTTAAATGAATTTATCACTGGTGCAATAAGCTATGCTCTATGCCAGCTCTTCTCTGCTCAAAAGAAAACAGATATATTGCTAGTTTATTTCCCATGAAGGAAAAGTTTGGATTCCACCCTGAATGTACCTTTGTTTATTTGTAGAGGTGTTTCCTATTTTGCCTTATCAAAATATTTCAGCTGTAGCTTAGGAAATTGAGTAGGTATAGGAGGTTCCGTCCCAACCAAGTCAGATGAGTGTGTTCAATCACAGCTCTGAAGCAGATCTACTATGTTAGCAATTAGAGCACTTAAAAAAAAAAGGGGGGAAATATTTTTATTCCAGTGAGTATCTCCTATGGGAAAAAAGGCAGATGGAAAGAATAGCAATGATGAAACAAAATTAATATATCTGTATTACATAACAACCAAAAAGGCTGCCATGTAACATTTCTATGTTTCCTTTTACAAATAATGCGCATTTTTTTTCTTTGAGTAGGAGTTTATGCTTGAGTTGGCAGCAGCCAGGCCTTAAAGGCCTAGGATAGATAAATGATTTCTGCCCCTTCAAGGAGATTTTTACATATCTCTGCCCAGTGCCATTATGTGTTGATTTGATAGTTTAACATTCAGAAAGTGTGTTTGTTTCCCTATGTTTTATTTCTTGGCTATACGTGTTTATTTCTCTACTTCCTATTTCTTGGCTGTGTTGGGGGTTGGGGGTGGATATCTTTTGCCCTCACGGACTGCCTACATGTGTGAAATCAAATTCCGAGGAAACGTATTCTAACTCTCTCTAAGCAACATAAACTGTTTTATTATTGAAGACAATGTATTCCAGTTTGCTAACAAATCCAGCTCTGGGGTATCAAAAGTTGGAGACTTCCTCTCCTGTTTCTTTCTACAGAGGAGTCAATGGTATTGAACACACAAGAATTGCGTTACTTTTAGGCCGGAGGAGTGAAGGCAGCAGTCAGGGGAGTAAGCGAGTTAATCATGTGTCCTAAATTGAGCTCGCGGCGATGTACCTAGTGCATCCAGTTAACTAATCTTTAATTTTTGTACCAGGCACAGAGCCAGCATGTCCTGTTGACCGGGAAGGATGACAAAGGAGAACATTGTAAAAATGCTGAATCTATTTCACTATCACCAAAGATAGGCATCTCTGAAGCTGACAGTCTTGTTCATACAAAATGCAATGATATCATTCAAATTGTGAGAAAAGGAGTCTAACTTGGTTGGGATAGGAAAGACAAAACAAAAACAAAGAAACTTTGGCCCAAGAGTCATTTCTCTTTGGAAAGATTTCTAAAAATTGAATAGCCCACAGTGCACCTAACAGTGCAATCTGCAGGCTGCCAACGAGCAGCCGTGGAAGTGAACCCAGTGATTCAAGGTGGGAGAAAATTAAGTGGACAGAGTCTACCTTCTGAAGATGCTCTTCTTATCAGAGTTTCCTGAGAGCTTCCAGAGTGATGAGTTCCAAATTATGTACAGCCATAGTGGGAGAAAAAAGATTTGGCTAGCTGCGGACACTGGATTTAATTATCTCATGGCCTATTTCCAGCTTCAGAACAATTTCTGCTTCTACCTTATAACCCATCACAACCCGGGAGTTTAAGAATTTTATCTTAAGGTATCTGAATGTAGTTTATTTTTTTGAAAGAAAATTACCATAGAAAAAACATTTTTTAAAAACCACTATCCACTTATCCACACATGTACACATGTATGTGTACGAATACATAACATATATTTTAGTCACACATAAAGATTTAAATAAAGTAGGTGCCCTGGCTCTATTCCCTTTATGGAAAGTTCAAAGAGAAAGATCTAAACATGGCTTTTTCCTAAATTAGGTGCTATATTCTTTGGAACATGTTTCGCAGGATATTACTTAGGTGCTCCAATTAGCTGGACAGAATAATTATTACACATACAGAAAACAAATGGCTAATTTCTTTAAAAATATAAAAATGAGTCTTACAAGTCAATAAGAAAAAGAAACAATCTTACAGGAAAATAGGCAAAGGATATATACAGATAGTTCAGGAAAAGGAACAAAAACAGGAAATAGACATATAAAAATATACTCAACTTCACTCATAGTTTAAAAATTCAAATGATGATGAGATAGCAACTTTCACTTCCAATTGGTAAAGACTACAAAGAGTGGTGATCCCAGGATAAGGTGTGAGGAAGCAGTCCCTCTCATACATTGTTGGTGAGCATATTAATTGATATAATGTTTTGTGGTGGCAATTTTGCAATATCAAAGTTGACCCAGAAATTTTACTTTTAGGAATGTAACCTATAGAAACACTCACATAAGTATAAAGACAAATGTCCGTGGATGATGGTTGCAGCATGGTTCCTAACAGCTAAAATATGAAACAAACCACTAAAAAGAATGATGTAGATCTCTACGTATGCACATAGAAAGATATAGCAACAAGAAAAAAAGAGCGAGTTACAAAAAGGATATAGAAAATGGTTCCATTTTTGTTATGTGCAAAGGAGAAAAACCTAATCGCATATATACTATAATGTAAATACTGGTTATTTCCAGGGGTGGGGTTTTGGAGCACCTTCCATTTCTGCCTTGTATATTTCTGTAATATTTGATCATGGATTAAATGTAAAATAAAAATGGTTTTTAAAAAATTACATTATGAACGTCACTTAGGTAATTTTCTTGCCAAACGTTAAATCTGAATCTCAACAAGAGAAAACAGTCAGATAAACCCAGATTATATGATATTCTACAAGATAATCAGCCCAGACTTCTCAAATTTATCAGTTACGAAAAATGAGAAGAGGCTGCTCTAGATTAAACAGGGAGACTGATCTATATTTAAAATAACTAAAAGGAACCAATAACTAAATGCAATATGTGATCTTGACTGAATTCTGAATGCATAAAAAACCTTATAAAAGACCTTTTAGGACACAATTGCCTTGGTGAATCTAGGTGAAAGAACAGAATTTCTAGAATTATATTTTGGGAAATACTAGTATAGGAAACGCCCCTTTAATTAAATGTATTGTGCTCTTCCAAGCTAGATGTTCTCATGGATATATTATCTCATTTAATGTTGGTTATTTATAAGAGAGAAAGATGATTTCCTATTGAAGCCAAAACTCTAATTATTACTATGATTGCTGAAGGATACTAATATATTCAATTCTAGAATATTTATCTGGTTCATAGATTTCCAGTTAGTGCCTAGATGCCAACTAGGATTTATTATAAAGTTGGGGACTTTCAGAGCTGGAGTCTATCTTTGAGAAGATACATGGGATCAATCCTCATCATTTTACAGATGAGCAAAAGGGACTCAGATGGGCTAGATGTTGTACTCATAGTCAGTTAGAAGGAAAACTGGTTTGGGAAACCTTGCCTCCAAATTTAATACACTTACAATAAAACCATAAAGATTTATTTGACTGGTGCTAAAAGTCAACAATAGACTAGGCATCATAATGGCCTGCTCTGAGATGGGCTCCTTCTGCATGGAAAGAGGCTTAACACTGGAGGAGGAATTGCATGATAATCCTCAAGGAGCAAAGAGCCTCCAACTCCTAGCGCTTGTAATAATGCAGGCAGCTTGCCGAGTCCAAGCCGAACCAAGACATGCCCTTTGCTTGACTTTTTTATTACATAAGAAAGCACTAGGAGTTCAAGCCAATACTTTTTTCTCCCTAAAAAAATACAAAAGAAAAAAGAACTGACTGCTTATGGAAGATGGATAACAAAAGAGTCCTAGGTCCTTTACTTAGGCTCCTGATAAACATTTCCCTTGCAACACATTCCCAGCAGGCCTCATCCCGTCTGGTAGAATTATGGGAGAGAGGTTAAATCATTTTTCCTTTATAAAATTTGTGTACCTCCTTTTTTTTTTTTCTTTTCTTTTTCTTTTTTTGGTGAGGAAGACTGTCCCTGAGCTAACATCTGTGCCAATCTTCCTCCATTCTGTATATGGGATGCCACCACAGCATGGCTTGACAAGTGGTGTGCAGGTGCGCGACCGGGATCCAAAACCACAAACCGCAGGCCATATGTGGGGCACGTGAACCCAAGCACTATGCCACTGGGCTGGCCCCTGTACCTCCTTCTTGACTTGACTAAGACTCCAGATTTACATCCCCTATTTTGTAGCTCCCTCTGAGAATCATCTCCTGACCTACACAGTGGAGTTAAGGAAATCAACAAGCCCATCTCCCTAAAACGATTTCCCTGACTGGCTCGTGCCCACTCCTCAGGGGCCAGGAGAATGTTCCACAGAGATGATGGTGAAAGTGTGACTTCTCCTTGTAGTGGGGCAGGTACTGGAGCATGGGACAGGCAAAGGACTCTACTGGGCTCAGGGAACCACAAGGGTAAACAAAGCTAAAGCTTGTAGAGGTAAGCCCAAGTCTAAATAGCTGGCAGAGCACATATCATGTCAGGTCAGGAGGCTACTGAGATCGAGGTTGCTGAGTTAAGGGTTTGGAACTGAATGAAAATGGGCTTGTAGCACAGATAGGTCAGGGTTAGGCAAGATAATCTCTTAGAAAATAGCCCCAGATTCCAGTTGGCATGTGTGGCTCACCATTTGTGGCTGGAAGGGTCTGGTGTCTTGAATTAGCTGAAGCAGCCAGGATCAGCTGCACCCAGAAGAGCAACTGGTTAGTGAACAACAGCCAAGACCACCAGGGCCTGAGTTAGAGTCCAGAGTGAAAACTGGATTCCCACATCCAAGGAGGTCAGCAGGGTGTGAAGTCAAAGACAAATCCATTGTTGGCCCAATAATCAAGTTTGACAAATCAAGGGAAGAGCAAGAAAGCAAGCATGAAGGATAGCAGGCAGCCAAGGTGGTCGACGTCAGAGGAGTGCAGTACAGTGCTGGGGGTGGGACGGGTTGGAGTGATGCCAGGGCCACACAGTGGATGATACAGCCACTCTTCAATCTGTTCCTGCTGCTCTGAATGGGATGTGTCTTGTGCCATTAAAAGTACCTCCAGAAACTTGGTTTACTCTGTTTCCTTGCAATTAACTGAGAGTATGAAGAGAAAGGAGAAGTTTGCTTATGGGGAAGAGTATGTTTGTGTTGATAGGAACTCCAGAATTTCAAACATGAACATGCAGGCATTCCTACTGGAATATGCTGGGGCAGTAGGAATGGGGAAATATGGCCAAAAGGACTGCACCGTGATCAGCCACACTGAGTTCTCCAACTGGCTGGTTGGGGATCCATGGGTCAAGTCAAGGTGCTTTCTTTAAAAAAACTCCATGAAAATGCACACATTTTGGGGAGGGTGAGTAACATGAATACACACTCCTAACAGCTCAGTTCAGATGTATTTATGCTTACAACTGGAGGGAATGGAACAAAGGCACCTCAGGTTTGGGGGAAGGCTATGTTCCCAGCATGGAAGCCTGAGAACACTGGGCACCAACAGGGCAGGGGAGAAAGAGAGGGTGAACCCTAGGGGTGCTCCAGAGCCTGCTCAGAAAGGAGGGTAGATAGTGGGGTCCAGTTGACAGGATGCCAGTGTACCTACCTTTACCTCAACCTCTACCACAGTAGGCCAACTTGCGTCTATTTTGCACATTGGGTTTCTGTGATTTTCTTTCATTTGGCTTAGATAATTTGAAAACCACTGTCCTATACTAAGACAGAGTGCCGTCCATGTTATCCAGAAGCTCTTTGTTGGATGCTATCTTGGTTATTTGCCGTAGGACCCTCTCCTCAAGGAGTTTACAGTCTCTCTGGATAGCCCAGTTTTGTAATGTAATGGCAAAAAGGAGAGAACAAAATGGGGTAAGACTGAAGTGCTAAGTGATGTTTTAGCGGCTACAAGTGACTCACAATTGCAAGAAAAAAGAGATCCCTGGGGTGTGGGGGTGAGGGACCATGTCAAAAAAGTACAGAAATTTCTATTTAAAAAAATGGTATTTGAGCTGAGCTTAAAGGAGTAGAGGCTTTGAATAAGTGGGGACGATATTCTAAGCTGTGAAAAGAGCATGAGCAAAGGTATAGAGATACGAATGCTCAAGACCAGTTTAAGAAACAGTAAATAGAGAAAACATATGGATGACTGACGGTGTTTTCCATTTTTTAAATTACTTATTCAGACTGTATCCTGAGCAAGAACAATTTCCTGCAGTTTATAAATAGGTCCCAGTTATTTTAGTAGAACGTAACACTGGTGATCATTCATGGAATGTTCCACAGAGACTCCAGTTTTCCAAGGGCCAGGAAAATGTATAAGTGTGTAAGAAATGGTCCCATACATGAAACACCATTCATAAAACCTAATACAAAGTTTACGCAGAACCTTAGTGTTCCTAACCAGGTATTTGTCTCTCTGTCTCATTCTCCCTCCTGGACTTGTTCCTGATTTACTATGCAAAGTGCCTAAGGCTTCAGATGACATGTACCTCTGGATATAAAAGAACGAGAATAGAAATCGGGAGATAAAAAAACAGGCACAAGAGATGAAGTCATTTGTCTGAGCTCACAGGGAGGGTGGTGCCAAGGTTACAATTCAGGACGCCTATCTCAAGTTCCCTTTCACCCAAGATCTTGAACACAGAATTCCTACCCACCTCCACAACCAAGAAGCCACCAGAACAGTACAGAATTCCAATTCTCGTGATTCCTAAGATGAGAACCTTTTCACTAGGCTGGTATGTTTCATTGGTTGGGGATCCCAATTGCCTACACTTGAGAAACATTCCAATACATAATACATATTATATAGTGTCCAGAAGAAAGAAGATATTTATATTGGTAGTTAATTAGGTTAGGGGTGGATTTGTATTTAGTTGCAATTAGCATCATTCTCAATTTTCCTCTACTGTTCTATTTTCCAATCTGTTTCACTAGCAATTGTATCACTGTATATTGTTCATTTTGGCCTAAGAAAGATTATGAATGTATACATCTCTTTTATTCGTATTTTTCCTTTGGGTTCCTCTTACTATAGACTTAGGGCGAAAGTGAACTGATGATTATCCTAAATATTCTATCTTCCAGTCATACTGCAGTTGGTAAAAGAGGGAGCTTGGACTTCACTCACAGCTTTGAATGACTAAAATTAAGTTTTAGCAGCAATAGCAGCAGCAGCAGCTGACTGCTTTATTACCAAAACTTTCTTAGGAAAAATATCCAACAGTCAATCCTGTCTTATACCTGAAGCAATTACTATCAAACATCTTCAAAACTATGAAATAACTCTATTACTTATGATTCTAAAAGTTTTTGCAAAAATATGAAGTTGTATCTAAGCCTTCACCCATATCCCAGCTCTCTAAATGAGAATGAGCATTATTAAGTCGCCCTCTCATTCTTACAATTAGGTCATTTTATGGGATAATAAAACCATCGCCAACAGCATTTCTGGCCATTCCAATAATCCTCCCCAAAATTCTTAAACTACTCCTAGAGTTGAAAGGAAGCTCCATCCAACTTATCAAATGTAATAACAACTGCCTACAAAACTGTCCTTTGACAGGCAGAATTTGTAGCCAAAGAGTATTATTTTCACGCAGTGTTTAAGATTTGCAGAATTCTTTTTTAAAAACAAGGGTTTTACTTGGTTCAGCATGCCACGTGTCTAAGTTTTACATTTCATGAGGATTTTCAGAGAGAGAGGGTGAAGATATTCTTTTTAGTGATATGAGAGCAACATTGGATTATATATTAAACCACCAGCTAATTAGAAATTAAGTTCACAGGCACAACCTAGCCAAGCATTGGCTACATGTATTTTTTGGTTCCCAACATCCCAATATCTTTACCTCAGGGTATGAAAGAACTAGAGCAGATATTGAGAGAGTTCTGCTTTAGAAAGAAAATCAGGGCCGGCCCTGTGGCTTGGTGGTTAAGTGCGCACGCTGCAATGCTGGCGGCCTGGGTTTGGATCCCGGGTGCGCATCGAGGCACCACTTCTCCGTTCATCCTGAGGCCGAGTCCCACATGCAGCAACTAGAAGGATGTGCAGCTACGACACACAACTATCCACTGGGGCTTTGGGGGGAAAAAATAAAATAAATAAAATCTTTAAAAAAAAAAAAAAAATAAAGAAAATCAGGTTTTTCCGTTTTGATACCTAAAATAAGCAAACAAACGAAGAAAACAAAAAATAAAAAAAACACACTAGTGTTTTGAGATGTGGAAGTTTAGATAAATTCTTCTCTGTGCAGTCCTCAGAAAGTAAGATTCAAAGGCCCTTCATATTTTAGCATTATATATCCATAAAGAGTGGCCACGCCCAGGTGATCAGGAAACACACCTTTCCTTCCTTTCTCCAGTGTGGTCTATTTAGACTTTCCCAAACTGATGCCCCTCCCAGCACTATTTCTACTGAATGTGACTTGAACAAAGGGCTTGGGAGTAGTGGGAGAGGAGGGGATCATGGTGAAATCAATTTTGGAAGTGTGAGATGCAACATCTACCTCTTGGTTGATTTATGAAGCGTCATAGTATATTAAAGTCGCTGAGAAAATCTGCGATTAAATTAAGGTCTCTTTTTGGCTATCTCAGCATTTCCCAAATTTAGTTGACCACAGAACCTCATTCCCTTTTGGGCTATGCACTAGTATTCTGTGGACTCCTTTGGATAAACATTGGCCTGTGCAAGAGCACTGGCTTTCACTCAGACACAGGGGCCTCAAAGGCTCTCTTTGCCACTCCATAGCTTTGAGATTTTGGGCAAGTGACTTACCCTCTCAGAGCCCTAGTTTTCTCATCTGAATTATGGGGAAATTATATCTATCTCTCACGGTCTTTTGAAGACATAGTTTATGCTCAATAAATATTTACCTCCTTCCCTTTACAATCCACCGTAGTATAAATCTTTCTGGGTCTCAACATGCATTCCAATATCCTAATATGACCACTTTCTTTTTTCAGTCTCATCTCCTAGTAACATGGAGAACTGTTAACACTGTTTTAGAGTCAAACTCTATAGAATGTAACTTTACTAGCTGTGTGACTTATGATTTGAGGTATGTTACCTACCCTCTCTGTGCCTCAGTGTCCTCACCTGTAAAATGGGGATAATAATGGTACCTGCTTCATAGGTTGTGAAGATTAAAGGTTAATATTGATAAAGCACTCAGAATAACACCCAGCATAAGGTAAGTGCTCAATAATCTCATTAAAACTACTGGTAGTTTTATCTTCTAATCATACACTGTGCTCCAGACACACTCGGCTTCTTGCTACCCAAAGATACTTGATGTTTTCCCACGTCTACACCTTAAGTCTTGCTGATCTCTTCACCTGGAATGCCCTTCTTCCCTTTTTCTACCTGGGAAAATCCTGCTCTTCCTTCCGGGCCCATCATGAATGCTACCTTCTTGATGAAGCTTTTCTAGATTTCCCCTAACCAGGGGTCTTCCTCCTCCAAGGAATCACCTCAGGCTTTGTAGCTCTCTCTTGGCTCCTACCATGTTCAACTTTGTATCCAATGAGTTTTATACTCCTAGAGGAGCCACACACACACACACACACACACACACACACACACACACACACTCAGCACCCAGCAGTGTGATCTAGCAGGACAACTTCAGGCTGGGACCCAGGAAACCTGGGCTCTGGTCCCAGGCCAACCACTCTGTAATCTCAGGCAAGTCACTTCACAGAAACTTTGGTTTCTTCTTTCTTAAAACAGTGGGTTGGATTAGTTGAGATCTAAGGACTTTTCTGTCTCTACCCTTCTGTAAGTCTAGTATACACTCCTTGGGCAGCCATATACGTGCCTGTGGACTATCAAGTGAATAGAAGGAACAAAATTGGAGCCAGAAAGGTTTGGCAGAAACTCTTCATTGCACTGTTATTAGAAGCAAAAGACGGAAACAATCCAAATAAATAAATTGTGGTGTATAGTGGAATACTATGCAGCTGTAACAACAACAAAGGAATAAGGAAGCTTACCATGTGCTGATAAGGAAAGATCTCTAGGATGTATTAAATGAAAAGAAACAAGGTACAGAACAGTGTTTGTAGTATGCTACCGCTATATAATAAAGGGAAAGAAGTAATCAGAGTATATATTTGGTTTTGTTTTTATATGACTAAAGAGACACTGGGCAGGTGCTCTGGAAGAGTACACAAGAAATTTAAAAAGTGGTTACATGTAGGGAATGGGGGTGAGGGTATGGGGTGGATTGGGACAGGGTAACAATGAGAATTTCAATACATATCACTTAATACCATTTTGATTTTTAAATAACGTGAATGTATTGCTTATTCAAACAAAAAGCTAAAATTAAAAGAGAAAACTGATTGTGACAATGAGTATTTTTAACAAAAAAAGATGTTTATCTTATTTGTGTATTTTCAGTTTTCAGTGGGGCTAAGAAAGAACTAAGGAATGATTTTCTAATTTATTGCTGCAGCTTTGTACTGAGGTATGAATCCCTGTGGCAAAATTGTCACTGGAAAGGTGAAACTTCGGCTATTAAGATGTTCCTGGAGTTTTCTTCCCAAGGCAGCCACACTGATCCTCCAGTTCATGCCACCTGATGCACATGCTCAGAAACCAAAGGCCTCCATCCATCTGGGACGTAGCTGGTGATTATGTGAAAGGCTAATGGCCGCAGTATCAGCACCCCTATTCTTCCTGGAGGATCCGGGAGAATTCAGTTGAGAAGGAGGGCAGGGGCAGCCTCGCAAATTCTGAAATCCTCTTGAAGGGCAAATTAACAGAGGAATGACTGGAGAAAGCTCTGATTCTTCTCTCACGGATGGTTAAAGATAACGCCCACATGCCAATAGCTAGGACACAATTCAGAGAATGCTTTTGGATAACTTCTCTAGCCTTCCCGTAGCATTTACCCCTCAGAGAGCATGAACCTTCCCACCAAATGGGTGAAATCCCAGGTTCTTTTCAAATTCACTTAACCCAACGCCTTAAGAAACTTAGACCTATAAATATTTTTGTTCCTACCAGAGTCCCATGGCAATTGGAAATCCAACATATGATTTTCTCAGCTTGCTTTGGTCCAAGGTCCTCTTTGAAGAGAATCCTGAGAGTGTAAATTACTTGCAGCTGAGACAGGCCCATACTTACCCAGCATGTATTGCATCAAACCGCAGCACTCCTGCCTGGCTGCTCCTGGGAAGGCCTCAGAAGAGCCTCTCAAAGCAGACCTCATACAAACAAGCACCTCACCTCTACCCCCATCTCCTGTCCCCTTCAAAAAACAAACAACAATACTGCTCTGTTCACCAAACACAGGGGGATCTTCTGTTTAAAGTGTTTTTCTTATTTCATATTGGCAGCACTTATTAAGGAACGGATGACTTTCAAGTTGGGTGAACTTTGTTTGAAACGTAAGCACATAAGAATCCAGGTGCTTAAAATGTTTTCAAACTTAAGTACATCCTTATACCCTTCATCAAATAACATGTTTTTAAAGTTTTATTAAAACTATGTCAGTTAAAAAAAAATGCCTTTGACCACATAGTTTGAGTCATTCTGTTTGCTTTTAGGGCTCGTAATAAAATGTCTAAGATCCTATTTCCCTTTTCAAACTTTTGGAAACAGCTTTGGTGTCAGATGGACCTGGGTTTGAATTCTGTTTGCATCACTTACTAGCTGTAAGACCTCAGGCAACTGACCCAACTTCTTTGTGCCTCAGTTTCCTCATCGGTAACATGAGGATAATAATAGTATGCACCACACAGATTAGTTGTGAGGATTAAATGAGTACATGTAAAGTACTTAGCAGAATGCCTAGAGATATATATGAGTAGTAAAAATAGTAATGTTAAAACAATAACAAAAAAATCATTATACCTTGTATCTCCTTTAGTGGAAATGCTTATTAACAGAAATTTAGCAAATATTTCCTCATTTTTGTGATTTTTTTAAGGGCTCCAATTTCAGTCTTAAATAAAGGCTTATCATTAAAATTGAACTCTTGCTTGCTCAACCCTTGTGTAAAAGAAAGAACCCAAGAGAAGAAACCAGCGCGCCAACCATGAGAAGCAAGCAAGGAAAGAATTTCATTGCCTCCACAGCAAATGTTCAGATAGTCTCAATGTTTTTTGTCATCCTCAGAGAATGAGACATAACATTTTATGCTGTGACTGTGCATCCCCACCCACCCAGCATCTGAGGGCATAGGATGGGAAAGGAGGATACCCCAACATTGGAAGTATCATTAGGGGGCAAGATCTAATCACTCAATCAAGACAGAAGAGTTTCTCCTCAAACCAGCTACATGTTAAAATTCTCTGGCTGTGTGGGGAAGTGATTTTTCTCTCTGTTTCTCTTTGTTCCTCACCCATTAGCCTATGAATTTCTGCAATTTCTTGAATGAATTCTAGGCATGAATCTAGCCCACCTCTGGAATCCTTTACATGGACTGGCAAACTATGTCAAATTAGTGGGGGTGGGGGGTGGCTTATCTTGAAGCAATGACACTCTGTCATTGCCAAGGTCATCTTTGGACTTCCAAAAGAATGATGCCACTCATGAAAATAGTAGCCATGCCTGCCTTCTGCTCTCAGAAAAGCATCATGGCTTGCCATCCACAGATACTGAGGCCGTTGTGATGGAGGCACTATGGAAAGCCTGGAAGTGGAAAACTTGATCTCTTTGGAGTTCTTGTTTTGTGGCATATTCTAAATTCTAGTTGCTTTTCTTCAGTTTCCTCAAGCCTAAATAGTGAGGATGCCAATTACTCAGCTCCCCATTGACAATGTCTGGAACAGAGTTGTCCAATAGAAATATAAGGTGAGCCACATATGTAATTTAAAACTTTCACTGTACACTAACAACGAAGTAGCAGAAAGAGAAATTAAGAATACCATCCCATTTACAATTGCAACAAAAAGAATAAAATACCTAGGAATAAATTTAACCAAAGAGGTGAAAGATCTGTACACCGAAAACTATAAAACATTTCTGAAAGAAATTGAAGAAGACACAAAGAAATGGAAAGATATTCCGTGCTCTTGGATTGGAAGAATTAACATAGTTAAGATGTCCATACTTCCTAAAGCCATCTATAGATTCAATGCAATCCCTATCAAAGTTCCAACAACATTTTTCACAGAAATAGAACAAAGAATCCTAAAATTCATATGGAACAACAAAAGACCCCGAATAGCTAAAGGAATCCTGAGAAAAAGAACAAAGCTGGAGGTATCACACTCCCTGATATCAAAATATACTACAAAGCTATAGTAACCAAAACAGCATGGTACTGGCACAAAAACAGACACACAGATCAATGGAATAGAATCGAAAGCCCAGAAATAAACCCACACATCTATGGACAGCTAATCTTTGACAAAGGAGCCAAGAACATACAATGGGGAAAAGAAAGTCTCTTCAACAAATGGTGTTGGGAAAACTGGATAGCCATATGCAAAAAAATGAAAGTAGATCCTTACCTTACACCATACACAAAAATTAACTCCAAATGGATTAAAGACTTGAATGTAAGACCTGAAACTGTGAAAGTTCTAGAAGAAAACATAGGCAGTACGCTCTTTGACATCGGTCTTAGCAACATCTTTTCTAACACCACATCTGACCGGGCAAGAGAAACAATAGAAAAAATAAACAAATGGGACTACATCAAACTAAAAAGCTTCTGCACAGCAAAGGAAACCATCAACAAAACGAAAAGACAACCTAACAATTGGGAGAAGATATTTGCAAACCATACATCTGATAAGGGCTTAATCTCCAAAATATATAAAGAACTCATGCATCTCAACAACAAAAAACTACCAACCCAATTAAAAAATGGGCAAAAGACCTGAACAGACATTTCTCCAAAGAAGATATACAGATGGCCAACAGACACATGAAAAGATGTTCAAAATCACTAACTATCAGGGAAATGCAAATCAAAACTACAATGAGATATCACCTCACGCCTGTCAGAATGGCTATAATTAACAAGACAGGAAACAACATGTGTTGGAGAGGATGTGGAGAGAAGGGAACTCTCATACACTGCTGGTGGGAGTGCAAACTGGTGCAGCCACTATGGAAAACAGTATGGAGATTCCTCAAAAAATCAAGGATAGAACTACCATATGATCCAGCTATTCCACTGTTGGGTATTTATCCAAAGAACTTGAAAACACCAATTTGCAAAGGTACATGCACCCCTGTGTTCATTGCAGCCTTATTCACAATAGCCAAGACTTGGAAGCAACCTAAGTGCCCATCAAGGGACGAATGGATAAAGAAGATGTGGTATATATACACAATGGAATACTACTCAGCCATAAGAAACGACGAAATCCAGCCATTTGTGACAACATGGATGGACATTGAGGGTATAATGCAAAGTGAAATAAGTCAGAGGGAGAAGGCCAAATACCGCATGATTTCCTTCATTAAGTAGTAGATAATAACAATAAACAAACACATAGGGACAGAGATTGGATTAGTGGTTACCAGAGGGGAAGGGGGGAGGGTGGAGGGTGAAAGGGATAATTCGGTACATGTGTGTGGTGATGGGTTGTAATTAGTATTTTGGTGGTGAACATGATGTAGTCCATGCAGAAATAGAAGTACAATGATGTACACCTGAAATTTTTGCAATGTTATAAACCAATGTTACTGCAATAAAAAAAAAAAAAAAAAAAAATTTAAAAACATAAAAAGAAATGGTGAAATTAATTTTAAAAATAGGTTTTATTTAAACCATTATATCCAAGATAGTATCATTGCAACATATAATCTAAATTTTAAAAATTGAGATATTTCACATCCCTTTGTTTTTCTTTTTCTTTTTCAAGGATGGCTAGCCCTGAGTTAACATCTGTGCCCATCTTCCTCTGTTCTATATGGGAGGCCACTACAGCATGGCTTGACAAGCAGTGCATCGGTGCATGCCCGGGATCCGAACCTGTGAACCCCAGGTCGCCGAAGCAGAGTGCACACACTTAACCACTGGCCCACCGGGCCGGCCTCTACATTCCTTTGTTTTTAACTAAGTTTTTGAATCTGGTGTGTATGTAGATTTCAGAAAATTTACTGTTCAAACAGAGTCAAATATGTTGTTCCAAACATACTTAAAAGTTTTCCAGTAACTGAACTAAGAATCAATTTTTAAATTTAAAGTAACTAAATTTAAAAATTCAGTTTCTCTGGCTGGCCCCGTGGCATAGCGATTAAGTGCCCACGCTCCGCTGCTGGAGGCCTGGGTTCGGATCCTGGGCACGCACCGATGCACCGCTTGTCAGGCCACACTGTGGCGGCATCCCATACAAAGTGGAGGAAAATGGGCACAGATGTTAGCCCAGGGCCAGTCTTCCTCAGCAAAAAGAGGAGAATTAGTATGGATGTTAGCTCAGGGCTGATCTTCCTCATCAAAAAAAAAAAAATTCAGTTTCTCTGTCACTCCAGCCACATTTCAAGTGCTCAATAGCCACATGTGGCTAGTGGCTACTGTATTGGACAGCGCAAGTGGAGAAGAGCACACTGTCATATGGAGAGCCATCACACTCTGAGCTTTTCCCTTCCTCATTCTCAGCTGCTACTTGCCGAAGAGAGATTCTAGCAACTCTTTTTTTTTTTTTTAATTTCTACTTGGGTCCCAACAATAAGGACTCAGAATCACTTTTATAATTCTGGGATGGGATAATTAGAATCAAGCTGCCTGAAAATATGCATGTGGAATAATCATCTCATATTTGAAAGGTATGTGATAAACCATTTCTCAGGAGGAGCATGTAGGAAAGTTTTTTTTTAATTGAGGTAACATTGGTTTATAACATTATATAAATTTCAGATGTACATCATTGTATTTTGACCTCTGTATAGACTAGATTGTGTTCAACAGCAAAAGTCTAGTTTAAAGAACATATGGAAGCCCATTTACCTGATGTGACAAGTGGTTAGTTAGTACTGAAAAATGATGTTAAATGAGGAACTAATAAAAAAAAAGATTTTGAATTACATTTTTTTAATTGAGGTGAAATTCACATAACATAAAATTAACCATTTTAAAGCAAACATTTCAGTGGCATTAAGTATATTCACTATGTTGTGCAACTACCACCTCTATCTAGTTCTAAAACATTTTCATCACTCCAAAATAAAACCCCATACCCATTAAGCAGTTATACCCCATCCTCCCCCCCAGCCACAGCAACCACCAATTTGTTTTCTAAGTCTATGGATTTACCTACTCTGGAAATTTCATATAAATGGAATCATACAATACGTGACCTTTTGTGTCTGGCTTTTTTCACATTATGCTAAGCGTACATATGCTAAGTATACAATGTACTGATACATTGTAGTATGTATCAGTGCTTCATTTCTTTTATGGCTGAATAATATTCCATTGTATGTATATATCACTTTTGTTTGTTTATTCATCCATTAATGGACATATGAGTTGTTTCCACCTTTTGGCTATTGTGAGGAGTGCTACTTCCATCATTCATGTCCAAGTGTTTGGATACTTGTCTTCAATTCTTTGGGCCATATAGCTAGGAGTGGAATTGCTGGATCATATGTAATTCTATTTTTAACTTTTTGAGGGACTGCCAAACTGCTTTCCACAGCAGCTGCATGACTTTATATTCCTACCAATGTACAAGGCTTCCAATTCCTCCACATTCTCGCCAATATTTGTTATTTTCTGTTTTTCCCTCCAGTTTTATTGAAATATAATTGACATACAGCACTATATAAGTTTAAGGTGTATAGCATGATTTGACTTACATATTTCGTGAGATGATTACCACAATAATAAGTTTAGCTAACATCCATTATCTCATATAGATACAAAATAAAAGAAAAAGAAAAAATTTTTTTTTCCTTCTGATGACAATTCTTAGGATTACTCTCTTAACAACTTTCATATATATCATACAGCAGTATTAACTGTTGTTAATAAGCAGTATTTTCATCATGTTGTACATTACATCTTTAGTACTTATTTATCTTATAACTGGGAGTTTGTATCTTGTGGCCACCTTCATTCAATACCTTCTCTCCTCCCCGCCCCACACCTCTGGTTACCATAAATCCGATCTCTTCCTTTTTTTTTACTTAAATCTATCCTAGTGTGTGTATGAAGTGGTATCTCATAGTGGTTTTGATTTGCATTTCTCTAATGACTAATGATATTAAACATATTTTCACGTGCTTGTTGGACATTTGCATATCTTCTTTGGAGAAAATTCTGTTCAACTGCTTTGCCCGTTTTTGAATTGGGTTGTTTGTCTTTTTGTTGTTGAGTTGTAAAAGTTCTTTATTTATTCTACATTCTAGACCCTTATCAGATGTATGATTTGCAAATATTTTCTCCTATTCTGTAGATTGTCTTTTCACTTCCTTGATAATGTCCTTTGATACACAAAAGTTTCAAATTTTGATGAAGTCCAATTTGTCTATTTTTCTTGTTGTTGCTCATGCTTTTGGTGTCATATCTAACAGTTCATTGCTTAATCCTTGAAGCACATTTTGAAAAAAAAATGATAGCTTTATATCTGGAAAAAGACATACTTTAAAGTTTTATTTTACTTGAAACATAAATTTACATTCATCTACTAATCTGTTGATAAACAGTCAAACTGTTTCTTGAACATGTTTACTGAGTGAAAGGCCACTTCTCTTTTGCATAAGCCACAGCTGTTTGATATACACTTTTTTTCTTTTAAGTGAGGAACTTAGAGACACTTTCAAAGCAACCTGACTCCGAATATTTTAAGGTTTTTATCGTTTCCACCCGTCCCTAATTTTTTATCTTGCCCACACATAATTTGATGGTACTATTTTTAGTCTTTAACCAGACATTTCAAAAATATGCAACTTAGTTTTCACTCAAAGAACTCTCTTCGCACACTCATATTTAATTGGTTTATGTAATGCTTAATTATAATAAGTATAATTATTAAGTACAATAAGTATAACTGGCATAAACCAATTTGGGAACAAACACAACTGGCTTGATGAATATAAAGCACAACTGGTGGGAGCTGAAGTATCCAGGTGTAGCAGAGTATGGTCTACTAGCAGAGTGTGTTTGGTTTGCCATGGACATCAGCCAATATGCTTACAACACAGAGGGAGTGAAGAGTGCAATCCAACAAGCGGGTTAAGTGAAGAAGCATTAAGAGAGCATCTTCTCTACTATTCTAGAGGTCTAAATTCAGAATTACTTTAAGAATTTAAAAAAAATTGCGGTAATAGGGGCCGGCCTGGTGGCATAGTGGTTAAGTTCGCCCGTTCCACTTCCGTTCGCGTTTTGGTGGCCCGGGGTTAGCAGGTTCAGATCCCGGGTGTGGACCTATGCACCACCTATCAAACCATGCTGTGGCAGGCATCCCATGTATTTAAAGTAGAGGAAGATGGGCACGGATGTGAGCCCAGGGCCAATCTTCCTCAGCAAAAAGAGGAGGATTGGTAACAGATGTTAGCTCAGGGCTAATCCTCTTCACCAAAACAAAACAAAACAAAAAATTCTTTAATAAAAAGAAAATTGTGGTAACATATCCATAACATAAAATTTGCCATTTTAACCATTTTTAAGTGTACAGTTCACTGGCATTAAGTACATTCACATTGTTTTACAACCATCACCACCATCCATCTCCAGAATTTTTTTCATCTTGCAAACAGAATTACTTTTTAATAATTAATATGCAATGACCAGACACATAGCTCTGATATGCTAGCTTCTAAGCAGATATCTCTGGCACTTAGTAGCTGTGTAAACTTGGGCAACTCATTCAACCTACTAGTGTCTCAGTTTTCTTGCCTATAAAATGGGGTTAATATCTACCCCACAGAACTGACAAAAGGACAAAATAATATGACATTTGCTAAAGCACGTTAAAAACTGGAAAGTATTTTATAGTCGCTGCTTATGATTATTAAAAGAAAATTTGAAGATCGTTTATAGAAAGCTGAGACTGTTTATTCTGATCATTTTATGTTATTTCTGTATATTTAGATTACCATATATTCAGATTTATCACATATATATTTTACTTATTTATTGATTGATTCTATCCCCTACTAGAATGGAAGATCCATGAAGGCAGTGATTTTTTTTACTGTTTTGCCCACTGCTCTATTTCAGATCCTAGAACAGATTACGGCATATACATTTCTCAAATAAATGAAAGAATGAATTATTTTATACAATAAATGTATTGTTAGTACTCAAAAAATACTCATTCATAATAATGACAGTTTAAACATGTAAGTCTTTAAGTTTTCCCAGGGCAAAATTAATACATGTGAATAACCAAATGGAACATTTCTAATATGAGGAAACTTCCCAGACTAGCTCGGGGTTAAAAAAAAGTCGTTTCAGAGTAAATAGAAATGAAAAAAATTTATTCAAGTTTTCAAAATGTGTTCTGATTTTTAAATTTTAGGCTATTATCAGTACAATAAAAGATGGATATTAATTGGGTTAATATAACCAAGGAAAGACTTAAAGTAGCCGGTAGTGGCACACAACAGTACTGTTCATCAATATCTGGTTTCAGATGTAGCCTCATGACTTGCTTTGGCAAATGAAATGTGAGTGGAGGAAACCTTGCATCATTTCTGGGTGGAAGTATTTAGTTGCTGGTACTTAACCCTCCATCACACTCCCCCTACAGTGGAGATTGTGGAAGCACCCATTGACATGGAGGTACCATAATATTAAAGTATTCTGGAAAACTGAGCTGACACATGGAAGACAGCTTCCCCAGAGGGTATCTTGAAACCACAGTTGGCTTTATATAAGTAATAAATTAGCTTTTGTTAATTTGGGACTTGCATATTATACTGAGATTTGGGGACTGTGAGTTATAACATGATAACCTAGTCTATAGTGACTACTATATATGTTGACAAGATTTCCTCCTACATTTTGAATGGAAAGTTAAAATAACAATTTATTTCTGCAAAATTTTTGTAATAAAGTACTACCTCTATGGGAGTTAAAGCCATATATAATCACATGGTTTTAAAAATGGAGAGGGGTATGTTACAGACATGATATCAATGAGTTCTAGGTTCCTTTACATCAACCTTGATGCTAATGTGAAGAGACACTTCAGCAAAGCTGCTTTTGAGATATCTGAGAATAATTCTTTGTTACCATCATTACTGCCCAAGGCTTTTTATCTTTTTCTAGATTCTTGCTTTCCACAGAGATGTATTTCTTCTCCAATAATCTCTTCAGACTTAGACTGTCTTTTCTTTGACCTGTTACTTTTTTTTTGGTCGGCGGTACACTGGGCTGTCCTGGGTGATGATATTTTTCCACCAAAGGGTAAGAATTTGAAATTGTGAGGCAGGTATTAATAGTGAAATTTTGAATCCTTGTCTTTCACATTTTTGGAATACTTACTGCCACTTTACTAGAATACCTTGCTAAGGTTATGTGAGGCCTCCCTTTTTGAAGGAAATTTTTAAAAGTAAGTGGGAGTGAGCGGCCGGCCCTGTGGCTTAGCGGTTAAGTGTGCGCGCTCCACTACTGGCGGCCTGGTCCGGATCCCAGGCGCGCACGGAGGCACCGCTTCTCTGGCTATGTTGAGGTCGTGTCCCACATACAGCAACTAGAAGGATGTGCAACTATGACATACAACTATCTACTGGGGCTTTGGGGAAAAAAAGGAGGAGGATTGGCAATAGATGTTAGCTCAGAGCGGGTCTTCCTCAGCAAAACGAGGAGGATTAGCATGCACGTTAGCTTAGGGCTGATCTTCCTCACACACACACAAAAAAATTAAAAAAAAAAAGTAAGTGGGAGTGGAATGGGGTAGGGGAGGTGACTCATCCATCAAATGAAGATTATTCAAGTACTGTTATCTGTGATAAAGGAAGCAGTCAAGAGACACCAATTCAGAATCACACTGGAAAAATTTAAACAGGCATTTCCCAGTACTGCCATTGTTTTCTTTGGTATTTCACCAACACTGTGGGTGGGGAGGTGCTGGGGGCCGTGGCACAAACTAAGTGAAAGGGAAACAACTCTCATTCCTAGTGGATTTCCTGTATTACCTAATGAGGACAGCCCTTACATGCCGATTCTGTTCCATTCAATTCAACCAATATTTTTTGATCACCTTCTAAGTGCCTGCTATGTACAGTCAAAGAACCTGGCCCTTGGAGAGTTCCCCTTCTGGCTATGTTAATCAATCTTCTGAGAAAAATGTTAAATTACTTGCCTTTATTGTTTTTCATAAATATCAAATGTAAACATTGATACAACCATTCAAACTGATGGTGAATGCCTAAAAGGAAGAATCATTTTCACTTTGCTGGGACAATTTCATGTAGCTTTATTTTAAAATGTGCATTTAAAAAATATATACAGGGGCCAACCCGGTTGCACAGTGCTAAGTTCTCGCGCTCCGCTTTGGCAGCCCGGGGCTGGCAGGCCTGATCCTGAGCGTGGATCTACCCACTGCTCATCAAGCCAGGCTGTGGCAGTGTTCCATAAACAAAATAGAGGAAGACTGGCACAGATGTTAGCTCAGGGACAATCTTCCCCACCAAAAAGAGGAAGATTGGCAACAGATGTTAGCTCATGGCCAATCTTCTCACACATACACACACACAAAATATATATACACACAAATATAAACCCATCAGGCCTCTGGTCTATTGATTTGAAATATAAGCATGACCCAAACTATTTGGCTGCCTTTTATTTCTATTTTTTATTCAGGGGTTGAGGGTCAGATCTCTGGGGAAAAAGGGGCTTTTTCAACCCAGAAAAGCCTTCTTCCTTCTGAAGGCTTACAGTGCCGCAGTTGGACACCTACAGACCAAGCAGAAAGTCACTTTCTCCAGACTGCTTTCTAAAGAGCGTTTCTATTCATGGCCCTGGTGATGACACCATCTTTTTTCCCCAACAGTGGCGGTTCCAGAATTTCTACATAGCCTTGTGGGGGTTGACAGGGTGGGCAAGCTGGTTGGGAAGGGGCACTGACAGTTGAGAAAAATTCGAGAAAAGGTCCGGAGTCCGTCTCGTACTGTGGGTAGGGAGAGAACTCCGGCCCCTCCAGCCATCGCAAGGCCTCCACTGCAGCCGGGACGTCCCCTCTCCGTAGGAGTGGCTCCGGAAAAGCATCGCTTCAGGTGAAAGTAAGCCTGCGTTTGGGCGAGAGGCAGGAGTTGGATGAATCACTTGTGGGGTCTGTTCCCAGCTACCCCGAGGGAAAGGATGAAAAAGCACTCACAACGGAGGAAGATCTTGACTTCACCGAAGAACCACCTCCCTCCCCTCATCGCCCCAAGGTTTCCCACGGAGAAGTCACTATCGCTCTTCATCAGGCTGAGCGGAACCTATAAGGCAACAACACCTAGATCTAAAACCAAACCAGCCAACCAACGCTCTAAACCCTCCCTCAGCACGCTCTCTCCATCGCGTTCCAAACGCAAACATCGCGGGTGAAAAGAGGCTGCACAAGTCACGCAGAAAATTAAGCTGCGCCTTTCCATGGCGATAATCGAATTAGCCTCAAATTAAACGTGAAATTGGCCCTCGCCGGCTGTGGGGACAAAGCCCTCATTGTCCCTCTGCTCCGGTAGCAGCGGCGACGGTGCCCATCCTGCCCAGGCCAGCCCCGGCCAGCCCCCGCGACAGGCGACGAGGTCCGCGCTGGGCGGGGGCAGAGCCTCGGCGGGGTAAAGCGTGGACGCGCCCCAGGATCCGCTCGCGCGCGGAGCAGGCTCTGGGTGAGCAGCTGCGGGGCTGCCAGCAGGGGCGGGGGCAGGCGAGAGGGAGGGACCGAGGGAGGGAGGAGCGGAGGAGAAAAGAGGAGAGCGGAGGGTGTGCGGGAAAGAGCATGTGCGCGCGCGTGTTGCGCGCACCCGGCGCCCGCGCCCGCGCGCTCTCTCTCCCCGCCCCTCGCCCCCTCCCTGCACGCTCCCTCCCCTCCTCCCGCCCACCCCGCGCTCCCGCCCAGCCCCCGGAATCAGTGCAGCTGTTGCCGTGCAGGCTGCGGATTCCTTCAGTCCCTCCCTCGGCCGCCTCTCCGCCCGGAGCAAGCGCGCAGCCCCGCGCAGCAGCGCCCACTGGTCCCGTCCTGTGAGCCCCGGCCCCAGCCGCGGACAGCCCCGCGGAGTCGCCTCCCGGCCCACCCGCCCGGCCGCCAAGGAGCGGGAGGAGGACGGGACCCCGGCGCCCCCACCCCTATCCGCGGGAGGTAGGTAGGGGGCCTGAGGCTGGAAGATGCCAACTCACTGGGGCTGCTTCCCGGGCAGCGGGCGGGAGGAGGGGCGCGGGCCCAGGCCGGGAGGACGCAGCTGCCCTGCCGCTGCCTTGCGCCCGGGGAGCGGCGTGGGGGCGGGGAGGCTGCAGAGCCCGGGCGGGGGCGGCGCGGGAAGCCTGGGTCTCCAGTGCTAATTATTGCGCGGGTTATGCGGGGCAGAGGGCGGCGGGCTCTGCAGTGAGGCGGCCGCAGACCAGCGGTGCGCACCGCGGCCACCCAGCCCCATCCCCGGGCGCAGTGGCGCCGATTCCTTCTCCCTGCCTCCGCCGCCGCCTCCCTCCAGCCAGGCGCAGCGGCCCCTGGCGCGGGGGTGGGTGCGGAGTAGGCTGCAGGGAAGGTGTATTTTCAGGTGGCCTCCCTCTAGTCCCGGCTGGTGGGGAGCGGGGCGGCGTTGACAGGGCCGGGCTCTAGGCTTAACGGTACGGGGGATGCTGCCAGGCGTGGTCCGAACTGCGCTGCGCTGCAGCTGAACCGGAGGCGGCGGCCCGGCGCCCCTCACCCCCGCCCATCCTCGCGCCCGCTCCCCCCTCCGCGCCCGCTCCCCGCCCTCCCTGTCGTCCCCACTCTCCCAGTGCTGGGCGTGAGCCGCCTCGGGGCACCGAGCCGCCGCTGCGCCCGCCCTTGAGCTCCTGCCACCCTCTCTTCAACAGGTTTGTACCAGCGCGGGGCCCCTCCGGGCCTGCCTTTGGGGTGGTGGGCTGGAAGCCCCTCTCGTCATCATTCCTCACACCACGCTCGTGGCCCTCTTTTTCGGGGGGGAGAGACTTCCCTTTGTTTTTCTGTTAGGAAAGATGCCCAGTGCTTGCCATCAGATGGGGAGGGGAAATGTGGGGATCAGTACACAAACCGTGTCCATTTTTGCAGTCAAAAGCCAGGCCCGATAGTAAGTTAGGAGAGGACGAGTGTGAGGGTGCTTCGGTGGGGGAGAAAAATGGATTCGGTGGGGTTTATTTAGGCGGGGATGTGCTTTTTTGGCAAGATGGATGGCTCACGGTGCCCTCGCCGTGATGCAGCACAATGCAGCAGTATCGCAGCCTCCCCTGGTTCTCGCTGGCGGGGCTTGGCACGGCCACTCGGCGCCTGCGGCCCCCGCCCGGCCCCACCCAGGCCCGGGGCTGCCCTTGGCCGAGACTCGGAGCTGCGTCTACCTTGTCATGCTGCTTCAGCTGGATGTGGCGTCAGGAGGACCAGGTCACCTCGCTGTGAGGGGGGAGGCTTCTCTTTGGGCTGACCCCCTTCCGCCCCGCCTGTTGGGCTATGCTCGGATGAAGGGGCGCCCTGCAGCTCTAATGCGGGCAGAAGGAGCCGGCCTGCGGCTGCGGACCGCAATCTGATCTCCGACCGAGGGACCTGAACCGTAGGGAGGGGCTGCAGGGAGGACGGGGCCCAGCGGTGTGCGGAGGCAGTGGTGCGTTCGGTATTGGGAGTCGCAGCGTCTTTCTGTGGATCACCCATGATCTGTAACTACAACCCCACTATCCTTCGGTTTCTTCATATGTGAAAGTTCATGTTTATTAATTGGAGCTTCGCAGCTATGACATTACTGTACCTCGGTCTTTGGTCAATACGGAGAATGATTTTTTCCTAGAGGAAACCATTTTTTGAAATGAAGCGATTGATATATTTTAGTTTTTGTGTCCTTGAGGCATTTCTAAAAATACTGACATTCAGTAGATTGTTTTAAAAGGAACCTATTTTTTGATGGATAGTAAATGGTTTCTTTAACCTGTATTTGCTTTGTTTTTATTGTTTGCTTTTTCTGTAAATCAAGTACAATTACATATTTGGATTCTTTATTAAGGATTATTAGGTAAATGAGTGTCATAATTGATGGTAAGTACTCAGATTGATTTAGATAGGCAAGTTGTCTCCAGTTATGACTAATGGGTTTGTGATGGTAACTGACTGCATTTATGTTTGTTTATATGTATTTTTCGTATAAATATTTTTTGCAGATGTGGCTGGGGAGGGGGTTGAGAAAGGCAGACCACCAAGGCCTCTGTGGCTGTTATCTGGTCAGAAGGAGATGGTTCCCTATGTCTTGTTTAGTCTAGACTAGTACACAGGGAATTTTTCTTCTAAATGCCACTTCGACACTTCATTTATTCAGTGTGGAATGGCAAATGAGATGCATTTCAAATGTCACCCCAGCTCTTCTAAAATGTATAGGTGAAAAAGAGAATTTAGTATTCTAACTGGAAGGGAAGGTCAGTGTTGTAAAGCAAGGGCGTGTCTACTTTTATTTTTTAAATCTCTAATGAATCCAAATTAGTGGCATTTGATTTTATGTGGCTCTGCAGAGTAGAACTGAATGCAAATTGTGTGGTTTATGTGCATTATTTTGAGTTTCTCTGATAGAGGGCCATTAAAATGTAGAACTTTTTGGGTTTGGCCTTCATTGTTGTGCTGGTTGTATAAAACCATGTTGCATAAAGATGGTTGGGAGTATTGTTCCCATGGATTATCCAGACATTTTGGATTTACTACTATGTTGTAAGAAAATATCCTGTGTTGATGTCACAGGAGGTTTAGCTGTTCTGACTTACACACCAGCTGCAGAATTCTGTTAGATTAAGCTCTTTGTAATTCTGTGTCTCTGAACTGACCAAAACCTTCAACTGAGAGGATGAGAAGCGCTGCGGCAGTGAAGAAACTGCCAGCGCCTGGTCATCTTCTGTTGTGCAGGCTTTCTGTGAAGAGCGTCTCTTGGGTGAGACTAGTAACAACTGTCTGAGATATTGTAGGAGCTAGTGAGAAGGCCTCACTCTCTACTTGTGACACATTCTTAGCAGAGACTTGGCATTGGCAGAGTTTCCTTGGAAGAGTTTGAGTGGTTATTTTGCCTTGCTGTTTGAAAGTATGGCTTTACACGTGGAAGAACTATTTTGAGATGGAAGGATTTTACTACCACTAAACAAAGATAGACATGAGGAGTGGAAATTATTCGATGCGGTGGTTGTTGAAATAAGTTTTTCATTTTAAGAGCATATTCTTAGAATTTTAAAGCCCAATACATGTATTTTTCACATGCAGTGATGTGATGCTCCTTTAATTATGTTGGGCCCTGACTGCCATCTGCATTATAATCGGGCTTTAATGTTCTGTGGATTTCTGTATGGCAGTCCTGGTTTCTTCCTTGAGACTATTGGGAATGTAAACCATTCTTCCGTAGGGAAAGGATTAATACCTCTGCTGGAAAAGCTACTTTTGTAGGTCTGTGGAGGTGAGTAAAACATCTCATGAATTTCTCTTATAAGTTATCAGTCTTCGCTGTTTCTCAAAGCACCTTTTCTTTGCAAAAGACCTAGTTTAGTACTCTTGATTTTTCTGTTAACAGTTGTCCTGTATCCAAGTTTATGTAGTGTAGGAATAACATCATCAATCTTTTTACCTTGCTGGGTAAAATGAAATTATCCCAATTACATTCACCCATACTTCTATTTTTAAACATCACTGGAGAAGGTATTTTTATAATGTCTCTTGCTATCATAGTGAGGTTCCTGGACCAGCAGCATCAGGACAGGATCACTTGGGAGCTTCTTATAAATGCAGATTCTTAGAGGCCCCAACTCAGACCTATCCAATCAGAATTTGCATTTTAACAAGACCTGTAATCAGAATAAGTGGTTTGTATTCACATTAAATTGAGAAACTGCTCTACTCCTTCAGCTAAGGGACTTCTATATCAAAAGATTCCTTCTAGTATCTCACTTTTGTCTTTTCTTTTGCTGAAGTATCCACACATTTTTTTCCTTGTGTCACTAAGTAGTGTTGAAGAAAATGATGCACTCAGTGTAAATTATTTAATATAGAAATACTTTATAAGGTGGTTCTTTAATCTTTTGGTGGAAGAGTCCTATTTATTATAGTTTATTTAGATTAATCGTTTTTTTTGGTTCTTTTCTAAAACACCTCTAAAGTTGAAAAACAACCCCCCTACCCCCCCCCCCCGCCCCCCAACCTCGCTGGAGAAGAGGGCATTGACTTTGACACAGCAGGACTGGAGGCCAGGAAGCTAAACCCCTGAGCACAGGGTCCCCTCTACCTCCTCTGCTCTCTTCTGGCATCTTGTTCTCTGTCATCAGCTATTTCTCCTGGTATATTCAACGTCCTGCCTTTCTGGTCCATTATTTTCTTAAAGTTGTTTTCTATTAAGTGATTTGCCTATACAAAATAATGTTCATAAAAGATATGCTACAGAATCACAAACGAGTGGGCACTCAGGCAACCACCACCTAGTTCGAGAAGAACCTTATACACTGAGTTCCTTGTGTGCCCCTCTGTCATCCCATCTGAAGCAACTACTGTCCTGAATTTTGTGCTTCTCATTCCCTTGCTCTTCTTTATGGGTTATCCTTTTAAAAATTCTTATTTAATTTTGTACATTTTTGAACTTCATGTAAGTGAAATTATTCTTTATGTATTTTTCTGTGACTTGCACTTTTAGATTAACATTATGTTCCTGAGACTCATTCATTTTGTTGCTGTATTTCATTCATTTTCACTGCTATATAGTATTGCATATGGCTTATTTGTTCCTTCTACTGTAGATGGAGATGTGGGTTGATTCCAGTTGTTTGCTATTATACAAAGGCAGCTGTGGACAGGTCTTCTACATGTCTCTTGGTACACATGTGGAGATACACACATGCCACACACACATTATCTATTTCTCAGGAATGAAATTTGCTGGATCATACAGTATGTGCATCATCAACCTTCTAGGTAATTCCAGACTGTTTTCCCAAAGAGATTGTACCAATTGTATTCCTACTAGTAGTGTGTGTGTTAGACTTGTTCTACGACCTTGCCAGTACTTCATTTACCAGACTTTAAAATGTTGTCCAGTTGGTATTTGTGAAATGTTATCTCATTGTGTTTTTTATTTGCAATTTCCCTGATTATTGAGGTTAAGTATCTATTTATATCATTGGGCATTTATGTTCCTTCTTTTGTGAAGTCCCTGTTTAGTCTTTTGCCTGTTGATCTTTTAGATTTTTTTTGTTATTGATTTGTAGGAGTTCTTTATGTAGATTGCCTACTAATCCCTTGTGGGTTGTGTGTGTTGCAAAAATTACCTCCCAGTTTGTGTTTGTTTTCTAAAACTGTGGTTTCATTTGATGAATAGTCATTCATAATTTCAGTAGAGTCATAATTAGTTTTTGTCCTTTATGGTTTGTGTGGATGATTTTGTTGTTGTAGAAAAATGTTCCTTAGTTTGGAAAGAGCATGGGTTTTGGAGTCAAACAGATCTGGGCTCAAATCCTAATCCTACTGTATGCTAGCCACGTGGCCAGAGCTAGGTTCTGGCCTTGAGCTGGTTCATTACTCTTAGAACCACAGTTTCCTTGTGAGTAAAATTAAAATAATACTACTTCTTCCCACAATAGTGAGACAGCAGTGCACAGTGCTAGGCACATGGTAGGTGTGCAGCTGATGACAGTTCCATTCCTTTCTCCTTGGACTACCTATGCTGTAGGAGCCACTGACCCCTTTGGGAATGCTGTCCGAGAATTACCTTGACATTTTTATATCAAAAGAGTTATTAAACAGCTTATTCTTTTATTTTTTAAAAGGCTGTGTTAGAATGGAATTTACATATTGATTCACACAGTCTGTGTAAGACCACTTAATTGGAAACCGTTTGTCAGTTCAGGTTCCTTTTCTTGAAAGTAGTGTAATTACAATTCTTTCCACCAAGAAGCACGTATACTAATGTTCTCCCTTTGCTGCTACTCTAAGATTACTTTGCAATATTGTTTTTGATGCAGTAAATATTTATTGGAGACCTTCTCTTGCCAGGGCTTGAAATTGGGTTGGGTGATGGTGGTGTGGGTTGGCTTAAAGTTGAATAAGAATTAGTTCCTAGGGCCGACCCCGTGGCTTAGCGGTTAAGTGCACGTGCTCCGCTGCTGGTGGCCCGGGTTCAGATCCTGGGCACGCACCCATGCACCGCTTCTCCGGCCATGCTAAGGCCACGTCCCACATACAGCAACTAGAAGGATGTGCAGCTATGACATACAACAATCTACTGGGGCTTTGGGGGGATAAATAAATAAAATTAAAAAAAAAAAAAGAATTAGTTCCTAAATCCAAGGACTATATACTCTGCCAGATAGAATATACTCTGTAAATGTACACAGATGATAAAAGACCTTTTACTGACCAGGTGTATGACTTTGGCAAGCCATTAATCCTTCTGGTCTCATATCTAAATTTATAAGATGAAAAACTTAGATGAAATCATAGTGGGGTTAAAACCTGGCACATGGACACCACTCCCCCTGTCCCTAGCAGATGTGGAAAATCAGCCATGGCACTCTTTTTCCACTGAGCTGAGATAGAGCCTCAGTAACACTCTCAATACAGTGTCCTAGGCAGTAACTACCAGTTGATTGGATCTGGCACTTAGTTTTTAAGATCCTGTACGTCTCTAAAATTCTGTGATGGTAAGATAATTGTGTAACACAACACTTCGGCAATGTTTGAAATACAGTGGAACAGGAAGAAACTAGAAGCAAAGAGACAGGAAAGAGGTTATTGTGGAGGCCCAGAGGTTAAGGGAGCAAGTTATGGTGGTGGCCAAGGGAATGAGAAGGAGGGGGGGATGGGAGAAAGGTTGTGAAGGCCCAATCCTGTGCCAGCTGTTTGTAGGGTGAATAGATGGGAGGTGGACCTAAATGGATGAGGAGCTAAGGTGATAAAGGTTTCAAATTTGGGTGATGACAAAGAGCGTGGTCGGTGATGATGAGAGAAAAAGACAAGTTAAGGGGAAGAGTGGATATCTGGTAGGGAAGAGATTCAGTTTTGTCTTTAAACGTGAAATTTGAGGTTCTAGCAGAACCCTTAGTGGAGATAATATTCAAGAGGTTGAAGGAGACAGGTCAGGGCTAGTGTGGCGGGTAGGAGGCTGTTGGATGCAGGGGTCTCAAGCTTTATGCTCTGAATTTACACAGCCTGGTCACTCGCTAAGTGACCTTGGGCAAAATGCCTTGACTTCTCTGTGTGCTTCAGTATCTTCATCTGCAAAATGGTATTGATGATTCCTATCACAAAGGATTATTAAAGCTAAGTGAGATAATCCAGTGCCCATCATAATACATTTTAATTATCATAAAACATGGAATTTTTGCTTAGTGTGTTTCATTGTTATGCTTTCAAATAAGTAATTTGATTTATTCAGAGAAGGTGCATTCCAGTAAACAATACCATCATTCAGATAAATAATGCTAAGTTTGGTCTATGTTAAACTTGTCCCTATGTATCATGTCTAAAATTAGGAAAGACAAACCTGTTTAATATTCATTTTTAACAAACAAGAAAACACTAAAACCCTAGAATTTGGGGAAAGGATAGGAACAGATTGTTTATAAAAGGAGAAATCGAGGAAGCCAATAACTGTATTAAATTGTTCAAACTCACCAGTAATATGAAACACAAATTAAAACAATTAGATTAATTTTTCTGCTTAAATCTCTCTGGGACGCTGTGAGATGGGAGCTCTGCATTACTTTTTGGGAGAATATTTGGATTAATACAAACTTTGTGGAAAACAGTGGGCTATATATATAACAGAAACCTTAAATGTTTGTATCTTTTGGACTGAAATCCCACTTGTAGTTCTCTAACCTAAGAAAAGAATTAAAAATAAGGACAGAGGTTTTTATTTATTTATTTATTTATTTTGTGAGGAAGATCAGCCCTGAGCTAACATCCATGCTAATCTTCCTCTTTTTTCATTGAGGAAGACCAGCTCTGAGCTAACATCTATTGCCAGTCCTCCTCCTTTTTTTTCCCCCCAAAGCCCCAGTAGATAGTTGTATGTTATAGTTGCACATCCTTCTAGTTGCTGTATGTGGGACGCGGCCTCAGCATGGTCGGAGAAGCGGTGTGTCGGTGCACGCCTGGGATCCAAACCCGGCCGCCAGTAGCCGAGCGCGTGCACTTAACCGCTAAGCCACGGGGCCGGCCCCAGGACAGAGGTTTTTAAACAAGGATTTTCTTAGCAGTATAAATAGTGAAAAAGCAAATAGGGCATAATCAAATAAATTATGGCACAGGCATAGGATGGAATTCAATTTAGTGCTTAAAATAATGGTTTGTTAGAGTATTACTGAAATGGGAAAATGCTAACAATATAATATTCAGTGGAAAAATTGTATGCAAAGCTGTATGATATGGTATAACTCTAGTTTTGTTATGTTACATAAAAGACTGGAAGGAAATACATTAAAATGTTTGGATGGTGAGTTGATAGGTGATTTCCTTTCTTGTATGAAAGGAAATTCTTATGACTTAATGTTTCTTATTTTGAGTTTTGAATTATTGTACAAATAGAGAAGAGTACAGTAAATAATATAGTAGACTACCATGAGGACCATTTTTTTAATCAAAAAAGCAGTCAACACTTTAATTTTGAAAAAAGGAAAGAAAAAAGCAGATCTGACGAACTGTAGATCATTATTAAATTCCAAAAGATTGTCATATCTAACCTCCTCTGCGCTTTTCTAAGAGCAGTGGAAAAACAAGTAAGCCAGCATTTTAAGGTATAGGTGTGAGAGAGAAGTAGAGCGTTCAGATGTAATAGAATGCTAACTTGCCTCTCTCCACTAACCTAGGTCAGCTTAAAAAGTGGGGGAGACTAGGATTCTTTAGTATTTCCAAACTGCACACTTGTGTGGAGAGCAGTGGAATTCTGTGACGTACTTGTTCTCACTTGTGGAAGCCCAAACACTGCTGCTGGAGCTAATTTTGTAACCATTAGACCATCGTATTTCATTGGAATTGGTCTGAAATGTAGATGAAATTCCAAGTGAAAATTTTAAAATAAAAATGACTCCAGATTTAGATTACTTCCAAAGAATGGTTTCTCAGCATTTGGGAATATTGTAGGCTAAGAGTGGGAGGAAGCAATTTTAATGATATCCTTCCTTTTTTGTGTGAAAGGATATTCTTATGTAACATTCTATATAGAATTTTGTGTGCATGTGTATGATATCTCTTTTATCTATTCTGTCACATAGGTGAGAAAGGGAGATGTGTGTGTGATTGACTAATCTCTACCATGAAGGGAGAGAAAGGGCTATTTTAAGACTTTTTAAATGGGGAATTTATAGAGAGAATATTCTGAAGGTGAATCCCAGGAATGAGTCACATGGTCCTTAGCCGGTGGAAATGTTTGGGAGGAAATAGTACTTTCTGTTTTATGGTCCGATTCCCTAACTGTATTGGTACCTTGTAAAATGTAGCTTATAAAAATGAGCTATTTTACTTCCGTGAATTTTGTATTTTTTCCTTCATGAACTTAACAGTTGATTGAGGAGGGTTTCGGGTTAAGTGTGCTTCAAGATATGACACTAAGATGCTGTAATTTCAAGGTTGCTTTAAAATTGACCCTTGTTTATAGGCGTCATAATTCCATTCTTAGCAAACTCTAAACTCTGAGAGTGAAGAACCATTCGACATCTGTCCTGTAGAATCTAGAATTCCCTGCTGTTTCTGATCTTTAACATATAAACTTGAAGCCATTAGTTAGGCAGTAAAATCTGTATTAGAACATAACTATAGATTTTTACCCAACAGATGAACTAAGAATGAAATTTAGAATGACATAAAAATATAATAGAATGTATGCTTTTGAAGTATGTGTGTGTAATTAAATATGTCTTTGCTTAGAAAGTCCATTAACTTAATAGTGATTATCTCTGGGTGATGGGATTGTGGAAGAATTCTAATTGCATCTCTCCATATTTTCCAAATTTTGGAAAATACTTAATAAACTCTTGCTCTTTATCAAAAATATCTTAACATTTACCGTAATACACCTCATTTTAGCTGGATAAAAACTAATAAGTAAAATGATTAATTAGCTAAATATACCCTCTGCTGTTCAATTTGTTTTGTACCAGAACTTATGGGAAAGCAGTACTAATACTGAAGATGTAAAGAACACTGAAATTTTGAAAAGATTTTTCGATTCCTCATTTAAATGTGCATTTTGTTAGAGCCTTGGCATTTCATTACTTCTGTGGGAGTGTGGGAAAAGATGTAGGAACTGGGCCACAAGGAAGCCTGACAGAAATGTCCTCCAGGAGGAGATGAGCCTCTGTGGCTACTGCCTGTGGCTCTGGATGAAGTTTCTTGTTGTTTCCCCACCCTCTTGGGTGGCTGTTTCAGGAATAATTTTTGTCCTAGTGTGTTTGCCTCAAGGCCAGATCTAAACATTGAAGGGCTGCACATTTTTCTGGAATGTTCTTCACCAGCTGTACAGTCTTTGGGATTGGGTAATACATGTTCTTATCATGGTTAGCACCCCTCCCCTCCTTTTTGGCCCTTTTATCTTATTTATTTAGAGGAGAAAGAAAACCTAGATTCTTCCCTAAAACAATGCTTATTTATTTTGTTCTGTGATGTTTAAACATTTTCCGTTGTATTTTTTAACCTGTAGCATAGGCGTGCTTTTCTAGTGAGTACAGTAGTCTTAAAAGTTAAAAATATTCATTTTTTGACCTTCTTAGTATCCCCCCCCTGAATTTTTGACAGTGTTTGCTAATATATACAGTGCGTATAGTTTTTTTCTGAATGGTTTTTGAAGAATATATACTTTCATAGAGGTATAAATTAGCATAAAATCATCATAACGAAAACTTTAAAATAACATTTTTTTTTTTTTTTGAGGAAGATCAGCCCTGAGCTAACATCCATGCTAATCCTCCTCTTTTTGCTGAGGAAGACTGGCTCTGAGCTAACATCTATTGCCAATCTTCCTCCTTTTTGTTCCCCAAAGCCCCAGCAGATAGTTGTATGTCATAGTTGCACATCCTTCTAGTTGCTGTATGTGGGACGCGGCCTCAGCACGGCCGGAGAAGCGGTGTGTCGGTGCACGCCTGGATCCGAACCGGGCTGCCAGCAGTGGAGCGTGCGCACTTAACCGCTAAGCCACGGGGCCGGCCCTAAAATAACATTTGTATTACAAAAATAATACATTTTTATTTTGTAGTTTATTATAGATCATATGGAAAATAAAAATGAACACAAAGAAGAAAATGAGAATCACTGGACATTCAGTGACCCCAGAAACATGCAGTTAAGATTTTGGCGTTTATCCTTTAAACCTTTTTTCCCCTCTGCACGTATCTGTTTATCTCACAAATAAGGGCCAATTCTCAAATCTTAGGCTAAAGATGTAAAGTTTTGACAGTCTGAATAATCACTTGATGTTGTTTATCACTCTTTGAGTTTACACATGTAGCATGGCAAAACATAAAGTCTTATTATTGGTCATATTTAAAGCTATGACATGGATACTGTCTGTTGCCCTGAGCTGTTTTTAGTGGTGGGGGTGTTAAGCAAAAACGGTGAAGAAACAGAGAATCCAAAATTTGCTTATTATAGATACTTGTTTGAAAAAAATCTTTTTACAGTGGAAAAATACTAGAAATTAAGTTCTCATTAGATAATGTGTGGTTTCTGTTTTGTTTTGAAAGGAATTCCCATCAGAGTTGCATTAATTCCCTTGAGAGATATCTCCATATGCTTCGGACAACATCTAATTTTACTTTTGTCTTCAGATTTCAGAGAGCTACTCCGTAACTTGTTGCAAATGGAATGGATGTGGTTATTATAATCTTGGTCTTAAATGTAATAAATTTTACTGGGCAGGGTTTGGTTGTAACTGTTGAAAGCATACACTGGAGCTCAACTTTCTTAGGGTCATGGTATAGCTGAATTCTTTAAAATTCTATCTTTGGATCTAGGATCTGTTTCAAGAAGAAAAAGCAATATACATACATATTTGATTGTGCAAGCTAGTTCTTTCAGCCCTGGGACGTCGGATGGATGGAGGTGACTTGCTGACACTTCTTTGTTGCCTTAATTCTAGTATCTGGTCTCTTCCTGAAGAAGGTGCTAAAATAGTTTCTTCATGTGGTGAGAGAACGAGGGAGTAGGAAGAGGGGAAAAATACCGTTTTGTTGGAAGAGAAAGAAAGCCCTTTCCAGCAATTTCCATGAGGTACTTTGTGGTTGTTATTAGTCTTGTTTGGCTTGGTGGTTCTGGAGGAAAAGTGGCAGATGACCTTCTTCCCAGGTTTAAACACTAAAGGCCAGTGGTTGCTACTTTCACAGTTTAGAGGGAAAATCTGAGCCGGGCTGGGTGATGGATGGAACAGGGTTGGCTGATGGAGCTTAGCTGCACTACGTAGACTTCCTCTCTCCAAATAAGGGATCTTCAGAAACTTCCAACCTGATGGGAATCATTCTCTTTGAAGGTGGCCCAAACCCATCAACGAAAATGCTTGATGGTTAATGATCATGGGCTGTCTGAAGCCTGCCATAGGGATCTCAGCTGAAGATCTAGGCAGCTGCAGATGTTGAGTCTAGCGCTTGGAGAGGTGTCAAGCAGAGACAGTGCCCAGAGTGGTCTTAGTGCCCCCAGTTAGGGGACAGCAGGCGACTGGAATGTGGCCTTATCCGGATCTCTGACCGGATGAGCACACCTGTCACTATTTTAGGAGGCGAGAGGTGGTCAGAGGTATCGGTCGGGTGACTTCTCTGAGAGAGGTCTGGTCCTTCTCACAGCGAGGTTGACAACTCTGTGCTGCCAGCTGTCCTTAAATACCCAACTTATCTCCTGGGGTAGAGTCGAGGGAGCACCGTGATCCCGGAGCAAAGACATTTGTGTGCTGTTTGAGGAGGAAAGAAACCAGTGCACACCTTGTGTTGTATTCTTGGTTTTAAAGGTAGGTTTTTTTGTTTGTCTGTTTGCTTATTTTAAATTAACACCCACTGCTACAGGAATTCCTGAGTTTCCCTGATAATCAGGACGATTTCTCATTTTGAAAGGCCTTTGATTTTGAAGTATGAGTTCCTGATGTTAAGAACACCAACTTTCATCCTAGTTCTAAAAATCTCATTTGATTCATAAAGTGAAAGTTTAATTAGAGAGCAGGCTAATTTATTGTCTTGTTCCTGAGGAAGACTACTCTCGTCTGTCAGGTGAAGTTTTTATATGTATTTTTCCAGCTATGAGGAATTATTTTGTTAGTGTATGTTTGCATGAATATTTTATTCTTAATTATAGGCTATATTTCCGTTGGACTACACCTTTGTTAAAGGAAACCTGTTCACATGAAATATATATATCTTTAGTGGGTCATAGTTGAGAACTGCCTGTCAGTCTTCTCAACTTTTGAAGTAAGTGGATATTTAATGTAGAGAGTATATTGATAGCTGACCTATCATTGGAATGTTGTGCAGCTATGCAGAGCATGAGGCTCAAATGTGCTAATTAAATATATGTTTTTAGCAAGGATGGAATGTAGCAGCATGTGGTTAACCATTCTGAAAGTTTGTTTTTAAAGAGGACCTTTTTTTTGTCCAAATATTAACGATTAGAGAGTACATTGACTGAGAGGATGTATTGCTCTGTTAAATTGTTCTTTTCACAGAGGTAATGAATTGGACTCATTAAATACTGAGATTACCCTTTAAAATGTACCCTGATTAATAATCTGCTTCAAATTGTAGGCAGTGGGGGCATGACTAGGGTTTAGGATCTGTAGTCAAGGTGTCCCTTTTTAAAGATTTGACCTTGCTTTTTTCCCCTCATTATCAGTTCTCCTTCCTGACTTGGTGAGTACGCAGTCTTTGCTTGGGCAGTGAGGCACATTGGTCCCCCCAGTTTGAGCAGTATTCTGATACTTGTTTTGGGGACCAGTGTGAATTGGATCATTTGAACTAAGCTGCATCCACACAGATGGTGGTCTGATTGTTTTTTTAGTCAGGCATTGTGCAAAGTGACCTGATGGGAGTAAATGGCAGTTAGGTTGTGTAATGTGGCAACATCTTACTTAGTGTGTCTTTAAAGATAAGTGGGATGTGATTCGAGCAAGGCTGTGCATAAAAAGTTGGAATGTGTTGGAGAACTGCCAAGAGATTGGCTGAAAGCTGTGTGACAAGCGCTAATGCAGGCTTGGCCCGCCCTAAAATAGCTACAGTTTAACAAAATATCTTGAAATTTGTCACTTCACTTGAGCAAACTTGCTCCCCTACATGTACGTATTACCAAGAAATAGAGATGGTGGCTTTCCTCTTTAGTTTAGCAAGGTTTATTTTTATTTATTTATCTTTTTGTTCTGACAGTCTTAAAAAATCTGGTGACTATATGTAGAAAAATACTTCTGTGTAACATCTTGTATGGTTTTACCTGGACTAATTACTAATGCATTTTATCCCAAACTTCACGTTGAGGTTCCCCTGCCCCACCCACCCCACTCACTGCAAAATATGCAGCCTTTGTGGTTTGAATAAAAATTGAGACCCTGAAGGTTTAAAAAAAAGTCCTATATTTTATATGTTGGGTAGTCATTTGGATATAAATTATTGATGTTTGAACACTAAAACATAGAAGCAGAGTCAAAGGCATTGGTTACTGCCCTGCAGAATCTTATTTTTTTTCTTAGTTTATTCACTCTTTGACTTCATATTAAGTTCATTGACGGTTTGTTTGCAGTGCTTGATTCCTGTTTGTAGTTGATTTACTTTCTAATTGTGGTCTCTCCATTTTTTTTAAATAGAAAAGCTTGTTTTTTTCAGTCAGGATGGTAAGAACAAAGCCAGGGGCCGGGAGTGCAGTCTTTAGGAGGGGTCTTGTAAGGTTTGAGCCTGTTGGTGACATCATGAGCACCCGCAGAGGGGAAAGTGGGTGGGTGGAGGTGGGGGCTGCCTGTGGGGATAATCCTGACAGTTTATTAGTTTGGGTGCTGTGAAGATGAAATTTTTAAAAATGCAGTATTTGGATTAGTGAGTGTGGAGCTAACTAAGAACAGAGAGGATTTAGATGATAAATGTGTAAACAGTGAGTGAACTTTATCTTGAGGGGCATAAATGCCAATCAATTCCTACTACTTAAGAAGTTTAACAAAGTCCATTAGAAATTTGGACTTAGGCATTGCGATAATTTTACAGCTTTTTAGAGTATCCCGCAAATGGCTTTGTTTCTTTTATATCACTGTCTTTAGATTTATAATAAGCCTAAATTTTGCTTTGTCACTTTCGGTATCTTGCGTATATTTCAGAGGGCCTCTCCTTGTATAGAAACAGTATTTCTGGCTCTATGTAAGTGCCTTATGCAGAGATTTATAGTTCATAATTATTAGGCCTTTGGTCAATAGAGTTGAGGTTATATTTTTAGGTTTGTTTTTATTATATGTAAAAAACATTTTGTGTTTTTACAACATGGAAAAATATTTTGTGGAAAACGTGTAGAGATACTTAGCTTCTTTAGATGTATTGATCTTTTCATTATTAGATGGCAGATGAATTCTCTATGGTATTGTTGACATGTTGGAAAATTTCTTTATTGAGCCCATGATTTCTTTGTTTTTTAAAAAATTATGTTTTTACCTTTCTCTTCTTTTACACATTCCCTGTTTTTTTAAAGATTTTATTTATTCAGTTTTTCCCCCCAAAGCCCCAGTAGATAGTTGTATGTCATAGGTTCACATCCTTCTAGTTGCTGTACGTGGGACTCGGCCTCACGTTGGACGGAGAAGTGGTGCCTCGGGGCGCGCCCGGGATCCGAACCCGGGCCGCCAGCATCAGAGCGCGCGCACTTAACCGCTAAGCCACGGAGCCGGCCCTCCCTGTTTTTTTAAACACACTCTTGGATAGCTGAATTGGTAAATTGAGTTCAGGAGATGTGACCTCTGAGCCGGAGCCACCGGTCTCCTTTTCACTTAGCACGCCATTATCTGATCTGCTTGTGTGATCTTGCTTTTGGATAGTTTTCACCTCAGACCATCCATTGATTTAGAGGATGCATTCCTTTAATCTTGCAAGAGAGTTCAATCATTCACTGTAAGATAAGCAGACAAAAAGTAAAATATTCCTTTTTTGGATTATTGTCTCAATTAGAAAATCATTCATTTTAATTTTACACGTGCATATTGGATGTCATCTCTCTTTGTATGCCTTGTATTGGCACAAGCTCATAAGACTGGGAACAAATAAGCTTAGTATTTAAAATATTCCAGACATAAACATTTACGGAATTTTCTTATGTATGTTGGGGGGTGCACAGAATAGACTCAGGGTTTAATTGGCTCTTTGTGCTGTGTGAAGGCAGATAGAAACATTACAGAAATCTGCTGCAGATGGTAGCAGAGTGGACAGGTGAGGGCCACATGGAAGTTCATACCAGGGGTAGGTGGAGTAATGAGTTGGTTTATGAAATGCTAGCCATCTTAGATGTTTCTACAGCTGTTGTCAGCTAGCTGAAAATAAATTGAACTTGTCGGAATGCTAAGAGTTTTGCCATCTGAATAGGCTTAGATAAAATAGTGCTTCAGATGCCAATAAAGATACCTATTGTAACATTATTATAATAGAAAAAAAAATTGGTAATAACCCAAATGTCCGTCATTTTTTACTTAGAGGAAGGAATATGGAGGCAGTACAAGGTAGTGGTTAAGAGTGCTGACCCAGGGGCTACCTGAATCTGAATCCCGACTCCACCACAGACTCACTTTGTGACCGTGGGCAGGTCATTCACCCTACTCTGTCTGTTTCCTCATCTGTAGGGTGGGGGCAATCATCATACAGACCTTAAAGTGTTATTATGAGGATTAAATAAGTTAATATCAGTGAAGTGATTACTCTGGCAAATATATAACAGTTATTATGATATTGATAATATTATTAGTATTGAAAACCTTCTAATAACATAGGAAGGTTTTTAATATCAGGGAAAAAAAGCAGAACACAAGATTGTGTAAATGGTATGATCTCATCTATGTAGAAAAACATATCAAGAAAAAGAGATGAGAAGGAAATACTCCAAATGTTAATTTTTTGGGGAGAATGGTGGGATTATTTGTGATTTTTGTTTTTGTTTCAATGCTTTTCTGTATTTTTCACTGTTCTACAGTAAGTGTGTCTTACTTTTATAATTTGAAAAAATAAATTTTTTGAAAAGTGCAGGTTTTCCCTTGTAGACAATTAGTATGTTAATTATAAGAACATCCTGTTTATTCTTTAAAAGCTCGGGACCTTCCATTTGACCAAAGTTTGCCTCCTTTTGATTCTGCAATACAGTACTTTCACATTCTTACAGAGTACCTCAGAGTAATGAAACTCCAAACTTTTTAAAAAAATTTCATAATTTAGGTTTTCCTAGTAATTTAGAGTAATGGTATAGTAAAAAAAATATAAACACATGTAGTTATGTGACTGCCATTTATTAGTGATATGACAAATATTATTATTAGACAAATTATGTAACAGAGTTTGGGTTTTCTCATGTGAAAAGGAGATAATACCAATGATTATCCTCTACCAGCTATCACAGCGTCAAGATTAGATGCAGCAATCTATACACCTCATTTCTCAATGTCTGGCACGTTACAGGCACTCAGTAATGATGTTACTACCCTCACTGCCCATCCTGGTCGACAGACAGACAAACTACGAACAAACTAAACTTGGTCCCTTCAAATTAGTCCATACCATGGTGTTAACTCACTGATCTTGAGTGCTTGATTTAAGATTCTGTAGACCAAAGTGGCCTCCTTAAAGGTTCGTTTTTGTTGTATGCTTATTCTACTATCTACCTCTCCATCCTTCAAATATCTCTCTCTCTATTTTGTCACTTCTAGTTAATTTATATAGATTTATTTAAGAAAATTCCCTTCCATGGTGTAACAGGCAGGTTAGGCTGGTGCTGCAGTAACAAGCATCTCCAAAATCTCAGTGGCTCAAACTCACAGAGGTATATTTCTCATTCATGTTATATGTCCATCATAGGATGGCAGGGGGCTCTGCCCCCTGTTTTTCTCACTCAGGAGCTCTTGCTGATGGGTCATACAAAAACCATTGGCCAGAACTAGTCACATGATGCTGCCCAAACTGCAAGGGGAGCAGCAAGTGTGACCTGCCCACGTGACCAGAAAGAGAAGAGACTGGATATATATGATCATTAGAAGTTTCTGGTCAAACATAGATAACGGTGTAGGTTATATGGTCTAACTGGGCATTTCCCATCAATTTCTTTTTTTTTTTTAATAATTTTATTTATTTATTTTACCCCCCAAAGTCCCAGTAGATAGTTGTATGTCATAGCTGCACATCCTTCTAGTTGCTGTATGTGGGACGTGGCCTCAGCATGGCCGGAGAAGCGGTGTGTCGGTGCGCGCCTGGGATCCGAACCTGGGCCGCCAGCAGCGGAGCACACGCACTTAACCGCTAAGCCACGGGGCCACCCCAGCCATCAATTTCTTTGAAGCACAATTTTTGCAGTATGTTAACGTGTTATTTTTTAAAAAGAAAATGCTAGGCTAAGTAAAATGTAATAGGTTTCTTTAGTGAAGGACTTCTCAGAGCCTTTGTAAGCTAATAGGCATTCTACAAGGGAGAGTAATATATGATGTTTCCCAAACTTACCTGACCATGGAATTCTTTTCCTTTTTTTTCCATAGCCTCTCTTAGGCCCAGGGTTTCATAGAATATGCTTTGGGATACACTAGTCTAGTCTGTTCTCATACAAAGCAAAAATGTTAGGGTTGCATTTTAATGATTACATAAGTTGGGGAGAAGCTTTATTCTTATTGCTTGTTAGAAGAGTTGATTATTTGAAGTCTGATTTCTACTATTATGAATCAAATTGCAGGCAGTGTTTTTTTTTAAAGTTTAGTCATGATTGGTTACATGCCTGTGTTGAATCCATAGGATTTTTCTTCATTTAGTTGCTTTTGTGTTCTAAACTTACCATTGAAAAGAGAAAGGTAAACAAACCATGATCACACATCTTAGTGGTTATACAAGATTAAATTGGTATGAACAGATGGCCCAAACACGTATAATTTTTATTGGCTTCAACATTTTTTTCTTGGTTCTCTCTAACTTTCCATAACAAATTTTCTAGAAGTTTTGACACTACTGAAATGAAGGCTCTGATAAGAAGCAGAGTCTCACAACTTTTGTCAAGAGGTATTACTCATTTCTCTACCAGGAGGCTTTGGATTTTAACATGCTATTTGTTGCCAGGGATTTTATGCCTGCATATGTAACAAATCTCAGTATGGAAGTTTTCACTTAAATGTGGCTATAAACTTCATGTAATAAAACTTTAGGTAAGAAGGAGCTCTTCCTGTTTCATAACTTGAAAACTTGAGAGAGTAAAACTTTATACTGACTAACTCCCCAGACCTTTGAGTTTATGGCTTTTTTTTTTTTTGTGATAAATTCAATTTATGGTAGAAATTACATGAAATCCAGGCTGAGAATTCAGTTTTCATTTTTCTCTTTTGTTTGTTTTTCTGCTTTGTGAGTGAAAAGGTGTGAAGCGCAATTGCTGTTTCGTGACAAGAAACACACTTTTAAATGTATCAGTTAAGTCAGCAGCCCCCTACGCCTCTGTTTTGCCCACTGCCATTTTAGTCAGGAGCTGGCCGGTAGTAAACGTGCCTTATGAAGGTGACTGGTGAGGATTTGAGGCAGGAAAAACCTTCTTTAGAGCATGGTTCCCAGTCTTGAACTTTTTGTTGGTTTTAATATCGTCATAGAAAAAGCGTTCATGACCCATCACATAAACAAACATAAAAAAACATTTTTCACATGGCCTGGGGCTGAAGGAGTCAAACTTAATATATCAAGGAGTATTACAAACATGAGAACCATCGCTGTTTACTACAAGGCTGCTCCTGGTCACAGGACTGTTGCCTGGAGCAGGCCTTCTAGGTATTTGACAACGTGAGGTGCTTGTGTTGGGTTTCAGCACTGGTAGCCTTGGTGTAGGTCTGCTTTTGAGAGAGGATTGTTTATTTCCTCACCTTTGGGGACCTGTAGTGCTGTCGTCTCATGGACCACCCTTGTGGACCAGCGAGCTAAGAAGCAGCAGCCAGGTGTTAGGAAGGTTTGTGGCCGAGCAGTGTTTTCACATTGCAGACTGCAGTTCATGGACAGAAAGATTGTAGACAATACATAGAGTTAGGAGATTTAGAGCTGGGCGGGACCCTGTAGACCTTAGTACATCCACTCCATTGTATAAAGGAGGAGACAAGCTCAGAGAGGTCAGGTGAAGTCACACAGCCTCACACCAGTGTAAACACTGAAATTACCATGTTAAGTCAGCAATAGTTATTCTGAACCATTTGCAGATATGTGGGAACACTCAGTCTCCTTGTGACCTTTTTAAAAGTGTTGAGCCTTGAAAGCTGTCTTACCTGTGCTTATTTGGACCACTTGTGATGCATTTTAAAATTATATATATGAAGTGAGCCTGCAAGGTAATGCTCATGTTTGCTGTTTTCATGCTGTCAAACTAGCATTAACGTTTATTGAGAAACATTTGTTGGGAAAATAGTGTTTTACTAAAGATTATAAAAAAGAGAGGTTTTTTTTTTGTTTGTTTTTATTTAGGGAAAGAAGGAAAACCCATTGTGTGTGGAACTAGAAGTCAGCACATGCAGCATGTCCATCTTTGTCTTCATAAAAATAGCAAGTAACCGTGCCCTGGCTACCCGGGCCAGGCTGAACGAAGGTGCAAGTCATTCTAAAATGGAAAAGGATCTGGTTAAATATTACTATGAAAAGTTGAATATGTTTAAAAATTTTCAGAACCAGGGAGTTAGATATAGGCTGACTGAAGAATTCTCTCTGCCCACAGATGATTTGTGCTGTGTGTTATCAATGGTTTAAAGGGGGATAAAGGACACTTCTGAAAAACCAAACCCTCGCCTGCCCCTGTTCCCCCACCGCACACTGATTTGTAACCATGTAAGAAATCTGGGATATGATTGGTAAAAATAAAGCAATAAATCCCATCGTCCCAAATCCTCTTCTGTGGAAGGTAGGACTTGGGAGAGAGTATCTTATAGTGGTTGGGTTCCGTTTCTGGAGCCGTGCTACATGATGGAAGCTTGCCTCTGCTAGTTACTGCCTCTGGGTCTTTGGGAGGTGACTGTATAATTTATCCTCTAAACTGAGTAATTTATGAGAGTGAAAGGGGACACTTTTAATAATTGTACCAGGACAACAGGCATAAACTGGGACTGCCTGAGGCAAACCAGGTGATATGGTCACCCTAGTCTTATCAAATTGCCTGATGTCTGTGTCCCAGTGTCTTCATGTTGTAAAATGGGCATGATAATACTTGCTTCTTAGGGGATTAAGATTAAGTGCAATAAAACATGTAAATTGTGTGGAATGTTTAGCATAAGATAACTGTTCGGCAGAGTTAGCTATTTTTAAAAAAACTATTATTTAGGATACTAAATTCACATAACCACATATATTCAGTTTACTTTCTCGTCTTCATATTATTTCTCCATAGCAAATTTTGCTTTTACTTTTAGTAAATGAATAATAGCATTTACTAATGATTTCTTCCGTTGATGGCACCCACTCAAACTTAATTACTTGCTTTTTCTGAGCCCTTTACTCAGATAAAGGCTGTGAAAGTAAAATTTACTTTTACTTTGTCAGCTACCCATGTGTCTGGCAATTAGTTATATAATTAGCATCTGTGGTCCAGAGAAGGCTGGGCATTGGGGCACTGGTTATCAGGTGGTGGCTAATTCATAGCCACTCTACGGAGCACAGTTTTTACAGTTGACCCTGAGATGTAGGAATGGTTGAGTGGTTGAGTGGGTAGAGAGCGCCAAAATTAGATCTCCTCCTTGCCTCTCTCAAGTTGAATTTTCCCAGCTTAGTGATATGTACAGTTACCAGATTTAGGAAAAACAAGGAGACCAGAATGCCCAGTTAAATATGAATTTCAGATAAAACAGCTCGTCTTTTATAGTAGAAGTATGTCTCTTGCAATATTTGGGACATACTTATGGTAAAAATTCATTATCTGAAAGTCGACTTTAACTTGGTGTCCTGTATTTATTTGGCAATCCAATTATATGGTCTAAAGAGACTTTTTACCCTGTTCAGTGTAACCCACATTCAGATGTATATACAGAAGCATAATCCAGTGCCTATTGAAGTATTGTGTTAACTTTTAAAAAGTCTGTGTTTTTTACCCTCCATTGGAATGGACAGTTGAGAAACTGTTACTGAGTGACTGCTGCTGGGTGTCCACTAAGGCTGAGATAAAAAAGGAATTCAGTCTGGTTTGCCACAGCAGCAGGGATTACATTTGCTCTGTAAGAACTTCTTGGCTGTGAGTATGGATGGACTGAAGCCAGCCCTTTCTCCTTGGAGGGGAGTCCGTTGGTTAAGGTGACTTGTTGAAGCCTTGGCCAATTCAGGGAGTTCTTGGTTTTGTGATTGAATTACTTTAGTAATAATCTGGAGGGGGTGGTGGTGGTTAATTTTGGATCATTTGTATTTCACTTGTCAGTGTAGAGGGAACAATTTTTATTGTCATTAAGAGTGACCTTTAAATACTCTTCCTATTAAATTCCGCTCTTCCTGTTTCTTTTAGTCGCGCTGCCTAGAAAATGCTGGTGAATTTTTCTGCATCCGCCTTGGAGCTCCGTCAGCTTTCAACATGAAGGGCACTGTGTGATTGGAAGATTAGAGGCCGTGGAAACCTGAGTGTCTATTTGCATTTTTTACACTCTGGGTATGATGCCTCTGTTAAGTCAAGTCTCAGAGAAAAAGGTTCGCTAGGTTAATGATACACTTGGTGAAATTAGTAATGGCAAGTGAAGGTTGAGACTGTGTGTCCTGGAGAAGAGTGAGCCAGAGCAAATGGATTTTGGACCAATACTGGCTTTTCAGTTGCTGCCATTTAGAGAGTTTAATGTACCCAATGAGAAGGCACAGGTTTCAGACTATCCTTTGAAGAAAAATGCACAGTGGTGAGAGCTTACTATCAGGCACAGATAGTGTGTGGGTAGGTTAGCCAAGGGAAGAAAATCCCATTAGAGCTGTTTGTTCAAAGTACCAGATTTGGAGGTGTATTTTGTTGTTAACTGGTGGCTTTCCAGAAAATAAATTATTTATATGTAAAGACTCATGCTAGCCCGGCTTTAGACGCTGATAGTTATTTTGAAAAACTTGTTTCCCTCCTTCATTTACCTTCCTTTCTGAGCTGTCTCCTTTTCTCATTGCTCCTTTAGCGACCCATTTTTTTGGGACATGGTTTTGCTCCTCAGACAAACCTTCGTCATAGTGTCATAGGATTGATTTGCAATATGGGTGGAATATTTGTCCTAATTGTTTACGTGACTTAGTGTTTGCGGGTGTCTGGTTGGGTGAGGATTGGTTATAATGGTAGAAATTTTCAGATTTTAGAGCAAGATTCTCTATCTTAGCACATTTGCATCACCTGAGGAACTTGAAAAAAATGCAGAAGTCGAGGCCCCACCCCCCAGAGAATTCGATTTAATTGTCTTGGGTACAAAATGGGCCCCAGGACTTTTAAGAGCTCCCCAGGTGATTTTAACGTATAGCCACGTTGGCACGTTATCCTTTGGTTTACTTTCAGAATTCTGGCTGTAGCCTATGCTGTTCGTTAGGTTAGCCATGAGCCTCCTCGGCTACTTATATTTAAATTAATTAAAATTAACTAAAACTAAAAATTCAGTTCCTCCATCACACTAGCCACATTTCAGATGCTCAGTAGCCACATAAAGCTCATGGCTACTCTTCTGGACAGATATAGAATGTTTCCAATATGGCAGACAGTTCTGTTGGACAGCCTAGATTTCGGCTGTCTGTAGGATGTTCATGAAACAGAGAGGAGCTGTGAACATTTGAGAAGTCTGATACAGGAAGGACAGGCTTGGAATAGAGCTAATCCAACAGGACTTGCCAGGACTGAGTTACCGTGTGTGTTTTTAACAGCCTTTTTCTCAATGGTCTTTTGGCACCAGAAGCCCTGCAGCAGTTGGTGCAATAGATTATGTGTCACCTCTTGCTGAAAGGCCCCGTTTAAAGCAGGCTGGCCTGAAGGGGTGTGGTAAGGACTGAGGGCAGGAAAATGTGAACTCTGGGGAGTCCAGGGCGAGGAAGGGGAGAATTAAGCTTTATTCCTGTAGAGCCGAGGAATGCACTTTAAGGCACTGAAGCATGAGTATTTGGGGTAAAACTAGGTGAGAGGTGATTTTATCCCTTCTGTTGGAGAAACACCTGCCTCAGTTGTTTGCCTCTCCTGGCTCATCTCTAGTGTGTGGGAGAGAAGGACGGTACTAGCATATATTTCCAGTGTGCTTGTGGGGGTTGGGCAGCAGGGAGGAGTTGAGAGAATGGGATCAAACTAAATCATTTTTATTCAGACATATCACATAAAGATCCAAGTAGGATAGAGTCATGCAAAAGAGAAAGAGAAGAAAAATGAAGTATGCTAACGGGTGTAGATTTTCTAAAGGATGCTTTCCTCAGACAGGTCCTCTGAAGGAGTGAGAAACCCTCAGGTGGAGAGGCTGTCACGAGGCGAGGCGACAATCCAGTCTGTCCCCTCCAGCCTCTTTGCTGAGCCTCTCTTTTGCATTTCACTGGACATTAGCACCTCCCCAGGAACAGATTTCTATTGCTTTTTCTGAGCCCGTCAAAAAGAAAATGCCAAGTGTCCGTGGGCACAGGGAGTGGGTAAGAAGAGCTCTGACAATGCTTGAATCAAAAGTGTGCAGGTCGTCCAGGGGCGAGAGTCCCAGCAGCTTAATAGGGCCTGTGAGTCCCTTGAGTTTTTCCTATTTTGTCATTGTCTGCTGTTAACCGGGGGTGAAGTTTAAGTGCCTGTTGCAGGCTTCATTTCCTTTCTTTGTTACGCTTGCCAGGTGAGTTTTCCTGATGGGTTTGTGTCTAAATATCCGTACTGGCAAGTGATAACCGCACAGCACTGCCTGCCTCCCCCTGAGGAATCAGCGATCAGGACCTTCCCCCAGTTACTTCCACTCAGCTTTGACTGCTGGAGCAGAGACATACTTCCTTTCCCACTGTCAATGAGTTTTATACATTTTGTTAACACTTATCCTTTATTTTGAATTATGTCCAGCCCTTTTATTTTGCCTCGTTTTCTGTTCTGTTTCCTCAAGCTCAGAGAGCTAGGTAGGAAATGTTAATTTCTTTCAAAAAACTTTTAAAACGTTTTAAAAAACTTCTTTTAAAAACAGGAAAATGGAAGATTGGAAAGACCAAAAAGAAGTGCTAAAAAGAATAGTTGGAAAACAAGCATTGACTAATTAATATCTTGTGTGGTAATGAGCCATGCTGGTAACTCGCAAGGGTGCTGCTGGTCCTCCTGCTTATGGATTTTGGAGGCCTTTACGGAATTGAATTTTAAAGGGCAAGTAGGAAACTTACCTCCAAGCCCTTGAAAATTTGCGTTCTGAAGTACCGTAACCTTTCAGTTCTTAGTGTAGTACACAGAGAAATCTAGAAATAAGTAGACCTGGGTTCTCAACAATGAGGTTAAATTGCAATTAAAACCAAAGGATGAGGTGGTGTCTTAGACATCCTCTTGCTTGGTGATTTCCAGATAATGTACATCAGAACCACCTCAGGGCCTTTTAAAAAATTACAGGTTTTGGTCACATCACATCCCTATTGAATAGAATTTCCAGGCACAGGGCCCAGGAATCTATATTTTAAAATTCCTAGGTGATGTTGGTGAGCAGCCAAGTTTGGGAACCACTGGCCTTATCATCTTACCTCAGTTTTCAGATGAGGAAACTGAGGACTAGGGTGGTGAACTGATTTCCTTACAGTTAAAGGTAGCCAGAGGGAGGACTAGACCAGGGACCTTTCTGAGGTCCCTTTCACTCCCAAGAGTCTGTGACTCTCTGGTTTCACCTTAGACTGTCGTGATATCTGACTCATAGTGTAGTCTTCTTTCTGAAATTATTTCTTTTCATTTTATTTTTGGCAGTGTGTTGAATTCTGCTCCTGTTTCATTCTGAGAGTGCTGTTTCTTACTTTATTATAAAAGGTGGCGTGTCACAGGTCCTGCATTGTCACACAAGCTGGATGTGAGCTTTGAGGGTGATCTCTGGGACCCTTTTTCTCAGATTTCAGTGTTGTGCATTATCTCATCCTGGCGACTTCTTTGTGATTTACAGTTTCCTTCCTCCCCTCACCATTTAAAAAAAAAAAAGTTCTATCTCTTGATATATTTTTGGCTGCAAAATAACTCCAGATGGTACGTTTTGTGTAAGGGAAAAAAGTAGCAGAATTTTTCACACTTGTTTGTGAATTATTTTCCTACCTTCAATTTTAATGAAGTTATTACTCTTAAAAAGGATTAATTTTGTAAAGACTAATCACTGAACAAACGTACTTGTATACAGTATTTAATTCCATTGGCAAAAATCAAGAGTCTTGTTACTTTTACATCTTTAAAGATTTTATTTATTTTATTTTTTCCCCCCAAAGCCCCAGTGGAAAGTTGTATGTCGTAGCTGCACATCCTTCTAGTTGCTGTATGCGGGACTCGGCCTCAGGATGAACGGAGAAGTGGTGCCTCGATGCGCACCCGGGATCCGAACCCGGGCCGCCAGCATCGCAGCGCGTGCACTTAACCACCAAGCCACAGGGCCGGCCCACTTTTACATCTTTATATCATTTGTTACTCTTTTATATCTTTAGCATCAGATGCTAAAATAATCCAATTTTCTGGAAATAGAAACTTAACAAAAAGAACTTTTAATGCTTGGGTTTGACATTGAGAAATGAGTGCCAAAAGTGGGATCAAATAATATGATGTACTTGAAAGTACTTTGAAAAATACATGGCACCATACAGATGTAAGTTATTGATTTTAAAAATCATAATTCTTACTTGAGAGCTGATATGGTTTCAAATGATTGAGAGCTTTTACAAAGAGCATGCATACAGAAATCCCTAATTGGGAATGTTTTGCAAAATATTACTGAGTTTGTAGATTATTTATGGAAAATGTTCTTTACTTTGAAATGATCTTTTCACTGTGGTTTTTGATTAGTTGGTTTTTTCTGGATCAAGGAGAGGACCTAGATCTATTCTTTGAGCCTAAACTGTTTTTAATGCTGCTGTTTCCATAAGAATATGAGAGCACCTCAGCATTAATCATTCGTGCTGATCACCCCAAGAATCTATTTTATTTTGCTGAGTTGATGCAGAGGATAAACAACTTTTTAGAGATTTTATAAACAGATCTTTTAATTCTGAAAGTATTTAAGGGGTGGTCTTCTTTGGTGTGCTTTAATTCTAGTGGGTTCCACAAAAAAAGAAAAGCGGACATTTGAACAATCTTGAAACCACTGAAATGCTGACAAGAGAGTTATTTCAAAACGCATTTTCTCCAGAAATTTCTGATTGGGAATAAGCGCTTTAAAGTAACTGGATACTTTGATTAATCTACCATGTCAGAATTTTCCCTCAGTAGTGGATATGTTTTATCAGACTAAATTGGGTAACTGCCTCAGGAGCATAGATGGGCATGGAGCTTCAGAGAGAATGTGGAGTACTTCCCATTGCTGGGCTCCGTGCTGGCACCAGAGCCCAGAAACGAGAGTTCTGCCCTGTCTCTCCCTTCACAGGGGAGCAAATGAGGAACCAGTGACAAGTTCTTGTCATGATTATTACAAAATTGTGGACACAAAATTGGTCTGTCTTATTCAGGTAGGTGACAAATGGGATAGGGACAGCTTTCTGAAGAAGGATGATGTCTGAGACGACTGTTGAAGAATGAATAGTGTTAGCTGGAAAGATTAGGGTGTGGAGGAGTCCCAAGCAGAGGAAACAGCATGCACAAAGCCACGGAGAGAGGAGAAGAGAGTGTGCTTTGGGAGGTGTTCTCTTATGGCCCAAGCTGAGGGAGCGTGTTGAGGAGTGAAGGGAGCTGAGGCAAGGGAAAGGTCTTGCGTGCCCTGAAAAGGAGGTTTTACCCAAAAGATGAAGTGGGAGGGAGTTGAAAGATTTCAGGCAAGGTTGTGTGTTTTTCAAAGCTCATTTGAGCTCCAGTATGGCAGAGAATAAATTTCAGTAGGGCAAAATGGCAGAGCAGGCAATAATTCAGTTATGAAATGCTGAGGGACTTTACTAAGGTCAAGGTTATAGTTCACAATTTTTTTGAGGTCCAGAGAAATTGTTAATAATAAACCTGACTGACAGGAAAAACTGAATCCCCAAGGCATCGTAGTCTGTCAGTGTGAGGGTTTACCTTCTCTCCCACATAGCCATACATTTGAAGAGTCTTCAAATCCATATTCAAGGATTGAAGATTGCCCACATTATTAACAGGACTTTATAATTTTCAAATATGTTCTCTTTCAATTACTCTGCACTTAGGTAGAAAAAAATTTCATTGCCTACTGGATATTATGATTTGAACTGTTATGGTGGTCAACATTCTTGGTGAAGAACTGATCGGAAATTGTTGATCATATTGTGTAAGAATAATTCTTTGGAGTAAATATGTTCCTGAAGAGTTGCATGTAAGGTAAAATTTTGCACATCATATTTTAAGTGCCTTATAGCTATGCACTATTTAAATTAATCCTCTTGAAACTTCTTCAAAAATGATTTGAAGAATCATTTTTAAGTAATTTACTTCTGGTTTCTCTCTTTTCTAAATCCAGATTTTCCTATAGGTTTTGGTTATAGGCCCTTAAAGAAACAGAAGTTTAGCATTGCTCGTGAACATTGTTAGTTCTTTAGATATTTCCAGAGGAATAATGTACTTTAAGAGCTGAGAAAAAAAAAAACTCTGTAAAATATTTGTTTTGAGGATACATTTATGAAAGTAATACATTTATTAATTTCCTGTAATCCCAGGGCTAACCTTTGTTAACATTTTGGTGCACTTCTTTCTGGTCTTGTTTATTCACACTTGCTCACACACGTACACTCACATATTTACACTTTAGTTTTTATGTAATTGTGCTCACTTTGTTACATCATGAGTTGTGTCTATGTTAGGAATGTTCTTTTGAAAACTTTTTTCATGGCTGTGTAAAGTAGCCAGACAGTCTGGGCATTTAGGTTGTCTTCGGGTTTTTTGCTACTATAAAAAACACAGTGATGAGCATTGTTGCATTCAAATTTTTATCCAAATTCTTTTCTGGTGGATTCCTAAGCGGGGAATTGGTGGATCTAAGGAATTTTATTTGACACCTGTTTCTAAGGCTGTAAGTTCCCATGACCTCCTTGCAGGTGTCTTACTACGACTTGTGTTGACTGACTGACTCCTGTGGCAAATGCCTTCAAACTTAAGCAGGCTGGTAACATTTTATATGGGCTTTGGTTTTTGTTACTTAAAAGATTTGCTTCTGGAACATTTATGTAAATGACAGTAGTCTTTATGCTGAGGACACAAGGGCATGTGTCTTATATCTCAAGCAAAGATACTCCCAGCCTACATTAGAAATTAACTGACTACTGGGTGGATTTCCTTTCTTTTCATGTGAAATAAGAATGAGATTTATTTGCTTGTATAAACTAGAGCAGAAAAGTTAATAGAAATAATAAAAGCTGTCAGACTCTGTTTAACTCTATTATGCTTTTATACTCAGATTCTTTTAAAACTGTGTTTAGAAAATTGTTGTGCAGTTTAATGTGTCTACAGAATATTGAATATAGTATTTATCAGAAAACCCAATCCTTGAAGTTTAGATAGAACCAAGGAGGATATCTGGATGTTTTCAGTGTTCTTATAATTTCGTCTATGCTCAAATTACTCTTACTTACATATTCTGTAAACCATATACATTTATGTGTTCTGGATTTAAATAGGTTAAATTTGGGGGAGAAGGTCCAAGACTAAGTACCAAGATAGAATATTTTCACGTAGAGTTGCTTTTCTGTTTTTAGCTCGTGTTGTATTTACTGCTGAATAGCTCCTTAATCAGGAGGCCCTTTAAATCTTACATCTAATTTTGGGTGCTGATAGGGTGTCTATCAAAGACCCAGAAAGTTAATATAACTTCCCTGAAGTCACATGAGTGGGTTACTGTCTTTTCTTGGAACACATACAAAGAAAGAGTCCTTCTTCAAGACTGATATAATCACAATGTCATGCTCTTTCTCACAATACCACTGTAGAGAATTACAGAGAAAGAAGCAATTAAATGGTACTATCCAAATCCAGAAAAGAATGAGGCTCAGTGTAGGGCAATTGGGCAGTGGACAGAATGCAGATTTTTATATAACTATAATTAATATAGGCATGACTCATTTGAAGTTAAAAAACTTCAAATGTGAAGATTGGATTTTAGAAGTTACAGAGAATGATTATTCACATTATGAAATGACTCATCCCTTGTAAAAGGACATATTATCTTTCTTTTAAGGGAGATTCCCCTGGAGCATTTGGGTACTTGGCTGCTCATTGTTTTGTTGGTTTCTTTGTTTTAACTGAATTAGAATGCCCTATGATGCAGTTTCTTAAAAAATTATGATGTGACCCAGGTGTTCCACTCCTAGGCATTTACCCAAGAGAAATGAAAGAACATGTCCACCCAAAAACTTGTACACAAATGTTCATAGCAGCTTTATTTTGTAGTAGCCCAAAACTGGAAACAACTCGTATGTCTATCACAAGTGAATGGATAAATTGTGTTATATCCACACAGTGGAGTACTACTTAGCAATGAAAAAAGAACAAACTATTGCCATATGCGACAAGATAGGTGAATCTCAAAATAATTATACTGAGTGAAGAGGCCAGACAGAAAAGAGTTCATACTGTGTGATTCCATTTATATAGGAGATTTAAACTAATCTCTAGTGATGGAAAGCAGATCTGTGGTTGTTTGGGGGTGGAGGATGAGGATAAGTTGGGGTGGGCTAGGAGGAATGGACTACAAAGGGGCATGAGGAAACTTTTTGGAATGATGGATGTGTTCATTTTCTTGATTGTGGTGATGGTTTCACGGGTGTATACATGTCAAAACTTATCAAATTGTGTAATTTATGTGCAGTTTATTTATACTTATTATATGTCAACTATACCTCAGTAAGTCCCCTCTCCACCTGTCTACTGGCTCCACTACGGTGTTATATCCCACTCAACCCACCCGCAGTCAAGAACAAGGGCAGGAATGGGCGAACAGTTGTAGTCCAGTGTGCAGAATGCTGTGCTAGATATGTGCACAGGGGGTGCAGTGATGGCCTCTGTTGCAGGAGGTGAGCTTGAGCTGAGTGTTGGAGAGGGGTGTTTTAGCAGGTGTGCAGAGTCTGGGAACTGTAAGGGGGTTGAACTGTCTGGAATGAGGGTGTGTGTGAGTTTGTGACAGGGGATCAGACTGGGGGAAAGCAGAGGCCTTGTGTTCTTATCATATAGTCTGAAGCGTTGTTTTGAAAGCCCTGGGCCATCGCTGGTGGATGGTAAGCAGGGGAAAGACGAAATCTGCTCAGGGCCCTTGCCCATGTCTGGGAGGATGAGGAGGCAGGAATCTCAGGTTCAGAGCTCGGGGAGCCCTTATGAGATGCCACTCCCCAATCTGTCCAAAGAATGTTCCTGCCCGAGAGAACCTTGTTACCCAATAGAGATCTGTCTTGCCAGATGACTCTGCTCTGTCCAAGAAACTGCACACTACATTGGAATCCCACCTGTACAAATACTTAAAATTTCTCATTTCAAAAATAAAATGTTCTTTGTAGAAACTAAGGAAAATATAGTTTCCTTAAGAAAAATAAGAAAATTTAAATGGCCTTTAATCCCACCACCCAGTGCTAACTACTTTTAACATTTTGGTATATATTATTCCAGATAAATGTATGTCTCCAAACAAAAATAGAATCATAATTTTTGTGTATGTATTTTGTTACCTGCTATTTCATCTGAGCATCGTCCCATGTTTTACATATATGTATAAAATATCATTGTTTTTATTTAATGCATGAGAGTCTACATGTTAGTGTCATGATTTATTTAACCAAATTCCTTTTTTGGGATTTTTTTGTTATAAAATTTTAAAAATTCTGGGAAAAACAGCATCTTAGTTAAATCAAATAAATCAAAGAATGTACGATTGATTAAAATGTTATTCAAACATTTATTTTTTTAGTTTATATTACAGAAAAATAGCCCTGGGCTAGTGGATATTATAACTAAACGAAGGGGAGGGAGGTCCACTTCTAGAATTACACGTGGGTGCATACAGTGGTTCTTTGTTACCCAGTGATAATTATTTCATCTGTGCTGTTCACAAAAAGTAACCACCAATGTGAACTCAAAAAGGAAGATTTCTTCCTTATCAGAAATAAGTTAAAAAGTATAAATAACAGTAATAGCTAACATATTTTTGAATGTTAATGTATTGTTTTAAGCATTTTACATCCATTACCTCATTTAATTCTCAAAGACAATTTTATGAGATATAGGTTCAATTATTTTTCCTATTTTACAGATAAATAAACTGAAGTACAGAGAGGTTAGTAACTTACTCAAATAAGTGATCAATTTATGATATGGAGACATTCAACAATAGTAGTAAGCAAAGACATGCAAATTAAAATAATGAGAAATCACTTCAGAGACCCCTAGTGATCTTCTCCGTAATAGTGGTGTTGATCAGGATGGAGGGAAAACAAGGCCTCTGGTATAGTGCTGGTGGGAGGGTCCATTTCTGTAAAGTAATAGGTTTCTCTTTTAGAAGTTCATCCTAAGAAGATAGTTGGTCAGGGTTACAATGGTATTACCACATTCATGAAAATATTATTGAGACTAGTGAACAACTGTGTACAGTAGGGACTTTAACAACTCTTATAGTAGGGACTTGGTTAAATAAGTTATAAGTTATGGTACATCCATATGGTAGAACACTGCTCAGCTATCACAAACGATGATTTGGCTGTAAGTTTTTGGGAATAGTTCTTCAGGAAATAGTAAATGAGGATAAACATTCAGCATGGACATCTGTGCACACGCTGTGCTCCTGGTTGGGTATTTGGCCCCCCACCAGGGAACCAGCATACCCGGCTTCCTCCTTTGTTTACTGCAGTGCCAGAGAAACATGTCATCTGTTGACCCATAGGATGCATGTCCATGCAAGGAACGCCTGGAGTTTCTGTGGGGAACCCTCTGGGGTTCTCTGAAAATAAGCATCATAAACAATACCAGCCTTACGGGAAGGAGAGAAGGAATGACTGTAGTTTGTTATTGATCTTACATTAACTTCATTTAACAAATGCAGAAACAGAATTTTATAACTGGGAAGTCCAGCCACAGCAGAACTACAAATTGGTTTTGTTTTGTTTCATTTTTCTAGTCTTCCTCTAGGCCCACCTGAGTATCTTCCTTCTTCTTCCCTTGAGACTTGCTCCACCCAGTGAGTTTTCCTCGTTATTGTCCTGCCCCTCTGTGCCAGGACTTTTTTCCTACCAAAGTTTACTTGTCCTGGATCTTGTTTCCCCTCAAGTTCTTTTTGATTCAGATGTTTTGTTGAACAATGACTTGATGTGTTACCCTTCTTAGGTAATTGAACTTTCACAACTGCCTTTTCTCAAAGATGTAACTATTTTGGGAATTGCAGAAATCCTAATGCCCTGACCCCACCCCTCAGGGGCAGCTCATCCTGAATCCTCCTCCAAGACAGAATTTAAAGGCTGCCTTGATTCCCAAAACTTCGTTTCTTGTGTTACAGAAAGAACTTTGTGTGATGTGCTTTCTACATTTTGAAAAATGTCTGCAAATATTTTGGGAACTGAATTTCAGGAAGGGCTGCCCTCTGGCTGAACTCTGCTTACAAAATCCATAAATACAGGGTTTCGGCCCTTCACAGCAGGCCAGGTGTGAGTGTGCACTAGTGACCTAACAGAGACCATTTCTGTGAACATCCTGCCAGAAGAGTAGAGAATAACAAGGGAAAAAAACAAACTTGATAGTTGGCTTTCTTGTTGAGGGTGTCAGTGAAGAATGGAGCTGCTGTCGACTTGTTTTTATATACTTTTGCTTAAAGAATGGGTGTTAGAGAGTCCCAGTTGGAAAACCCCTTTGTGCTATGTTTTATTAGGTTGGGGGCACAGCATGGAGATGGGAGTCAGGATCTGGAGCCAAACCCAGATCAGGAGGTAGCAATAGAGCATTGCCTAAGAGCGTAGACCAGTGGGGCTTTCTACGATGATGGAAATGTTCTCTGTCTGTGGTGTACAGTTGCCATGAGCCACATGTGGCTTCTGAGTGCATATGGCTAGTACATTGAGGAGCTGAATTTTAAATTTTATTTAACTTTAATTCATTTAAATTTAACTAGCCGCATGTGGCTCGTGGCAACTGTGTTGGGCAGCATAGGATAGACTGAGAAGCTAGACAGCTTGGGTTCAAATCCAACTCCACTAACTTTACCTCTTTGACCTTGGGGAAGTTCCTTAACCACTCTGTGCCACAGTTTTCTCATCTGTAAAATACAAAAGATAATAGTGCCTACCTCAAAAAGGTTATTTTGAGGATTAGATGAGTTAATATTTATAAAGGGCGTAGGCCTGGCTCATAGAGCTTTATAAATGTTTGTTAAACAATGCAAATATACATATATTCATAAAATTAAAAATTAAAGTCAGATCCATGTTGTGTTTTCTTTCAGGAAGCCCCCATACATCAATCATCAATGCGTTTTTCTTAACATCCCTTAAATACTGTGGAGATCAGAAAAGTCATTTATTCAGTAAATATTTGTGGAGCCTGGACTTTGTGCCAAGTGCAGTGCTGGGTGCTGGAGGTACATGTGGTGGTGAATAAGAGACTTGGATCTTATCTCTTATCCTCATAAAATAGCTAACACTCTAGCACAGTTTTCTCATCTGATGGTTATGGAACTTTAGGACAGGAAGGGATTTTAGAAGTAGGGTAAATGTTCAGGTGTAGGCCCAGAAACCCAGAGGAACTTTCTGCCTGCCCCTGGTCAGCTAGCTGAGACATCCATTTTGTCTCCTGACTACTAGCTCACACTTTCCCTTTGCACTTATGGGTCACGTGTGTCCTGAGGCTCTCACTGCCCACTTCAGAAGCCTTCGTGTAAGATTACTATTTGTCCTCTTCTGCAAAGGATTGATCTTTCAATTCTGAGATGATGATGATCCTTCTCCCATTATAAAATAGTGGCAATATTAGATAGTAGCTTTTTGTGTTTGTTTTAATTTTTACTCCTTAACAAAATAAAGGTTGGAAACCCATGTTGGTCCCTCCATTTTTTTGTTTGTTTAACTTTATAGACTCATGAAATTGAAAAGTCTGCGTCGGACCATACTACTCCATTTGGTTTGTGTAAACTTTAAAAAATTTATATATATAAGCCTTGACAGTTATGAAGTACTGAGAGTGAGAAGCTTTTGAACCATAATTGATTTGACAAGAAATGGATATAATGAAGGAAGGTGACTGGTGGTTTGCCCTTTGATTTGCTTTCAACACTTGCTAAAGAGCGGCGGGAGGGGGCGGCGGGAGGGGGAGAGAATCTGCCAGATTGCTCTACATATGAAAAATATTAAAATGTGAGCATGGCTTAGCCACTGAGATAAGAAAAATCGTTTAAAGTTAAGTTTCTAAATGATGTCCTAAAAACACAGCGTTTGTAATTATCTAATTAAATTAATCAAGGCTACAGGTAATAGAAGTGATATGGGAGGCATTTTCTGGCAGATAAAGCTTCAGGAACTTTCCCATCTGCACATGATTATGAAGCCCCTGTTACTTCACTTTCTCCCTTCCTTAGCCCGCATTTCTCACTACGAACTAATCATACATAATAATAAAACCCTGGATGTCAGCCAACAGAGTTTTGGCTAACTTTTTAGAGTGTTTGTGAAAGTGGAAGAAGCAACGCAGCTGTAATACTGGGTACTTTCCAACAGAGGATATGTTTTCCAGATGAAAGCACAAGTAGTAATTGAAATGTAATCAGTATTTTTGGCATCTTGGTATTATAATTCTTTTCACTTTTTGTTATGTTATTTGTTCATTTCTTAGGATTTGTTTTGTGCTTTTTCTGTGGTCTGTAATCCACTAAAAGTGAGGAAATGAACGAGTATTTTAGGCAGTTTTTCACTGTTTAAAAAGAAAACAATGGTAAGTAGTCTTATTTGTTAGCTGAAGACTTATTTTAAATAACCACAAAATTTTCGTTTAAGATATTTTACTGTGAGACTTGTTTCGGGCAGCAGAGAGAAGAAAATCTAAATCCCAAATACAGTGTCCAAATTTCAGAGCTGAGTGGAAACTTCTAGATCATCAGGTAGTCTGCAGCCTCAGTGTTCATCAAGTGTTGTCAGGGCCAGGCCAGCTGGAGGTGCCCCTTCCTTTGAGAGGCTTGCCCTGCTGAGTGATGAGCTCACCTTTTTCGTCCCATCCACCACACTAACGGAGGAGGGATGCAGATGAATTCATTGGTATTTGGGGCTTAGGACGTTTTTTGTTTTGTTTAAGGTGCAAGGGGCTCTAGTTGATCAAGTTCTCAGCCCTTAGTTTTGAAGATCCTCATGCCCGCCTCGCCCACACCTAAGCCTCATTAAATCAGAGAATCGCCCCAAGTGATTGTGACGTGCGGCTAGGGCTGGGAACTGCTGTTCAAGTTGACTCTTCTCTCTTGACAGATGAGGAAACTGAGGCCCTGAGCCTCTAGGTGACCTGTCCCAAGTCCTCCGCTGGGACTGACCGGAATCTGGGACATCTGGTGTCTAGAAGGGATGTCAGAGTCTCTGATTCCAGATCTCTGGTGGTCTTCTCACAAGAGGCCTCAAACTACTTTGTGGAGAGGCAGGCCAGGAGGCTGCAGAGAGTGGGACCCCAGTGAGGAGGATGGAGCCTTGCTCTCCCTGTCCTTTTCACCCATGTGCAACTGCCCTCCTTTTCCCACCAGAGCTGCTGCCTTCCTCAGTGAGAGGATGATAAACAGCCTCAGCTGCTCCTATTTTTTTACAGAAACAAATAGGTTTGTAATTAGCTAAATGAAATGGCAGCTTCCAGACCAGTTGCTGTTGATCACAGAAGAGCCTTTCGAATAGCTGGTCACCTCTGCATATCTTAGAAGCCTCTTTCTCCCCTTTTAGGGGACAGTACATATTATTTAGACACAGTGTTTGGTGTAACTGACAATTTCTAATGCTATGTGTATCCATTAGGGATAATTTAAACCAATTAAATGGTAACCTGGCTTGACAGCAGGGTGCAGATCTGTAATATCCGAAAAGAGGGGTTGGACCGCGTGGACTGAGTTGGTCTGTTCCAGCTCTTCTCCTGTCAGAGGCTTTGTCTAAAAGCCTTACCCGTGCACTAGCCCTGGCCATTCCTTGGCGCTGCAGCTGTGCACTGGACGGTGGTAACCTGGTTCACTCCCCACCCCTGCACTGGGCACCTGTGGGACACCCCCGCCTGGGGGTGAAGCCTCTGAGGAGAGGAGAACACAAAGGAGCGGGGCTGGGAGTTGTGAGGGAAAAAGAAGCAGGGATATGGAGTAACTTATGTGCAGAGACTTTGCTTGAGAAAAGTTTGATCACATTTTTGTTAAGTATTTACAGCTCCAGGTAATCATTAGCATATTTTGGCACATTTGGTAGAAAAACATTTGCATTGTAAATCAAGACTGGATTAAAGGGCTTTGGTTCATTTCCAGACCTGCCGTTTATTCTTGTAATAGGACAGCATCTGTTTCCATATGTAGAAGTCGGAGAAATGAAGAAGAGAAAATTGTGTGTACTTTTCTTTTCAGGATGTCAATCAGAGAATTCTCTCATCTCTTATCTAAACACTCACTGGCCTCTGAAATGACACACCCACCTCCCAGTGTGAGACTGTGGCTGTGACTGGGAAGCTGGTGATTTTCAGATTTCTGGCCTCAAAGGCCTCACTCCTGCTGTCTTCTGGAAGCTGATGGTGAAGGTTTGTTGCTCTTGTCAGGAGCCCATTACAATGACCTAAGGAACGTAGACCTGTAGTGGGCAGCTGGCCTCTGTTGAGCGCTGTGGCATGGTCAGGCTGATGGAGTGGTCTGGCTTTACCTGCCCACCCCCTCCTCTGTGAGGAGTTGGTTTACATCAGAGAAGGCTGCTCCTGACATCACTGTCTGTTTCTGGCAATAGAGCCACAGCAGAGGTGAAGGATACGTCCTGCCATTTAGAGGAAGTGAAATAAATTATTTACTTCAGAGAATACCTTTTGAGGCTGGGATATGTATGCGTGGGTGACAGCTCCCTGCCTGCTTTTCCTGCAAGGTTCTGTACGTAGGGAAAGATTAACGTACTTGGCCTCAAGTCAGACAGAGATGTGTCAATGAAAAATCTATCTCAATGCACAACCAAGGGCAAACTCTGGCTTTGCTGTGTTTGTTTTTTTCCTTTTTGGAATGTACGCTGAAAGCAAGCGGGGGGGGGCTCCTCATCTCTCTTTTGTAAAGCCTGTTGGGCTGGTTAGCAGGAACTTTCTGGAACTTCTAGAGGGAGGTTCCTGGAGAATGTGTGAGTAGTGAGTAGTCTGGTTGAAGAGGGCCAGCACTTGTTGACTTTGCCACCTTAAGAGTCAAGAGGGAGCTCTGTTCAGACTCCTGAGCTAACATATCAGCCAGCTCACCTCAGAGGAGAATGCACTTTAAGTCATTGCCATGTTCCCTCTGGTCATGAGGAAAGAAGAGGGCTGATACTGCCTGCCTGTGCAGCTGGCATCTTTCTTGAAACAGCAGTCACTCTGGATTTTACACTGAGTGGTTTTTAACAACTGGGTACATTCTTAGTTTTTGGTCATTGATCCCTAAGTTAAAAGAAATCCTTTTCCTGTGTGGAGCTTACTCTGTTGAGCTTATTAATGTTAAAAAAAAGATATTTTTGGACCCTGCTCATCCAGTCTCACCTGCCTCCAAGACTGAGACTCCATTCTGATGTATTATACGTGGTTTCTTGGCATGCTCCATTTGGAGATAGGAAAATGATCTCATGGGAACTTGGCCAGTCTTTCAGCACACTCTATAAGCCAGTGGCTACCTTTCTGTTCTCAGAAGACGAGGCAATGTGAGGGGTCTCTTGGCTCACCTGGTTAGTGCCTTTGCAGTCAGAGCAAACTAAGAAGGCCAGCACCCTATCTGTTGTCCTCCTGCAGGCCCAGTGTGGGACAAAATGTGTTTCAGAGAAATCTCTTTGACACTGGCTGCCCACTCCCTCCCTGGAGGATCTGAGGGTTTTAGCTGAATTTAAAAGTATCACAGGCTTAGATGCAAGAAATCTCCATAAGCATGAAAAATGACCATTCTTGTAGGTCACCATTTTGATCTATGCTCTCATCACTGGTCTCACAAACAGGTCTTTCCTTTCTAGTCTTTGAACATATCAACTCTTTTTGAGCAACACAGCAATATCAAAAACATATGCCTGTCATCAAAAAGCAAAACCAACCCATTCGTGGCGGAGGAACTGCTAAATGTCTAACTCTTCATTATCCCATAGCTGAGTGTGGTTACAGTGAGTGGCTTTCCCATACTTTGTTGATGCTTCCAAATGTATCAGTTCACTTTTTTCAGAAACGTGTTGGTGCTATCATGATCAGCCTATAGAACATGGGTGAGATAAGGACACTTCTGGAAACTGCATTTAAAATAGCCATAAGAAAAAAAATTCTACAGCTGCTGTGATACCTTGGTGGTTTGATTTGGTTTGTTAGCAACTCATCCTCAGAGTATCCCCCTCATTATGTCTGGACTTCCCTGCAAATGACTGATGCTGGATATGTGTGCATTGACTTTTAAGTACACTAGGGGGGACTGATGAGTTCAGATCCCCTCCCTTAGAGCAAAACTCTGATCAGGAGGATCACAGAGTAATTTCTTAGGGAAACTCCTTGAAATGCAACCCCCCAAATTAAAGAAGCAAAGAGACATTTTCATTTAAGCAGTATAAACAAAGGACTTGTGAAGCACAGGCAGTTTTATATTCTGACATTCTTAAATAAAACCTTTTTGCATTTTCACATTTATTTAGGTAGCAGGAATGTCTTCACCTTTCGTGAAGGACAAAATCTCAGACTCAGTAATATGCCCTGGGTGAGAGATGTCACACCAGCATAGGCAGTATTTTCTTTCTTTCTTTTTTTTTTTTTTTGTGAGGAAGATCAGCCCTGAGCTAACATCCATACTAATCCTCCTTTTTTTTTTTTTTTTTTTTTTTTTTTTGCTGAAAGGCAGTATTTTCTAATCAAAAGTTTTTTTTAATGAACATATGTTTTACTTGGTACATTATGATATTAAAAAAGTATAAAATTGCCTAATAAAATAATTGTTTTAATGATAAATGTTTCCAGTGGTGCCCTTAAAATGAATGTTTTCATCAAAATGTAAATGCTGTTTTCAAAATTTTTTACCCATTTTTTCAGTGTGGTTGTGAAACCCAGTGAAGATGTTTATAAGTGTTTGCAGAAGAATACTTTTGTTTTAAAGAGAATGCAAATATTTTCTTAATATGAAAACACCCCTACAAGGAATGGTTACAATTAAAGTAAACGAGATTCAGTTAAAAATAGGAATGGAAAAGACATTCTTTTGAAATATCTTGAGCCTCATTGAAGAGAGTATCGTGCATACCTTGGGAACCAAGTTTTGAGTGTTACTACAGTGTATGATCACAAGAATGGCAAATACTTTGTGGTTAACCAAATCTTAGAGGCCTCTTAGTTGGAAGGGATCTTAGAATTCATGCAGCACAGCTTCCCACATAGTACTTGGTCCCCTCTGTAACTGCCCTGTCAAGTGTTACTTCCCCACCACATGTGAACCTCTGGTGATATGGTGAACTCCCTGCTCTCCGGCCAGCCCTCTGCGTTTTTGGAGAGCTCTAGTTGTTAGAAAGCTCCTTCTAACCCTGAGTCACTATGAATTTGTTGCTCCCTGCCTGCCAAAGAGTCTGTGCCTGTGCCCACATGAGGGCTTCTGAAGCTACTTGAAGATAGTTGCCAAGTGTCCCTTTAAGATTTTTTTCCCCTGTGAAGTCCTAGCTCCTGGGTGGGACTCCCAGGTGTCTTACAGCCTGGCTGCCCCCTTCTGGACACTCTTGGGTTGGTCAGTACCCTGGGATGATTACTTGATTTCTGACAGCAAAGCCATCTAGATCGTGCTGCCTTCTGCTGGTGTTTGATACTGAGCTTACAACATCTTCTTTGGACTGCTATCAGTTTTCACCTAACCTTGGGTACTTTAAAAACCTAAATGTAGGACTGCGTGGGTTCTTGAACAATTCTGAGTCTCTTCTCGGTCCAGGGTCCTCCCCTGTGCTAAGTGTGCTTTCTGAGGTAGTGAGGAGGTGTCGCCTGGACCTGGGCCCTGTGTTGTGAATCTGCCCCACCACCCTGTGATCTTTGAGTCAGCACCCTTTGAGTATGGCTATTCAGCCCCAATGAAAATTGGACTTGGGAAATTAGCCTCTGTAATTTAGACAGAAATTTTAAGTTTTTTCTTTGGTCATTGAGGGAAGTAAAAAATTCTGATGTGATAAATACGGTAAAAACACGTAAAATGTAGATAATTCTTGGCCATTTAGGGGTTTATTTCAGTTTTTGTTTGTTTACTATTTACAGCTTACATTTGAACAAATTTACCATTGGGTAAACTGGAAAATTTTTCTTCTTGATATGGCAGATTTGGTAGGGAGAGTGCTTATAATACTTTGGGAAGATAGAAATTTTTAATTATAAAGTTTATTCATTAAATGTTTACCTATTGTGTACTATATGGTAGGCATTGTATCTAGGGATACATTGATGAAAAAGAGAAATGCCTAATAATTCATGGAAAGTATAGAATATAAGGTGAGAGAGTCATTTAACAAATAATTAAATTACACAGGTAATTATTTAAACACTGTTGATACATGCCATGAAGAAGAAATACTGACAAGAGCAAACCAACAGGAGGCCCTGGGCTGGTGGGGCTGGAGGCTTCAGAAGAGCCTTCCTCGACAGGCTGACCCGGTTCTCCTTTATCTGTTGTCCCTATCTTTAAAATCACAAGTTATTGAGAGAGAGCAGCTCTATTGCTAATGAGATTAGAAAGCCTTCCTTGACTGTAGGATCCTTTTTGGGTTGGGATTGGCATTTAATGGCATTCGAGTTCACTGGGACACGGCTAAAAATCCAGCACCACTGGGGTGCCCAACCCCTGATTTTCTCTCTGCGCTGAATCAGAGAATGCTAACAGGATCTGGTTCCCTCCAGTTCTCTGAACTGCCCTACCATCCTGTTCATTCTTCACTCTGTTGCTGAGTTGGACAAAAGAAGCAACTAACTTCTTTGAAAGCATTTGGAGTTGGGAAAACAAAGTGCATGTAATGTAGATATTTTAGGAAGTAGGAAACTGGTTTATTAATAACATATTTCAAGGAGATGAAAGTACAGGCTTGATTTTGGTGAGGCAAGGAATTAAAAAATGTAGTTTCCAAAGTCACATCACCAGGGAGCTTTTAAAGAAACTCAGAGTGGTCTGGATGTTCTAGTTGTTGTTCTTCTAAGCCTGTTTCAAGCCTTTCTAAGCCTGTTTCCTATAACAGGGAAAGTTGCTGCGTTCCTTTGCTCTTGAACCTGATTGAGGACCTTACCAGCTAAGCCCTTATTTTCATTTTGTAATAAGTTGAGCAATAGAGTGGGAGCCAAGCAAATCTGAACTGCAGGCCGATAGCCCTGTGGCTTTGGATAGGCCGTGCTTTATCCTGTGCCTTTCTGAGGAGTGTGGTGGAGTGTTCGGTGGATTGTGGTCTGGCCCTGTGGTAGACATACTTACTTGTGGCTGGTCACCTTACTTGTGGCTGGTCACCTGTGACGGGTGCATGCTCTTAGTTAATCAGAGAGCTCCTCTGTGGTTCTAAACTTATGGGCCGGCCCCGTGGCTTAGCGGTTAAGTGCGTGCTCTCCGCTGCCGGCGGCCCGGGTTCGGATCCCGGGTGCGCGCCGAGGCACCACTCCTCCAGCCACGTTGAGGCCGCATCCCACATACAGCAACTAGAAGGATGTGCAGCTATGACAGACAACTATGTACTGGGGCTTTGGGGGAAAAATAAATAAATAAAATCTTTAAAAAGAAATTGTTTAAAAAAAAAAATAAAAATAAACTTAAGGCAATATTTTAAACACTGTGGCTCATTTTTCTTGTATATCAGTGTTTCAGTATTCTAGAAAGCCAAAGTGAATCTCCACATTTACTTAATGACCTTTGTTACGAAGTTTGATATCGAGCACCTTTGGAAGCACGCTTTTAAAGAATAATGTGCAGAATTCTAGTGAATTGTAGTCTGCATATATTGTTAAACGGTGTTTAAAAAATTTTTTGCCAGATTGATTAAGTTTAAACAAATTTTAGTAATAGACGTTTGATCATGTTAAAACGGTAATTGAACGATTTTTCTGCAATTGAAGTCACTTCTTTTCAAGTATCATAGGCCAAGCTTTACTCATTTTGTTTATTTGAGAGGTTACAGATTTCTAAGTGAGTTTGGGAAACATTTACGAGGCACACAAAGGGTAAACGCTTGCCACGAAGTGTTAATCCAAGCAGTAAGAATTGTTGGAACTGCTCTCTGAGAAAATTTAACTGATAATATTTAAACCTTTGTAAATTTGGGTGTTATTAGACAAGCCTAGGATTTAGGTCACTTTGCAAAGGGAAATGATTCTTAAAATATTACATATTAGAATAAATATGTTTATTTATCTCAAATGAGATTGTGAAATTCATGATTACTCCATTCCTATCCAAATATGACCCATCTTATTTTGCAATAGTTGAAAATAAATTTCTTAACAAAAATTCATCCTTTGCTAAATGAATCTGAGTGAAGAGAAGGTTGCCCCTTACATAACGTTGAGTACTTTTTATTGGGGTCCAGGATGCATACTATTCAGACAGAAAGAAGCATTGTGTTTCAGAGTTAGATTGCTTTGGAGTGATACTGTGCCTGCTGCGTGCCATTTTATTTCGCAGTTGTTTTTGAGCACCTGCTATGGTTTAAGCATGGTGCTGGTGCTGGTGGTATAAAGATAAACAGAACAAAGAGGATCCTGGCCCTCAAGGAGTTTTCTGTGTGTGTGTGCATGTGTGCTTCATTTATCATTTTGTATAGTGTTGCTTTTCAGTGCAGTTTTACATTTTTCTTTCATTTGATCGTTATTCTATTTTCACTTGAGAGATTTGCACAGAATTTTGGCACTGGGCTGCTCTAGGAGTAAATGTCAGCTTCCAAATAGAAAGCACATTATTGCTCCTCTGTTACTTGGGCATACACAATACTGACTTAAGAAATTTCACAAAGAATAAGGCAGTGAAATGCCAAACTCACTGAAATTCAGGATTGGCATTTTGGCAGCAGTACCATTAGACCTAGATTGTAAAATAATTTAAAACTATCTAGAAGTAAAGGTAAGACCAAGATGGTTATTGGCTTAGAAACACCACATTGGTCATAAGGTCACAGTGTTAGGTCTGCACTGAGTTAATGATTTCAATTTTAATTGCTCCTCTCTGTAAGGAGAACAGAAACAAGGATGGCCTTTAACTGCCAAGTATACAAGGATAGCCGTGTATTTAGTAGAAATTATTTAAAATGTTTTTTGTTTGATTCAAGTTAGGTGATTTGAGACTTATAGACATTGGAAAAGCTGACCTTTCTTTTGAGATCTGTTTTCAAAATAAAGCTAGTTTAAAAAAATTTTAAGGCTTGCAAATTTATATTTAGAATCTAGATGGTGTCATATGTAGGCAGAGAAAAGAAATAAGGTGCTTTGTTTAAAATTTTAATGTACAAATAGTAAATGAGAATAAATTTCTATGCAGTATATTAAGAATTTTCCTTTCATTTAAGGCAGTCAGATGATAAACCTGTTTATAATTTAGCTGTTATTTGTGCAGTTTACTCTGTAAAATGGAGGGAGCTCAGAGAGATGCCCTGTTTTCCCTCCACATTATAGTCTTCTTTGTTGTAGAAATGTATTCTTGGTCATACTGTGTAATATAAGTTTTTAAGCCATAATGATGGATTCTTTTTAATAGATTGTTTTAAATAAAATGACCTATGGTCAGTGTATTTTTCCACTAGTGAAATCTTTTAAAATAATTAATTTCCTTTATAATGAGTTGATTTTGCTCCCTCAAATAGTAGAGCCTGCTTTAACCTGCCCATGTTAAAAAAGAAAATTTGTCCCTAGAGCTGTGTTCATAAAACTAGAGCCAGTCTTCCAGGGGCATCTTTTATCTGTGTAAGAAAGAGGTTATTTCTGAATAATGAAGGTGTCTTATTTTGTTATAGCAGCCCAAACAGGCTACCATAGGTTAGATGGCTTCTTTTAAAGAACAAACATTTCTTTCTTTCTTTTTATTTTATTTTATTTATTTATTTTTTACCCCAAAGCCCCAGTAGATAGTTGTATGTCATAGTTGCACAGCCTTCTAGTTGCTGTATGTGGGATGCGGCCGCAGCATGGCCGGAGAAGCGGTGCGTCGGTGCACGCCCGGGATCCGAACCCGGGCCGCCAGCAGCGGAGCGCGCGCACTTAACCGCTAAGCCACGGGGCCGGCCCACAAACATTTATTTCTCACAGTTCTGGAGGCTGGAAAGTCCAAGATCAATGTGCTGGCAGATTTGGTGTTTGGTAAGGACCTGCTTCTTGGTTCTTAAACTGCCGTCGTCTTGCTATAACCTCCTGTGGCAGGAGTGAGGTTACACTGTGGGTCTCTTTTATGAGGGCACTAAACCCATTCATAAGGACTCTTCCCTCATGACCAAATCACCTCCCAAAGCCCCACCTCCCAATACCATCACGTTGGGCATTAGGATTTAACATGTGAATTTTGGGAGGACACAAACATTCAGTCTATAGCAGAAGGTTTATAATGAGTGCTTTAGTCTTTGAATGTTGTAAGCAGAAGATGGCTGAACCATCACTGTTTGCCTAAAGTACATATATTAGCGTTTGGGGAGAGTAGCCCACTGTGAATTTTTACATCAGAGACATGATGAATGGGACCTGTGGTATATGAAATTCTAATTCTTTCGTACAAAGAAATGTGCTCTTCATCTTCCTGTCTTTGAAGACCTGCCTTCAAGTCTTCGTTTACTTAAAGGTGATATGCATTTTCTCTTTAGCTCAGACAATGTTTCTTAACCTTTTTTTCATTATTCTTTTGCTCCACCAGGAGTCTTTTAGACATTTTTTTCCTTATCTCCTACCCATGAAATTTTAATATCACAGACATACTGTATCTCTGTGCTTACACAAAAAAGAGTAAGTTTTTTTGCCCCATCCCCAAAATGAATTTTCATTCTCTGGGAGCCGCATCATCTCCATTGAGAATGTATGAGTTAGGAGGCCTGGTTAGGTAGGTTGCTGCCCTGTGTAGTAATTAGACTTGGAAGAGGGCAAATCTATTTCCTCATTTATTTAAGAACCTTGAGTCTGTCAGATATTTTTTTGATATGGACCACTATTAAGGGTTTGTACCTCAAAACGCAGGCTAAGTTATTCATTTAAAGCATGGGCTTTGGAGTCATACATACTTGGTTCAGATCCTCTTAGCTTCCTCATTTCCTTGCTGTGCTGCCACAGACAAAGCCTTAATTTATTCATCTGTAAAATAGGGCAGTAATGGTATCTGCCTCAAAAGGTTGCTAGGGAGGACTGAATGAAAAAGCAAGTAAATATCATGCCCACATAAAGTAAGCCAGCAAGAAAATTAAGTTATTTTTAATAGCGTTAGAGTTTTCTTTGGTTGTTAGACTCATCAGCTCTCTGCATTTTAAAGATTAGCTTGAGTTTTTATGGTTCTGGATTCAGTGGTGATAAAGGTGTTATAGATATTGGGCTCATAGCTGTGTAACTTGATGTAGTTGTTGAACTCTTTGGACCCCAGTTTCTACATTTTAGTAACTAAGATAGAAAACAAAATAAGTTGGTTGAAGCTTCAAATATGGCAGTAATCCTAATAAATGTAAATGGATTATATTTGCCCACTAAATGACAGAGATTCTTGGATTGAATTTAAAAAATAAGAGCCATAACTAAAACAAAATCACTCTAGAAGATGAAATAGTAGAATGGAAAAAAATATACCAGGCAAATATTACCATCAATCAAAGTAGAATGAATGTGTGAATAGGAAGAAAATAGAATATTTCATAAGGTTAACAACCCACAAGGAACATAAAATAATTATGATTTTTGTATGTATCCAGCGAATTATAAGGAAAATCTGATAAATCCATGATTATGTTGAGAGATTTTAACATGCTTTGTCATTGATAAATAAAACAGGTAAAAGTTAGTATAGAATATTTGAGGACCACCTTTGTTAAGGAGGTTTAATTATTAAACAGGTCTCTGAGCACCCTTCCTTTTCAAAATAGTCTGATTCTATGAATTTTGGCTAGTTTGTACAGTGATATCATATTTTTGTACAGTCGATGTGTTCCTGTAAAGCTGCAGGTAAACTGGATAATTTTAAAAGTGAATGACACTTTTATAACGGACATTGTATGGGTGTGACTTTTCTTATGTTGTTAGCTGTCACACTAGGACTTTTTATGTATGTCTTGGTGTTTGTGAGCAGAAAATTCTGAATGCTTAGGCTGGAATCTTGGGCCTTTTTGTGAAACTAGCTCGGTGAACCTGAGTAACAGTGGGTTAGCTGGGTTTATTCATCACTGTGGTTCTAGATGTGGTTTCTTATGAATACTCCTCTTTACTGGCTGTTTTACACATGCTGCACAATGCCTCAGTGGGCACATGGCAAACAGGATGTGACTCTCTTGCTTTCTGGGGACTGAATAGTTGAGAATGTTTAGGCAGAACTCTCATAGGTCTCTTCCTGGAAGTTCTCAGACACACAGTTTGGTCCCTTCAAAGTCCCTGAGCAGAACTTTTTTTTTTAAGATAGCACACCAGCAGTCCAATGTATACTTTTCCAAGTCTTTTATGAGTAAAGTGGGGAGGTTTTAAGTGTTTGCAGAACATTTGAGTCTGCGAATTCTGCCAAAGTAATTGTTAGCATATGGTTTTCCTCCTCAAAAAGGATTGGCAAATGTTAGTCACCTTTTTCACTTTTATTTATTTGAGCCTTTAATTAAGATTGGGTATTAAGGAAGTGTGTGTGTGTGTGTGTGTGTGTGTGTGTGTAGTGCCAGTGAAAATTCCATTTATTCTCTATTTGTTGCTTTACTCTGAAATCTGAGTAGTTCAGACAAAAAATAAATTCTTTTCGTGGGGAAAAGCTAAATAAAAAAGGGAAACATTTTAATATGTACATGGAGAAGTACCTTATTAAATTTATGTTCATGTTCATTAATAGACTAGTCTAAACTTCCTTGAAAGCAGAGTGCCCAGCAGATCTATGTAGCTCAGAAGAGTCTGTGTTTTGGGCTTTGTGACTGATGGAGATAGTACCAGAGAGGCAGCTTGAATTGACATTGCCTCTGTGGCCTCACCTCCAGTCTTCCTTCTGCCTGTCTCCCACTCAGCCTGCCAGCCCGCAAATAAATAATTAGCAAGCACTTAATGTGTCCAGGCACCCTGCTAGGAGTTGAGAGATATAAAGACAGTATGATGGGATCATGATCTCAAGAGCCTATGGCCTATTGATGATAAGTAAATAGAAGTTTTTTAATTGTGACACAGTTTTAAATGATAAGTGGTAAGTCAGAGATATATAAGGTGTCTGGGAGGGAGTGCATATGCAGGCTGTCTAAGGTTGTCTTAATTCAGACCAGGTGGTGGTGGTGGTAAGTGATTAGAGGTGGCTTCCTGGATGAGGTGATACCTTAGCTAGGATTGGTGGGAAGAGTGGAGAGCTTTCCAGGTAGTAATTTTGGAGGTGAGACAGGAGCATGACTTCCTTCAGGAGCTACGAGAGCTTAGGACAGGAATAGTGAGACCAGGCTGGCAAGCTGGTCAGAATCCCCTCATGAAGGTTCTGATTTCTCTTCAAAGGTTTCTGGGCATTATTCTGAAGGCATGGGGATTTATTATTCTGAAGGCATGGGCATTGGTGGGTTTTAGTCACAGGAATAAAATGATTAGGATTACGTTTGAGAAAGGTCCCTCTGGTGGCAATGTGGGGGAATGGATTAGGGGTTAAAATTAAAGGTGAGGTGCTGGAAGAAGAAACTATTGCTTGAGCTAACCTAAGAGATTTTCAGGAGGTACAAGCAACCTTGGAGCCTGAATGTGGGAGAAGAGGGAGAAATGAAGGCTGACTGCAAGGTTTGTAGCTGAGGTCACTGGGAGAAATGAGGGTGCCATTCAATGAGGGAGTGACAGAGGAAAAACAGAGTCTGGAGGGAGGAATTATGAGTTTAGTTTTAGACACTGACTTAAAGGCAGGGGTGTGGGTGATATCACCTGGGGAGATTTTGTAGAGTAACAGAAGAGGGCAGTGGAAGGAAGTTTGGAAATAAACTATAAAGAGCAAAAACCTTTGCACTTTTCTAGTACCTGTGTGACATGAAAAATACATTTGGCATCTTGGAAAGTAAACAGATGACGTGTTTTCCCTCTGGGCTTTGCCAGGTATTGACTTTAAGAATTTTAAATTCAATAAAGAGGAGAGCTAATAGAATACTCCTAAAACTTGGAATGGTGATGCTCCACTTTCTTTCCTGGTGATTATGACCTTCTGCTAACACATGCCAGAGCTGTAGGAACTTCTTTGCCTTGTAGGTCTAGGATGATTGTTTCCTCATGCGTTTCTGTCCTGGTCTGCCAGTTTGAAGAAATAAAATCGTTTTCTTCTCATTGGGGGTGAAAATGGAAAAGCTTTTGGAATTTCTTTGTATCTTTTGGAAAATTCCAGTTCATAGGACGTAGGATTAGAGAAGAGTAATTTGGTGGAGGAATCTTAGCTTTTTAACATATTCCTTATTTTTACACACACAGACACACACGCACATGCACACACACAGTTAGGAGAGGGAAGAGTAGGGAAGACAGATATGTACTTTTAATCATTTTCCCAAAACCTAGCCCCCAAAGACGTGGGTGTTACTCATATCACACCCAAGCTATTATTGATTTTTATTCATTCAAGGATTATTTAATGAGTTCCTGCTGTGGTGATCAAGTCTGAGAGAATCTGGGCCCTCACTGAGCCAGCGGAGGCAATGAGAACCCTTCTCTGATAGAGGAGATTGTCTTGTCTTGTGCCAACCTTACATGGTTCTCTCAAGCATTCCTAATGGTGGACCCACCAGGCAGTTACAAGATGGCCATCCCTTCTCTCTTCTCTCCTCCTAATCTTCCCTCAGCCATTTAAGAAATACAGATTACTTCACTGGCCCTTGGGACACATAGCTGATAAGTACCTTGGGAAAATCTAGCCCTTTATAGATAACCTCCCAGGGACACCTGTATGTGTGATACAAACTCCTCTCGCAGCTGGCACGGTCCCTTGTTGAAGGGGGTTAGAGAATAATGATGTTTGTAGCTTGCTGGGCTTTCTGAAATCCCCGTGCCTTGGGCGTGCTTGTTCACGTTCTTTCCTTGACTCTGACTATTCTTTCACCCTCAGGTCACTCTGCTGTTGCTGTTGAACACTTAAAAGCACCCTTTCACTATGGCCCTGGTGGGCATGTGGGATGTTTTGCTTTGACATTGCCCTGAAAATTAAGAAAAAAGAAAAAAGCTTCCATCATCATGAAAACTCGGCTGTTTGACAAGGATATTGCCTTAGGACAGATGGAGACTATTGAAGAAAAAAATATCCCATATATCCAAATTCTTAGACACTCGAGTGAAACAATAGAATAAAAAGAATAAGGTATAGCATCGATATTTCTTTTGTACAGACTAGTAGGAACTTTTGCTTCCCACTCTCCTCTTTGTTTTAAGGAACAAGGGTGTTTTTAAAGAACACCATTAAGAAGAATACTTGGAAAAAATACTTATGTTCTCTGAATGACTTAAATTTTAAGCTTAAGAAAAAGATTAACACTTGCTTGTTGAGAAATGTGTGGAAAGCATTCGGTGGTTTTGAGGATAAGTCAGTGGTAGGAAGAGAGATTCATGGGGGGACAAAGGTTGTAGTTGGGCTTACTCAGGAGGCAGGTGTGGTGAAGTTAGAGCTGCCCTGGAGGCCGCGGTGTGGCTTGTTCTCATTGGTCAGCAGGTGGCGCCAAATAGCAAAAGCGACTCAGAGGTGTGGCATTTAGATTTCACCTTGGGTTGGGTTAAATCTCATTTTCTGTACTCTCAAAAATTTGGAATTAATAGCACTTTCACATTTTTTCACCTAGAGATGGCCTCCTCCAAGGCTGAATTTTATAAAAAGTCTTTAGTATTGCTACAGTCATGAAAATTAACCATCTCCAAGTTCAAATGATACATGACAATATTGGTTTTTTTTTGAAGAGGTTATGATTTTGAATGTTAAAAGCAACTGTGAGATCATTCAGTAGAATATGTTTACTGGCTTATGTTTCTGAAATTTTTGTGTTTTTATAAAATCTTGTAAATACATTGCTAATGTAGATGTTAAAATTAATCTACTGATAATTTATATTGTTGGGATTGGTTATGTCTGCCTGATGGGAATCCAGGATTTTGCTCCCATTCAAGATGTTTCTGTTTGAGCAAAGATGGGTGACTGTTTGAGTTACAGATGTGTGGCTCAGTTGTAAGGTGGACACAGTATAGGATGTCCTTAGGAACATGTAGGATGTGTTGGCGCTGTTCTTGGATAGCTTGTGAGAAAACAGCTAATGACAAAGGAGGAGGCAGTTCTGTGCTTCTGCCACCAACTACTATACTCTGTAAGGTGGAGTTCATTTGTTTCAGCTTAATTTATTTACCATAGAAACCTGGTTGTACGTGACATTTGTGGTTCTGTGTTAGAACTTGAGAAAAGCTATATTTGAAGCATAATAGGAGAAATGATTCTTCGCTGCGTATGTGGCTTTATTTTCTTTGTATGTGGCATATATGAGGTTAAAAAATCGGCTGGAGTGGTCATTTTATGGGTGCTAAGTGGTGGTTTGGCTTTATTAGTGCACAAGCTCTGGTGATTAGGCCTGTTAACTCTGGTCTGTGTGCATGTTCTTGGTGCATAGTGAATGAGGCTTTGAAAAAATGAGCATCCAGGTACAAAATCTTAAAATAAATTTTCAAATCTTAAAACGGAGAGTGGGATGGGATGGGAAGGAGAGAGAACAAATATTTTCTCCCTTGGGACATTTTGTCCAAAAAGGGGGCATCTTGCCTCCTCCTCCTCTTAACCCACCTAGATAGCTTTGTGGGAATTGCAAGAATGTACCACACCGATAGGATTTAAGCACATCCTTGCCTCCTGGAATCTGTTTTCCATACAGCATCAGGATTGATCTTTTAAAAACATATATCCAATGGTGTTAAGTTATTAGCCTAAAATCCTGCAGTGGCTTCTGTCCACTTAGGCTCGTAGAGCGCTCCGTGGTCTGGCCCCACCTGCCTTTCCAAGCTCGTCTCCTTGTCTCTCCCCCTGCCCACCAGACTCCAGCCGCAATGACGTCTCCATTCCTCCAGCAAGCCGTGCTGTTACTCACCTTGTGGCCTTTCCACAAGCTGTTTCCTTTGCCTGGAATGCTATTCCTCTTGATCTGGCTGTGACCTGTTAGTTTTTGGCATGGAGATCTCAGTTTAAATACCCACTCAGAGAGGCCTTCCCTGACCGCCTGATCTGAAATGGTCACTCACTCACACTCCTTCACGTCACTCCACTTTTATTTCATTTTCTTTTAACTCTCTTACCTTTTCTTGTGGGCTTTTTGTCCAGCTCCTCCTACTAGGACATAAGCTTCTCTAGAGCCGAGTCCTTATCTTGTTTACTGTTGACCTAGCATCTGGAACAGGGCCAAGCACGTAGCAAGTCCTCAGTACATTCTGGTTCAATGACTGAATAATTATTGAAGGGAGAAGCTATATTTAAAACTAAATGTATTTATTTCTCTTAATTCTCTGAGAGCACTGTGATAAAGGGCCAAAAGTTGAAGCCTAGGTTCTTGTTTCCCATTTATCCCAGTAGAACGTGGACCCTAGGTGGGTCCCTGAGGAGTGGGTATTGATATTGTTAGTAGACTTTGTAATAACACAGCAATATAAATAATTGCAGTCATTATTTATCAAGCATCTACTATGCACTGGTACTGTCTTTGGTGCCATACGTTTACTGTCTCATTTAATCTTAGGCATCACTTTTCTAATATGTAAATGAGATGTTTAGATAAAGTGATCTATTAGCTCTCTTATGTAACATTTTATGAATTTCCAGGAGAAGCTAAAAGATTATAGTTTATGGTGATACACAATAGAAATAAATGAGTTCATTCAGAAGCCCCAAATAGGTGTTCATCCAGCTCCGATAAATCTTTAAAATTCTGAAGTTTAAATTTTAGAGAGGAGGAAGAAACCCACCCTCCGTTGGGCATCCATCATCTCATTCAGTCCCCTTAACAACCTGTAGAGTATCTTCCCTCATTGTTGGTTGGGGAAATTGAGGCTTGGAGATACTGAGTACCTTGGCCAAGGTCACACAAGGTAATGAGGCAATGCTGAAGTTCAAAACCAGCTTTGATTGACTCCAGAGACCCGTTCTGGACATGCACGAATTGTTTTACCTTCTACTCACCTTTGTCCCAGGAGGTTTTATGGGGACTCTGCATTTTAGATGCCTAAATAGGGTTTTCTTTTCTTTCTCGCAGAGCTCTAAGAAGGAGCTAATGTGGAAGAGCGGCTGAGACGGTTCAAGATGACGACCACAGTAGCCACAGACTACGACAACATTGAAATCCAGCAGCAGTACAGCGATGTCAACAACCGCTGGGACGTGGACGACTGGGACAATGAGAACAGCTCCGCGCGGCTCTTTGAGCGGTCCCGCATCAAGGCTCTGGCAGGTAAGTCTCCTTCATGCCCCATCACAGAGGCCCAGGATGTCTTCTAGTTCCCTTTAAAATCATCCACCTTACAAGATCAGCTTACAAGACTCCCTTACAAGATCGGCTCACCTCTACTTAAACATGTCCCATGGGGCCGGCCCTGTGGCTTGGTGGTTAAGTGCGCGCGCTGCAATGCTGGCGGCCCGGG